>NW_017728906.1:101270332-101277475 GCF_001723895.1 Crocodylus porosus
CAACATATCTGTTTGCATGCTGGCATCTTTAATTCTTAAATGAATGTCTTGTTTTAAAAATAGGGAAATATTGGGTCAGTGACTCTTAGTATATTTCCCATGACATTTGCTTAGAGGAGAATATAGTATATGTTATTTAAACATCTGTAGAGGATTGTTACTCCTTCAGCTGGACTCAGGAGCCAGATTTTTCCCTTTCCTACTTCAAATTAAACAGAATAAACAAAATATCAACACTCTCCCCTGCCTCACTTTTCCAAAGCATGGGTTTCACTTCAGTCCTTCAGAGTTGCTTTTCCTCTCAGCTTCTCTCCTCCTCAGCATCATCTCTCTGAGAGTTTTTAACTTCTTACAGGGCTCGCCGTCATTCCAATCAGCTGGCCCAGAACTCGTAGGTGGGCAGGCTATTTACCCTCTAATGCCTTTCAGCCTCTGAGCCATTCACTTTATGACACCATTCAAATAAGGGTTGGAAAAGGAGGCACTTCTTAGGATGCTAAAATGTATTTCTGAGGGTGTCTGGTAGGTGTAAATGATCTAATTTTCATCTTAATTTCCTAATTGAGCTAAAGTGCTCACATTTTTCAGTCTGGCTTCAGAATACATGAGCTGAGCTCCCTCCTCCTTCCCCCGCTGCAGTGTAGAATTAGATAGAGATAAAGACATCTTAAAAAGTAATTGGAAATCGTTTTGCTTTTTAAATGGACCATAGAGTCAGAACCCCAAAATTTTGCTCCATACAATACAATGGACTCTGCCTTAGATCTATACAACTTTAACACTGCCAAAAACTATTCCTCTGCCCATTTGATTGTAAAAGGATAACATTCCACTTGAGGCTTGTTTTGCTCCAGTGTTTGCATTTTCAGTGTGCTTATTCCAGCTCAGATTTTTGCTGAAATAGGGCACTTATTCATGGGCACTTATGTGGGGAGCCTTTTCCAGTGCAGTGGAAAACCAGTGCATCAGAGCACACTCAATTAATTGAGTCTGCTGGAGCACTTAAATTGATGTGCTCTGGTGGCCTTGCATGTCACGTGTATCAGTGGTGCAGTGCACCTCCATGATGAGGTTCTGGCGACCCTTACCATAACGAAGTTCTTCCTTACATCCAACCTGAAAGCATCCTCTAACAGTTTATGGCCATTGCTCCTTGTTTTCCCCTGGGGCACCCTAGTGAACATTTTTTGTTGCAGCTCCTGATATTCACCCCTGACATACTTACAGGCAGCCACCAAGTCCCCTATCAGTCTTCTCTTCACCAGGCTGACCAGTCCCAGATCCCTTAGTCTTTCCTCATAAGGTTTGTCCCTCAGGCCCTTAATTATTTGTGTGGCCCTTCTCTGGACCTTTTCAAGATTCTCCACATCTTTTTTGAAGTGCAGTGCCCAGAACTGGATACTACTCCAGCTGGGGTCTCACCAGAGCCTAGTACAGAGGAAGTATTATTTCCTTAGCCCCTCTCGTGATGCATCGGCTAATGCATCCCAGTATGCTATTAATTCTGTTGACTTCAGGGTTTCACTGACAGCTCATGGTCATCCTGTGAACAGCCATAACCCCGAGGTCCCTTTCAGCTGTCATGCTGGCCAGGACATCTCCTATATTCATGTTGCAGGTTACTTCTCTCCAAATGAAACACTTATTGAACTGCATCTGGCTCCACTCTATCTACCTTTCCAGCTTGTCCAGGTCTGCTTGAATCTACATCTTATCCCCGAGTGTGACCATCTTCCTTCATATCTTAGTATCATCTGCAGACTCGGCCAGCATGCTTTCCACATCCTTATCTAAATCATTGATAACGATGTTGAACATCATTGAGACAAGAACAGAACCCTGCAGGACACCACTAGCTACCTCTTGCCAAGATGATACAGACCCATCCACTAACACTGTCGTTTTGACCTCTTAGCCAGTTTCCAACCCACCAGACCCATTTTGTCTTTTCACATCTTTAGATGCTGAACAGTGCAATGCTAAGTATCAGTCTATGCAAGAATCACTTTCTCTGAAACCAGCTTACTCTTCTTCCAAAAATATTATTTTCAGAAATACATGCCTGAATATGAAAAAATAAATGTTTCCAAAGTATTTTGGCAGGCATACACATAAGTCTAATAGAGTCATATGATGCACAATCTTTCTTATCACTGTTTTTAAAACCTGGAACTATTATATTTTCATTCCAGTGTTTGGATAAATGCCTTCTAAAGTAATTATATGAAAATTTTTTGTCAAAATTGGACACCAACAGTCAATAATTTCTGAAGAACATTAACACGGGGGACTTTTCCATTTCTTGTTAAGGAGACTGAGATTTTTGAGTTGTGAGATAATCATCTATTCATAGCTTAACTGATAAAATTTCCTTCAGCAAGAAGCCACCATTTCCTTCATCGTCTGCAAGGAATTTATAAAGATATCATATGTATTTATAAGAAGTGAATGTGTCTGTGCACATGTAAGTCTAGCTATATGTATGCATACGCATTACCTTGTCTTAGCCCTAATTCTATAAGCAGTTAAATACAGCACACACTCAAGTTTAACCATGTGAGAAGTCCCAACAGAGGCATCACTGGATCCACTGTGGAGGAACTAGATTTTGCTGTTAATGACTAAATTTAAGCACATCTGTAAGTGTTTGCAAGATTTTAGGATTAAAAAAAAAGATTTCATTAGTTCAGTTGAGATGACTGAATACCCTACTGCTAGAAACATGCAGAAGTGTTTACTTGCTAACCGTCTGCTCTGCGGAAAGACTGTACTTCCTATGGCACCCAGTCACAGGGACACAAAACATGCATCCCAATATGCTTTTCAGGCCTCATAGTCTTCCTGGAGAAAGGTGATAGCAGCCATTTCTATTGGTGGGGAAGAGTGAGGGAGAGGGATCAGTGTTAGGGCTTGTGGTACTGCTGCAGCTTCCAGCTTCCTGGCAGTCATTAAGATGCATCTGCTACCATGCAAAGCCCCACCACCTTAGCCAGTGCTAGGGAAATGGGGTTCTTGTGGTGCTGCTGGGGCCCTGGGGATGGAAAGAAAGCTTAAAAATCTGAACCTGCAGCCTTGTGTGTTGTGTTGCTGGTCTAGGGCTCTCAAGTGCCATATGGGAATGACGCTCCCTCCACCTGTGCAGCACTTCAAGCTGGTACCCACAATCCTGTATGATCCTGTAGGTCTGGGCCTCTGAAATGTCACAGAGGCAGGGGGAATCTACCCTCCCATTGTATTTCAGAGTACTGTGTCATGGGGTTGCAGGTGTCAGCTTTGTTGTACTCCATGGGGTGCTGGTAAGTAAGAGGGTGCTGGCAGATCTGGGGAGTGCTGGAGGGCTTCATTCAACCAACCTACTTGGGGTTGGGGCTGAGGAGTGGGGTGCCAGGTGCACAGCCTTGGGGCTGTGGAGAGGGTTTGAGCTTTTCCAGCCCAGAGGTTAACAGGAGGTCATCCATAACAGTGCAGTCCAACCAAGTCATAGACTTTCCTCTCTGGAAGGTAGGGGAGAGAAACAATGCACACTGGGGTGCCCAGAGGACAGTGGGGAAGCTTCTATCACTTGGTACAAATGTTTGTTAAACCCAACTAGCCTCTACCACAGTAGAGGTAAACCTTGTTGAAGAAGGTTTAACTTTCCACCAGATTCATCATTTTTAGGTTAGATGAAAAATTGTGAACTGAGTGTTTCTACCAGACTAATAATAAAAAATTAATTCTTGTACATGCTCTAGACAAGGAAGGACACATTGTAAAATCCAAAAAAGGGAATAATTAAAACTGTTGGAAGGTTCCTCATTGTCATTTCTTATTTGAACAGTCACAACACCCGTAGCTCCCATCCCATTGGATTCAGTTTGTCTCTTCAACTAGACAACAAAAAGACACTCTGCCTCAGCAACCTTACAGCCTAAGGTCCATATCTTATTTCACCTTTTATGTGAAAAAACATGAAAGGATCCAATTTGTACATGACATAAAGGAGAAAGGAGGATGACCTCCGTTCTTTTTGGATTTACCTACCTGGCTTTTTCATTAACAGTTTTTCCAGGACACAAGTGTGGTCCTTCAAGAGTGGGTACAGGGTCACAAGAGGTGTAATAGAATTTTGGCCTAAGTGTTTATCATTTATTATGTATTTATAATTTATTTGGTATTTATTTATAATAAATCAGATATAATGTATCCCTTATATATAGTTGTTAATTATTTAGTATTCATTATATATTAAATACTTGTGCAAGAAGGGGGCTTTTAAGATTAATTAGAATGAGCCAAGGATAACAGATTATTGGACTAAGAACTGGGGAAGCAGGTGTAACTAAGAGTGACCAAGCCAGGCACTGACTTAGATGGGGTGCCACAATGGCATTCTCTTTTGGAATCTGTTCTGTGACAGCAGCAGCAGGCCCATGTCTTTGTTGTAACAGGAGCAACAACAACTAGAGGTGGGTAGACTGAACCATGGCAGAAGCAGGCATGGACATTGAGTTCCTGGGTCAGGTAAAATTGAACCTCCCAGCTCTCCAGTAGGCATTTGTTAGTTATGCTTGCTAGTTATGCTTCTAGTGCAGGGCTTTTCAACCTTTTTAGTAAGTGTACCAGCAGTGGCTGGACATGGAGCAGCAGGGTGGAGGGTGATGCACAGCTGGACACAAAGCAGCAGCAACATAGGGTGTGAAAAGCAGTGGCAGCCACTGCATGCAACCTTCCACAGCACCCTCCCCCCTGTGTCTGGCCAGCCAGGTGGTACCTGTGTGGCCCGCTGCCCTCAACCTGCCCCAGCCCTGCTCCTAGGATGTGGAGGCTCTGGGTGGTGGGTGGCTGCACTCTGTCCCTGCCTACCTGCACATACCCCCTAGGGCTCTCTCAAGTACCCATGGGGGTATGCGTACCCCCAGTTGACAACCCCTGTTCTACTGAATATAAAAAGGCATCAAAGAAAATGGATCAGGGAGAAGGATATAGTAGGTGGCATAGCTTTAAGATGTAGCCAGAAAAGAATATCATTATAAGCCTAAACCTGAAACAATGTTCACAATAAGTAAAATAAAAAAGGAGGTGACATCATCATATTGTTGGGCCTGGATAATATTTGTGGATGTTCTTTTGGAAGCCAGAGCTTATTACACTTTGAGTAAGTGTACTTTGAGAGGGGAAAACAGACAAACAACAGATTATGGTTTGAAGGAAGCCAATATTTATGAGGGACCGAGCATACAGGGAGGAAAGGATATTGAGAAAGGAGATGAGATACAGGAAGCTTACATTTGATCTACTAAGATATTAATGCTAAAAGGTCAGAAAGCTTTGCAGCCAGAGCATAAAAGGGGTAGTAGAAGAAAAAGAGTGAGTAGCCAACAGCTCCAAGGTAGAGATGTCAAAGTTTGTATTTCCATGCTTTCCAACATTTTATTTTAGAATTTCACTTTACTTATAAATGTTCTGTTTTTCTTGTTTTTTTTTTCTTAAATAACAACATTCCAGTAAGTCCTGAACATCTCTTAAATTACTGATATGTACTTTGAAACTTAAATTTATTTTAGTTCCCTTATTTGATAGGAAGGGAGGGCAGGGTGGTACCTTCAAAAATAACTTGCTCAGAAATTCCATATTTGAAACTTAGTTGTTGAGCCCCCACAATGTGCTCATCCCTGTCCAGACACAGCTGCCATAAAAAAAATGTTAAAATCTAGCAGACAAAACAACCAGGACAAAAGGTAATATGACTTAAAAGTAATATACTTAATAATATTACAAGCCTGGGGCTGTGGAGAAATCTTCCTGTACCAACTGTACAAGCATCCAGGAAAGGACTTGAGAAAGAGAGTTTCAAAAAGTGATTTGAGGAAACTGAGAAATATGTGATTTAGGTAAACTGTTTAAAATATAATGCATGTATATGAAAAATGCAGAAGCCATTATTCAGATCTATATATAAGAATGTATATATGACAATGACTTAAAAGAATCATGCGACTGTTTAGGCAGTGGTATGATTTTGATTAATAGTGTGGTCTGACCAGTTTAACATACTATCTGCTTTTGTCTCAGTGTAACTTTGTAGTCTCCCCATATGTTACAGTACCTACATGTTGGCTCTTAACTTAGACACTCTAATTAGGCACTTTTTAGGTTCTCTTAACTAACTTAGACACAGGAGCAATCTTTTGTTATGTGCTTGCACAGTGTCTTAGCCAGTTGGGGCCCTGATATCCATTCATTTGGGACAACAAAGCCTGGCATTGCAAATAAATAATAATAATCAAACTATAAAAAGTTTAAGGAAAGTATTTGTAGAGGGGGCTTATATTAGCCTCCCACCACAATACTAGGAAAATAAGAGGGGGTTAGCAGGAATGGAATTGAAGAGTTGAAGCTAAGAGCAATACGATTAATTGGAGAGATATATAGGGGATGCAAAAATTGTCTTAAGCCAACTATTTTAATCAGTAACTGGCTAGTTGCTTTTATAGAGGGCCATAGAGGGCTGGAATAGACCACATAAGGTACTGTAGTCCAGACCCGTGCTTAAACCAGGGTCCTCAATGATTAAACTATCTCATCCCAGGTGACAAAGTTACAGTTCTTCAGAATAACTAGCAACATTCCACAAATAATAATTTATTGATAAAATATTCTATTAAAATAAAAATTGCACTTTAATTATTTAAAAAATCTACTGTGTTTTTCAGTAAATACAGACGTTTTTATGAAATGTGTAATTCTCATCAGTCATAGCCAGATATGATATTAGGACACTATGGGTATGTCTACATGTCACTGTATGGCAACGTTGCTATGGTTCTGTGCTTTAGCACTTTTCTTGGAAGTATTAAAGCACAACACAGTAACTGCCCATACTGTGTCATTCATGTGATATTCATGGGGATAGGGATGTGGGGGCTAAGATGGCAATGATCTACAGGGCTAGGGACAGACATTCAAAAAGCCTGAGCCTGAACTGATTCAATCTTTGCAGGTTTGTCTAACCTGGGTAGTCTAGATCAGTCTGTATCCCAGACAGACATCCCAGAAATGCAGGCACATGCCTATAGTGGCTCAGGCTAGAAGCCTGGGGGTGTTAAAACAGCCCTCCCTTACCTTCTGCAGGGAGCTAAGTGGGACATGGCCAGGCCCCAG
>NW_017728906.1:101278370-101315041 GCF_001723895.1 Crocodylus porosus
TGTATTTCCATCTCAGCTTTGTCATCTTTTTCCTGGATTCCCCATCCAAAACATCTACTAATAAAAGTCAATCTGTTCCTAGCCCAAAAGTCCCTCCGAGCCTTACTTCTCTTTGTTTCTTTGATTCCAACATTTCCTCTATGGATGGGTGTTAATGGGTTTATTATACTTATTGTTAAAAGGGAAGATATAGTTATAGAACTTGTACTTTGGAGAGGCTCCCAGACAGAAAACTGGGAGGTAGTCCCTCATTAAGTAGTTAGTTAAAGCCAAATAGGGTCTGCAGAAGTTGCATACTGCTCCATGATTAAAGTTTTTTTTCTCATTCATATATGCCTGTGTTTATCGAACCTGGGAATCACTATACAATATATGGCAATATTCTGTTTTAAGGTACTACTTCTATTTTCTGGGTTACAAACTCATTTCAAATAAGCATGGAAATAATGATCTTGTTCCTCCTCCTGTGATCAAGGGTTAACATAATTAAAATAATCTAATTGATTTGTACACTGTGAATATACACATATCCCAAGCTTAGTTTATTAACTTATCATCTACATATGTTATCATATCCTAAATACGTAGGAATTAATTTCTAAATGTGAACACATATTAGTAGCCAAGGGGTTTTTTTATGACCTAAATGAAAAAATACAGTTTTCTCATATGTACATATTTTCCATCTATTTTTCTCTCAAAGTACAAGTCTAACTTCTACTATAAACTTTACAGTTCCTTCCTAACTTGTTGAAAGCATTTTACATCACCTGTAAGTTACATGTGTTTTATATTTCAGCAGCTGTTATGCAATAGCAATGAGTTCACATTTTCCTAAAAAGTACCACAGAAGTCTCTTGTCTTGTTCTGCTACCATGGTAACTAATTATTACTACTTTAATCATTTTGATGAAATAAACAGCTTCTAAACAAGAAAAACAACCTAGACTCTAAGTTAAAATGTACATTCCAAGGTGTCAGAACCATAATTGGCAATTTCCACCAAAATATTTTTTTTAGTATGTCATCAGGAAAAGATTTCTTTTTTTACATGAATCTATTGAAGTTGTTTTCCTCTAATACAGGTCCCCAATAGTAGTTAATAGAAGCCGAACTCATACTATTACCAATTTTATTATAAACATCTGTATTGTACCAAGAGCCAACTTACTATAAAACATTAAATATTAGCAAATTCCCTACAACTTTTAGCAAAACCAACAGCTTTCCTGGACATAGATTTTATTACCCAGAACTCCCACAAATATGTTTTCTAACCATATTGTAAGGTGAAAATGAAGAACATGTTCCCCAAGACACTTTTTCATTCATAAATTAAGTGTCCCATATGAATTTTGCATCATTATTGTTTTGCTTAATAAAGCAAACACTATTAGTTCTGTATTTACCATATCAGAACATACAAATGTCTAAAACAACCAGCCATATGCACAGCAGTTTTATGACAATTAATCACCACTTCTAAAAAGTTAGTTTCCTTAAAATAATAGAGCATATTATTTTTCTTTCAAGTTCTTTTAACCTTCTCCATTTAGAGCCCAATCCTGCAAACACTAATCTCCAAGCACAGTGTTAACTGTGATGAATAGTGCTATGTACAGCTCCTTTCAATTTATATTTTGACTTTGCAATTAATTATATATATTATAATTCAGAACAGGCTTCTTGAAATCAGTTTTCCTCTTTCCTGTGTGCCAATAAACAACCTATTATCGTGGAAAATAATGATGAAGATATTTGTAACATCATCCATCCCATCCCTGCACCATTGCTACAGCATTTTCTGCTGTAACTTCAAAATTGGCATTGAAATATATCAGGAAAAGATAGCGCTCTCTGTAGTCCTACTGAAAATATTAATAATAAGTGTTAAATTATTGAACAATATTTTAACTGATATTATTCAGCAATTATCGTTAAAATATTCTAATATACGACAGTTTTGAAAAGGTACCTATTGGTTTAGCTTCCAGCTATGTGGTAGGATCAATCACTGAGATCAGTCTAGGTTCCTCAGATATTCTTGCTATTAAGGATCTCCACCTCTTCCCAATTAAAATAACATATTTCCCTATCTCTCCCCTTTATCCTTTGAGGAGCAACTGTAACTTTTGCATTCTTTCTATCTAGCATACAGATTCTGCATCTAATATTCCTACTTAATTTATTCTGATGAATACCTAGTTAAGACAAATGTATTTTTTCTTCAAAGAGCAGTATGGGCATGTACATTGGAAACTATTTCATTAAGTCAGTGACCTTTTTAAAATGAATCCCTGTTGATAAAATAAAACTGGTTACCACTTAAAGGCAGAAGTAAGGGAAATAGAATTTAGATGTGTA
Source organism: Crocodylus porosus (assembly GCF_001723895.1). Classification (NCBI taxonomy): domain Eukaryota; kingdom Metazoa; phylum Chordata; order Crocodylia; family Crocodylidae; genus Crocodylus; species Crocodylus porosus. The sequence goes on from NW_017728906.1 coordinate 101,280,735, forward strand.
TTGGTTTCTAGGATTGATATCCAGGAAGAATAGTAAAGGGGTAGCTTACCTCAAAAGCATGGGAAACCAGCTATAATATTTTTTATGGCTCTGAGCACTGTAAAATGTACAGTTTAATTTGCTTTTACTTAGTTTGCAATAATAGCAAATTCCCAGTGTATAGTTCACTTTAATTTCATACTCCGTAATACTGGAGTTTAACACTGTAATTTTTTTCAATTGAGCTTTGCAGTTACGCAAGCATGAAACTAATATACTTTCAAAACCTCTAACACTTTATGGAATGAAAAATACATATTGAGATAAAGCACAAAAATCAGAAATCATTTTAACTCTTTCCCTCTCTTGCTTTTGTTCCACAAAAGTGCTCCAATAGTCCAGTCACCCCAAAAATTTGCTGATGCTAAGCAGGCTTTTAGCAACAGTCAGATTATCTTTGGAATCCGTAGGGGAAATAATCATTTCACTAATGACAACTTTTTATGTAAACATAATTTCTATAAAATCAAAACACTGGTATTTGGGTAGACCAGAATCTCATTTATTTACATCTATAAAATATGCACCTTAGGACACGCTAGGTCACAGTTGAGTAATGTATTGCATTTTTCACTGTTTTTAGAAGGAATGAATAATGACAGTGGGAAGGCTTGGGTTCATTAAAGAAAAACAAATTTGGAGCACTGGAGCCCTTTATTTAGAAGGAGCTTGTGATATGAGCTGACAGTTACTTTGTTTAGACAAGTGTCATAGTTTTATTTCATTGACCAAATTTTCTAAAGCCAAACAGAGCAATCATTATTTTTGCATGCACATTGGGTAAATGATAGCACCAACAGCAAAACAATGGTTCCAAACTGAAGCTTGAGTGAAATACCAAAAAGTGGTCTTTGTTTTAAAATAATAGCATCATTTGACCTAAACTGAACTTATACGTATGATGTCCTGTAAATAGCAGAACTTGGACTGGTTTCCAGGCTTTTGGACTTCCCCCCAAAACCAGAATTCAATTCTTCAAGCCCTTCCTCAAACAAGTTATTACTATGTACATCTGTAATTCATCAGTCAATTAATTCATGTCAGTAAGAGCTGGCAAGTTCAGGCCATAGAACCTCAATGTTGAAAGGCAGAACTGATTTTTATGATTTTTATTATTCAAAATGTTTGTATTCATATTTAAGGGGCTACATAAGTGACCCTCCATCATTAGGTCTGTTATTGCCAATCATTTTCTAGACAAAGAATGCCTTCCTAACTGGTTTCTAAAAAGTGCATTATAGGAACAAACAGAGATAGGGAGGAATGTGGGGGAAACTGGGGGGAGAGTAGGGCAGGGACTAATACTAAAGCATCTGTGGATTGGAGGTGCATGAAACAGAATGGCTGGAAGGCTTTATATTAAGAAACAAATCAAACTAAGTATGCTTGAAGGTAGAAAAAAGAGTTGATATCCTTTTACAATAGGTAAAAGGCTAAGGAACCCTTAAAGTACTCAAGAGTATGTTCGCACGGCTTAAGCAAGCCCAGAGTCAAGTACAATAAGAAGTCTTTAGGTATGTAGGCAGTAGAAGGAAAACAAATGGAAGTGTGGGACCCCTCCTTAACACCTCAGGACAGCTGGTAACCGACATTCAGGAAAAAACTGAACTCCTGAATGCCCATTTTGCTTCGGAATGTAACCAGACGATTGGGAAAGTCAAGCAAGATAAGGCTCACAGAAGACATGCTGGGACTGACAACCTCCCCAACTGTGGATGCTGAGTGGGTGTTACACCAATTAGAAATGCTAGACATTTATAAGTCAGCAGGACCAGATGGACTTGATCTGAGAGTGCTGAAGGAGCTGGTGAGGTCATTGAAGGACTCCTGGCAAAGCTCTTTCAGAATTCATGGTGCATGGGGAAAATCCCTGAGGATTGGAAGAGGGCTAACATTGTGCACATCTTTAAGAAGGGAAAAATGGAGGACCTGGGCAACTATAGGCTAGTCAGTCTAACCTCCATCCCAGGGAAAGACCTGGGAAAGCTCATTAAAGAATCTATGGGTGATACGCTCGCAGAAGATAAGATTCTGAATGACAGCCAGCATGGCTTTGTCGTAGATAGGTCTTGTCTTACCAATCTCATCTCCTTCTACAACCAAGTCTCTCACCACCTGGACATGGGAGACAAGGTAAACATTAAATACCTATACTTCCAAAAGGCTTTTTGATCTAGTATTCCTTGATATCCTTGTGGGAGAACTGGAAGATTGTGGGCTCAGCTGCTCAACAGTTCAGTGGGTGGGAAACTGGCTACAAGGTAGGACCTAGGGAGTTTTAATGAATGGATCTATGTTGTCCTGGCATGAAGTGGCCAGTGGTATCCCTCAGGGATCCGTGCTTAGATGAATGCTTTTCAACATCTTTAACAATGATATGGATGGGGGAGTGACAAGTTCACTGACCAAGTTTGTGGATGACACCAAGTTACGGGGCGTTGTGGTCATGTCGGAAGGTAGGCTGCAGATACAGGTGGACCTGGACAGGCTCAAGAGTTGGGCAGACTGGAACCAGATGAAATTTAACACTTCCAACTGTAAGATGCTCCATCTGGGGGCAAACAACCCTCAACATACGTACAGGCTTGGTGGTGACAGCTTGACTTGCATCACGGCCGAAAGGGACTTTGGGGTAATGATTGACCTTTGTATCACCATGTCAGTGTAAGGTGGTAGTCAGCAGGGCAAACAACGCACTGGCATGCATCAATTGATGCATCTTATGTAAAGCTAAGGAAGTAATACTTCCACTGTACTCAGCACTGGTAGGACCAATTTTGGAGTACTGCATCCAGTTCTGGGTGCCACACTTTGATAAGGACATGGAAAAACTCGAGAGGATCTAGAGAAGAGCCACCCATATGATCAGGGACTTGCAGGCAAGCCATATGAGGAAAGGCTGAGGGACCTGGGCCTCTTTAGCCTAAAGAAGAGGAGGTTGAGAGAGGATTTGATAACAGCTTACTGCTATATCAGAGGAGTTTATCAGTAGCTCAGTGAACAACTGTTCACTAGGGCACACCAGGGGAAGACCAGGACCAACAGATACAAACTCCTGGATGGCTGCTTCAGGCTTAATACCATGAAAAACTCCTTCACAGTTAGGGTGTCAAGACTGTGGAATAAACTCCCTCCAGAGGTGGTGCAATCACTTACCCTGGAGGTTTTCAAGAGGAGTCTAGAGAGTCACCTCACTGGGGTCATCTAACCGCAGTTATCTTCCTGCCTAGAGCAGGGGGATTGGACCCCATGATCTGCAAGGTATCTTCTAGACCCTTACAATCTATGAATCTATAAGCAAAAATATCCAACTTAGCTATGCACATTCTGGCTCTAGAACTGAAGGCAGTAATAGCCAAGGTAACATTAGCTAAGGCATGGTGCTCTGCCGGTGTAACTATACTCCATCCAATTTCCTTGGTGTAGGAAGCTGCCTGTCAGGAGCTCTGTGAATGAGATCATGGTGTCCCCTTGTGCTGTATAGATATACCCCTTGGTCCTCTGTTATTGATGGTAACTACATCATTTAATTCCCTTCCTAAACAGTTTACTCTTCATTTCAAAAGCAGCTAATTTCTTGTTCCCACTAACCCAGCTAAAAGGCAGGTCAAAAAACTTATTTTTCTGATAGTTAGAAACAGTCATCTAATCCCCAGCCTACATTTGATTTGTCCAAAGACTCTCTTTTTGCTTAAATACCTCTTCTCCCTCAGCTTTTTATCCCTCTAAGGCATTTATATACAGCAATCATATGTCCTCTTAGCCTTTTTCTCCTTAGGTTAAAACGCTTTAAAACCCCTCTCAAATGGTAGACCCTCTACCCCTAGACCATCCTTGAAGCCATTTTCTACACCTCCTCTAGCTTGAATAAATCTTTCTTTAACATTTTTTCATTACTTTAGATTATCAGAACTGTTTGCATTATGTTAGATGAGGTTTTGCCAATGCCTTGACAATAATGTTAATATTCCACTATCTGTACTGGAAATACTGAATCTAACAAGTTCAGTGACTGCATTTACCTTTTCCTCATGTGCAAAACAGTTATCTTCTGATTGACTAATACACTTAAGATCTTTTACCTCTATCAAGTAATGAATTCTCACCTCATAACAGAAATTCGTGTGACCAATTCCTATTTGCATAACTTGTTCTTCATACTACTACATTTTATCCCATTTCTATTAGTCTAAGTAAAGTGAAGGTAGGCGGTGAAGCTCCAGTTAGGTCAGTTGGTTGCATGAGAGACTCTTAATTTCAGGGTCATTGGTTCAAGCCCCATGTTGCATATGCAGTACCTTTATTCCCTCACTCTGCTTTTGGCCTTAGGATGAGAGCCATGGGACTCTTCAGCCTGGAAAAACACAGGCTCGGGGTGACTTAGTGGTGTATAAGGGGTGTACATCAGGATCTGGGGGAACACCTGCTCACCAGAGTGCCCCAGGAGATGACAAGGTCAAATGGTCACAAAATCCTCCAAGACCATTTTAGGCTGGACATAAGGAAAAACTTCTACTGTCCAAGCCCCCAAGGCCTGGAATAGACTCCCCCCAGAGGTGGTAAAAGCACTTACTCCGGACTTTAAGAAACATTTAGCTGCCTATCTTGCTGGGATCCTTTGACTCTAGCTGACTTCCTGTCCCTGGGGCAGGAGGCTGGACTCGATGATCTTCTGAGGTCTCTTCCAGCCTTAATGTCTATGAAATCTAGGTGCTAAGGTGCACAGTTGACAGCCTAGAGGTTACAAGTTTGAAGCCACCATAGAAGCAATCAGTGGGTGGCCATGTCTGATTCCAAAGACTGCAAATTCTGCTACATGCTTTGTCACAAAGGCATAAAAAGGGAAGGATTCCAGTTAAAAAATGTGTTCAGTGCTTCCTGTATAAGTATTAGATACATACAGTAAATATCCCAGTTTTTAACACAACTCGTTCATACAATAAGTACCTAAATGACCAAGTCAATATACAATATTCACAAATGATTACAGAGCAGCTGTACACCCACCACAGTTATCCACACAACAAACTAAGGATATATTTTCTTTGGCAGTATTTGTTCTAAATAAATCTATTACTTATTGATAATGATTTTCCTCAATAATATTTGTTACGTTATTTTACTAGACACTAATGTTACGTTTTCCAAACAATAATTCCAATATTATATTGCTGTTTTGAAAAAAAGGTTCTCTCAAGTAATTAATATTAGTTCTCCCTCTCAGTTTCTCTACTTTTTTCTTTTCTTCACAGTAACAAAACAGAAATAAGTTATTTAGTTTTATCCCAACAATCTAAGTGCCTTGCATAGCTATATGCTCTTGTCTGTGGGCTACTTCTCTCATTTTTTATACCAACTTTGAATCCCTGTTTAAAAGATTACTTCCAAAACCATGTTCCTCCATGCCAGTGCCACAAAATCTAGTCTCTCATCCCCTCTCTTTCAGGCATTTCAACGGATATCCATTATGCCACATATAACATGTGAACTGCTTGTCCTCATCCTGAATGTTACTTTGCGCCTTACTGGCCCTCACTTTAAATTTTATCTGTTCTACTTTTATGACTGCCTGACTTTCTTGATCTCACTAATGTTATCCACTTTAATACTACTTTTGTAGCCTCCTTTCACACGTTACCAAAATATTACTTGTCCTGCCTCATCTACAAGAAGGGAAGGAAATGGAAGGTAATAAAAATACAAGTTGTCAAATCATCAAGGATTTTATATTTCATAATTTAGTATTGCAGACTAACTGAACGCCAACTGAATAGGAAAGCCTTGTGATAAGTTGAAAGATAAATTTACCTTGTTAAACTAATTTTAGTTTAGCCTACTTCAAAAGAGAGCAGAAATTCAATGTTTTCTTGCAGATTATTCCAGACATTCTTGTGGGTTATGCTTACATTGCAGTCATAATATAAAAAGCAAGGTATATTTTCACTTCCCTTCTTTTTCAAAAGAGGCTATCTGACCTCACCAGCATGTTTCTCCTGTTCTGCATAAAAACAGTGTTTATACTCAGAAGATAAAATAACAAAATGACTTTCATAATGAACCTCAATTTCAAACCTGGTTGTCAGACATTGTCTTTCTCTTCTATGGTCCAAGGTCCCCAGGCAAACTTCATCTTCCATGGTGGACTCATAGGAAGTGGTGCCTGCTATGATTTCTTTCTCTTCTTCCAGAAAAGAGGCCATGGTGTATCACAGGAGAGAGCCCAATAGCAATCCTGGTCTGTGAATATGAGTGGGGTCATGAGGCATTGACAGTCACACTAAGACTGCTATGGAAGCACTGCAGCATCATTTGCTGATCAAAATATTCCAGATGCCTACTTTCATAGAAGCTTACACTTTCTTGGGAAAATCTTAATGAAAACTCTTTCTCCTCTTTTCTTTGTTGACTTTGACATATTTTTCTGCATACAACGTGCATGTTTCCTCAAAATCAGCCCTCCAGCCATGGGGTGTATGGATTAATTGGGTAAGCTAATGTTTTTACCAAAGTGCCCTGCTTTGATTCCTGCCCGACAATGCAACGTCTGTTGCATTATTATTCAGGTACCTGAAGGAGGCAATTGTCCTAATGGTTCATTGTTCTTCACTACAGCGGTGTTAATGATCATACATTTTTTAAATGGTTTTGATGATCCACTAACCAAGCTAACTTTTCTTAGGGCATTTTTTCTAACTGCTAGTTGCCCCCAGTCTCTCTCCTCCTATTTCACAGCCTTGGAGATTCTTTATTTCTTTTCAAAATCATAGATACATAATTGTGGCCAGTCTTCACCAACAGCTAAGGTTTTACATTAGTTAAATAGGAAAGGGAAGGTGAATCAGCTAATGATTAACCTCTGTTCCTACATCATGTAGTCATAACTCTGGAAAAAATCTTTTTTCCCTTCATTCTGCCTGTCAAAAACAAGGTATGTATTATATTCTGGGTTGTATCATATGTGAGAGAATACAGTACATGTAAAGAGAAAAAAGCATCTATTTTCTGTGAGTCCCAGTCATCACATTCAAACATGCTATATTCATCCGTATCTTCTTCATGTTTATGACTCTCAACAGGATTCTAACAATGGATATTTTTTCTGAACCTTCTCAGGTCTGATCTAATGCAAAAGGTGGTTTACAGGCATAGCTGAACTTAAAGGTCTCAGTGGGAGAAACTTCCTATCAGAAAATGCTCTACCTAATGTTCATGGGATGTACCCTGGCTGTGTAAAAGAATATTGCAGCTGATTACAGATTTAACAATAATAACAGCTACATAACAAAGGAAGGCTCCTAAGAAGACTGATCATAAGTTCCACTCTGTTCTGATCCATGGAGTCTGATATTCAGTCATAGAGGAACTCAAATGGGCTACCAGGACAGAGAGAAATGGAATCACAATGCCAATATTTTGCATTCTTCCTTTTCAATTTACATCAGCATTTGCTTCCTTCCTTTTACATGTTGCAAGATAGTTTTAAAAAGTCACTTATGACCAACCAGTGTCTCTATTCCCTACCCTATTTTAAAGTCAGATCCTGATACTCTTAAGGTCTGAACAAACACTGCATTCACACCTACATAATGCACCCTTATCTTGGCATAAAAAAGGGGGGCACATAATTTCAATAGCGTAGCTTACTAGAATCTGGAGTAGTGTTACCTGGGAAAAATCAGGGGTAAAATTACACTGATATTGTTTCCATCCATTTATATGTTGTATTCCATTTGTAACTCAAAGGAAGTTTGTACCATTCCTCACCACCCACATGCACACATGCACAAACACATTTCTGGTGACAAGGTGTACTGATATCACTATCACAAGAGAACTGGCCACCTGTGCACTCCAAACAGATATGCCGATTTAAGGTGCACCAGGTGTTTTGCTGTGTATCTAGGCTATTATTTCTATAATTTCTTAGAAGTCCTATTGATATTAATGAGGCTACTTAAAGAGTAAAGTACAACTCAAGTAAGTTATTAGAATCTGGTCCTTATTCATTTTCATATTGGTTTTTAAAGGTCCTGTTTATTCCATTTTAATCACTCTGACTATTATTAACTGATGCTACCTTTTGCCCTTCTTTTTCGTATTTCCACCTTTTTCATACCTATAGTTGTTCCCTAACTTTTGTTTATCATCTTTCCCTGTTTTACTATTCCCAGTGTTTTAAACTGAATTTGCAATGAATCTTTTAAGATACCTAGGTGTTGTACAGGTATGCTTCATGTCAACATTTTTGGCAAATTAAAGAGTTTGTAGTTTTACATAAATACTTTTGGTCCTGAACAATGTCCAAGTTGTTAGTACATTTTTCCTCCTATTTCATGTTAACTAAACAACAACAATGTTTTCTTAAGTATTACAGGTCAAACTTCTTGTCATTTAATGTTACAAAGGTCAATGAGCTTGATGCCAAAGAGGCCAGAGAAATGACACTGCAAATATAACCTTGTGACCTACAAATATACTTAATGACAAACTTTGACAATGACTCTGAGATAATAAAAGCATGACAACTATTCAAAATAAGCTACAACAGGTATCTTAGATACCATAAAATAAATATAAAAAAATAAAACATAACCATATACTTTCAATCTATCAGCATTCGTATCATTTGATGAATGTATATCCTTGTTATACATTTAAAATAAAATCACATTTTCAAGTAGCCAATATTAATTAAATATATGGCCAGATTCTCTCAATCTTAATCATGCCAAGGAATACTTTTACATCCTGAATAGTTCCATTGAGTAAAAGGATTTATAAAAGAAAACCTGCTTTGCCTAAAATGACTTCAGGAAGTTCAATGAAACTATTCATGTAGTGAGATACTCTCAGCATTAGCAAATGTTGCAGTGTTAAAACTATGACAGATTAAATGACATAATTCCAAAGAGATCATTTAGCCATTTAAGATGCAATCTTCCATTGAATTCTTTCAATTCACTTTAAGACCTCTAAAAGACTGATAAAGAAAGCTGCTCAGTGTATTTTTGTGTTTAAAAATGGTCTAAGTTAAACATTTTTGCAGGGAAATATCATTTCCAACTAAACACTTAGATTATTTCACGGAACATTTCAAAAGCAAAAAGTTAATTTTATTTGAATTGAGATGTTAGTTTCATTTCAATTTTCCAAAACTGAACAGCACCATTTTGGCATTTCAGAGTCCAAGAGGGCTATATCCTGTTATTATTATTTTCCTTTTCTCCCTGTGATTTTTGAAATCTTCTCCAGTGATAGGAAAATTCCAACATGGTAAAAGGAAAAGAAAATGAATGCTGCTAATATTCTGTAAATTTTCATAACATGAGGACATTTTGAAGCAGCTTCATAATTGAAGAGTTAGAATAGCCACACTTTTTTTTCCAGAGAGGGAGGATTTTATAAGTTAAAAGTGCCAAAAAGGACAAAAGAAAAAAGAAAAAAAAATCATGTTGGAGAGAAACCTAATTTTTTCATAAAATGACACAAAAAAGTGGAGGAGAAGGAAGAACAGTATTAAAAAACCCATATATATGTATGTATGTATGTATGTATCAATTTGAATGATTTCTATTTTATTATATTTTTTCTTCTAGTAATAACATTTTTAAAAAATTGTGAATGGTATTTTTCTCTCCCTCTTTTTCATGGGGATTTTTCCCAAATTATTCTACTTCTATAAAAGGATAAAATCTGCCTATACATGTGCTCAGAGGTGGGGGCAGGTTACATTTTAATTAGAGCAGTTTCTGGACGGTTGTTCTAATTAAAAAACCACACCATCATATGTATTAAGCCCACACTAGTTTAAAAATGGCCACAGGATGCTTTCTCTAAACCAGTTCAACAAGGTTTAGTTAATTTAAAAATGTGTGGGAGCCTATACATGTGATGCTGTGGTGACACTGCAACATTTTAATTAGAACACCAATGAGCACACGTAGAGACAGCCAAAATAATCAGGCATCTGGCAGACAAGACTTATGAGGAAAGGAGGAAAGAGCTAGGGTTATTTTATATGCAGAAGAGAAGACTGAGAAGGTATTTGGTAACAGTTTTTAAATATGTGAAGGTCAAGTATCTGTACACTGTACAGAATAGGACTAGAGGAAAATGACTTCAAACTACAGGAGAGAAAATTTAGGTTGGAGATTAGGAAGAACTTTCAGACTCTGAAAGTAGACAAGTTATGAAATCTCAACCTTTGGAAACTTTCGAAAGCAAGTTAGACAGACATTTGGCTGGGATGACTTTGCCAAGGGGATATAGTAGACAAACTTGTGATGTCCCTTCCAACCCTACTTTTTTATGATTATATGAACCTGATTCCTATTCTAAGATATTTTTAACTTTTAAAAACTGATATTGAAGACTATTGCTGTAGTGCTTACTGAATCTTCATTTACAACCTTTCTTACAATCCTTTATTTGACCCATGGGAGTGATCAACCTTGACCACAAAGGATTGCTGTCAACACCTGAATCTTTTACCAAAGCAGCAGAGTGCTCGAAGCTTATTCCTTTAGAAACTTGTATTCTAATCCCACTCTAGTGTTAGTCAGTGAATATCTGCACCTTAGGTTCTCTATTAAGTCATGAGAATTGAATTGAATCAATCAGAAATCCTGGGATCCTTTCACCTCTCTGAAATGTCCATTTTAGTTTTCATTCACACTTACACGGGACAGTTAACCAGCAGTGTCCAAAAGGTATTCACAAATCTCAAAAGGGCCTTCACTCAACAAGGATACTCTTCCAGAGAGATAGATCACACTTTTGAAAGAGTCACCCAGATACCACATGAAGAATTCCTGCAGTACAGACGAAAAGCCTCCATGAATTGCATACCACTGGTTAACACATATCATCCCTCTGTGGAACCTATTTGGAAAATCCTCAGACAATTGCAACCCATATCAGGAGACCCAATTCTCAAAGAGATCTTTCCAGAACCACCTATCCTATCCTTTAAACAAGCACTGAACCTCACCAACCTCATCACCAGAAGCAAACTTCCTATGACCCAAAACACACTGAATGTCTGGAAAAGAAATGTAAAACCTGCCACCACATCTCCATCACTTCCACAATAACTAAACCCCATGACAGAACCATCAACAGACCTGAACCTCCAGAAATGTAATATATCTCATCCAGTGCACCAAATGCCCTGATGGAAAATCTGTAGAAAAAACCAAACAACAACCATGCAACAGAATAAATGCACACTGAAAATCTATCAAAGACAGGAATACCCAATTACCTGGGGGACCACATTTTTCACAAGAAAATCACTCTCTCTCCAATCTCTCAATCCTAATCCTCAAAGGGAATTTACAAAATACCTTCCACAGATGAGCCAATGAACTTCGCTCCATCAATCTACTGAATACAAAAAATCATGGACTAAATATAGACATTGGATTTATGACAAATTATAACCTGCCTGACATCTGACTCCCCAGGTAAACCCTCCACTTTTTACCAGCTATTCCCATTTCCTCCCACCCCCCACCCTGCATCCTCCTGTCTTTCATCCTTTGACTACAGGTACATTCATTCCCCGTTTCTCCCCTGCCCCCACCTGTCTCTCACCTACTGACAACCTCAATTTACATTTTAACTGACTGGCTTTCTTGCATATGTACTGGCCTCTGGCTGCTTTACCACTCCATCCAGGAAGAGCACATACCAGCTGCAGATACTTCCTCAGGCTTACGAAGGGTGTTTGGACCTGAAAGTTTACTAAGGATAATTTTTCCAAGTATTTGAGTTGGTCTAATAAAAGATATTGGATTTATCCAATGAACCTCATCCACAAAAAGGTATTCTGGCAATCTAATAAATCATATTTTTCCAAATTCTGCTCACTTGCACTGGATCCCTGCCAAACTTGCATCATGAGCATTTGTGACCAAAGCTGTTTATGTTTAGCCATGATTATCTAATTTCACTGTCTATTTCACTCTGATTCCCACCTCCCAAACTTATTCCAGGGCCTTAGATCATTTTCATCAATGTAAAGACCAGGACAGTAAGTGGTTGTAGCTAATTTACCAGTCAGTTAAAAAAACAGAAAATGCAGATCTCACAATATGATCCCTCTGCCAAATTATTAAAAGCAGAGCAGCCTGAGCCATGGTCCACTTGTTTGTCTTTGGGCCAAATCCAGGACTTCTTGTAAATGCTGTTTGGGTTGTCAACATCACTAACAATGACAGTCAAACAAGATTAATTACACTCCCACCTTTGATACAGCAGAAGGGCAAGGGAAAATTCCAGTACTTGCCGCATAAACTATCTGGGAGTCAAAACCTGCTGTAAGGTGTCACATCACCTTGCTGTGGGAACCGATAACAATGTTTGCCAAAATGAGGCTAGGTTTACGCTGTATCCTCACCATATCCCAAGGGAGAATCTCAGAATCCACCAGATCTTCGCACATATGCACATAAAACTGAAAATACAGTAGTGAAGTCCCTCCCAGGGGCATCCTTCCATCTCTCATTCTCGAGACCTTAGAAAAGTCCCTGGAAATGGCTTCACTTCCACACTTCTTGGACTGACACATGGGAACAGTGGTGGATGGGTGGGGCACATTTGGAGTATGCCTCCCAAGACATGCTAATGTAACACCCTGCTACTTAGAGTGGGCTAATACCATGCACATTTCTACAGGAAACTGATAACTGATTAAATATCTACTCTCTTCATCTGCTCATCTCTTCATCTGCACATAGTGGCCTGGCTCCCAGTTCCTTCTGATTTAAAGAGCATTGACTGCTTTCATAGCCCTACACATTTGTCTGAACATTTTTCATATACCTTAGGTACAAGCACAATGCCTTTGCCTAATCCACATATCTGCTAATATTTATGCAGAACCGGTTCTGTCCTAAGTCATCAATGCTTTAGTACAGGTGTTTCAGTAGCCCTGTAACACCAGAAAAGCTTGATATAGGAATTGCTTCCATTCCAACTGCTTACTGCACTCAATGTAGACTGCCCAATAGACTTTAAAAAATCTGGATGGTATGTTCTTCTAGGCCATCTGAATAGGATGCTTTCTGATGCTTCCTAACAAATTTGTAAACCAATAGATGTTGGGAGATGTGTGGAAGTCAATTAACTTATTCCCCACACAAGGAAAGCAGAAAGCCTAAGAAGAAGGAGGTTCAAGTGCTCAGTTCCTCAGCTGTGTGGGATTTCATCAACCTTCTCCTCTTCCCTCTGACACACTGTTAATTTGTTTAAGATTTCTCACTAATAAAATGGGGGAGAGGACTATTTACTAAATACTACAGACATATAGCAACTATTATCTCTGAAAAAGCCAAATGATCCCTTATTCAGGATAGCACAAGTAGTCAGAATTTGCCAAGGCCAAAATCTTTACTTTAGCACTAACAACTAATGTAACTAGTGAAATAACTCAACAATATTGAAATTGGTGCCTGATCTTCTCCAGGATCAGAGACTGGCTTGAACAAAAAGCTGCTATTATCTTGTTCATGTGAATCAATCTTAAGCCATTACTTAGGCTTTTAACAACATTATCCTACCTGAAAATGATGGTTCAACATCAATCTTTTCACCTACACCTAGCTCATCGCTATTGTGACATAGCATCAGCAGGCATGAACTGTGACACTGCTGCTACTGTGCAGTAGGATCAAAAACAATCCATGTGGCAGGGACTGATCAGTACCAATGGTTACTGTGCAGTCATTTAGTATTTGAGTAGTGCTAAAGCAAGTATTAAATGATGGTGTAGTAACAACTGCTCAGTCGGGTGCACATGTAGACACAACCCCTGAGACCTAAACAGTTCATTTGCTTAGTTAATCGTGAGAACAAATTCAAATCACATGCAACTTTTAATCATTTTTTTTTAATGGTAATGAAGTCTTCCCCCTTTTAGGATAATGTCCTCATCCCTGGGCGTCATGTTCATTCATGCTTACTGTTTTCTTTCCTATGAATCTTGCATTTTTACCTGCACAAAGGTCTGGATTGAAAAGCTGAGAGACTACCCCCGTCCCAGACTGAACACGTTTAGACTAATAAAAATAATGAAGGGACAAAAAAAGTGGAGGCAGGGTTTCCATTTACAAAACTCTATGGTTTTCCAATTCTTCAGGTTGAGGAGCTGAAGCTGTTCCCACCTGATGCAGCAGAATCATGGCAGAGGAAAAGTATAATGGAGTAATACCCCCACTTCTTTGGCTCTACTTTCAGAAGAATTTGAACTCTCTAATCTACTCCTTACTCGAGCTGCCCAGGCCCTGATAGGTAGATGCATTTTGTTTTCTATTCTGATAGCCAGGGTATATAAAGAATTCTAGAAATTATATTTTTGCATAAGAGCTTGAAAGTACAAAGACATCAACTGTACTATACAGTATTTCATACTGACCCTGTGGATTACCTACAAATTGCATTTTTTAAGTTTAGAAAACCACAAGGAAAGAAACAGTCTTCACCATCAATAAAGTGAGCGAAGGGTGACAAATTAGGCAACATGGCAAGTACAATCCTCTTTCTGAGAAAGGTTCTCTTTTATGGCTCCCTCTAGTACAAAGCTATTATGCTCCAGCTTACAACTGCATTGATGCCTATTATAAAAAATACCCTTATGCAACTCATCATATTGTAGCAACTTTGACTGCCACAATATATTATTTATAAGGATTCTGTTGTAATAAACATTATGCAAAGTTATCATGATTTGACTCTAGCATTCTTGACTGTCCCCCTAAAACTAAAGTAGCAACTATATTTTTCCCTGGTTCTATGAAATGAATAGGTGGTATATTGTAGTGCTGATTTTTCAAGGATAAGTCTGTTTCTGTTGGAGAGTGGGGGGAAGAGGAGTGGTGATGGTCTCAATACAGGGGTGAAGACTGGGGACATCTTGGTGTAGATGGATAGATGAGTGACTCACTGTACCCTTGAGAGGCCAGCAGGGTTATCAGCATGGGTAGTACAGGAGCCATCTCTATTGCCATAGACATGGAGTCCTCACAGGCCTTCAAGAGACCAAGACATCTTTGTCCGTGATCCCTGGAACCCCCCTCTCCCTCTACTAGGACCCTGACCATGTGACACTCAACCATGATCAGATGGTGCCTCACACCCTGAGATTGAGGCATCAGATGAGTCTCCCCACAGTGACTATAGTACTCCCTGGCAACAGGGCTATGGTCCTGGGGCCTGGACATTCTTCTCCATGGGTCCTGGGCATGGTGGAAGAAGGAAGTTGGGATTGTGCATGCCATCTCCATATCCTGGTCCAGCAAGAGTCTGGCACAGTAGTACAGTGGTTTGCAGTCATCCCTTTGACCTTAGCATTCTGGAACTTCTCAGTACTACTTGGAGGGGGAAGGGGGCTGCATTCATGAGGAAACAGCTGGCTGAACCAGAAACAATTGTGGTGTCTGGGGTCAGCTTGCCTTTGGGTCTTTGGGACCCTGGTTCTAATCATACCATCAGCTCCTGACCTCTGGAGATGGCAAGTCAGGTTGTCCCTTTTACCACTAGCTTCTGGGATCACTGGGTCTATAGTCCCACTCCCTACCCCTAGTCCATCTATGCTGCCAGTCAAGGCATGTGAGGCCAGCCCCTCCTACCCTGCCTCCAGGGGTACCACATACAGGACTGCCATTCCCCATATCCCAATAAATAGTCTCTGAAGCAGAACACACCATGGCGAATGGAACTGGTGAGAAGATTAACAGAGAGCCAGCTCTGATGCCAGTCACAAATGCCATAGGTCAATGCAAAACAATCCAAGATTCTATCCATAAACTCCCTCTCCTGCCATTGGAACTCCACCAGCTCTGCCAAAGCATACAAAACCTTCTTGAAACATTAAGTGGACATTTCAAGCCCCTATTCCTACACCTTGACAGAGTAGAAGTAGGCATCTCTCAGCTTCACAATTTGCCCCCTCCACATTTACAGTCTCTCCAAATGTTAAGGTGCTAGGTGCTTGGAGGTGGCTACAGGGGTTCCTTGGTTCATAGTCATCTCTCATATATATCTCTCATATGCTCTGCTCTATTTGTGAATCAAACTAGAGTGTTATCTCTGGCTCTGATATGATGAGCTGACATCACAGGACACTTTATGCATTGTGGTTACTACTGACCCAGTGCTCATCTTTTGAATATTTGCAGTCCAGGAATGTTTCTATCCTTATACTACCTGACACCTTTTGCCCTCAGTAGCAATGCTTTGCTCTTATGCTTACAGATGGAGCAAGACAGAGGAAAAGCTTTCTTGCCCTGGCATGTCCCCCTGCAAGCTACTATAAGCTCCCTGAAGTCCATGTTATCACTGATATACTTGAACATGGAAGCAGAGGGTGCCAGACCAGGGGAGGAGGAGAGGCAGGTTGGTATGTGTTCTCCCAAAGAATGGAGGGGAGAATATGCTTCCCTGGAGGGGACCAGTGCTTTATGGTATACTAAGCATTCAGCACAATGACTACTCCTGCTGTGAGACTCAAAGCTGGTTTGCAACTATGGACTTTGAAGTGGTATTAGGAACTGGTCTGGTCAGGTACCTCTTGCAAATCTCTCTGTGACATCAACCTGGGAATGACCCTTACTGCAGCACTGGCCAGCTGTACTTGCTTTCACTTACAGGACTCTGGCCATCTCATCAGTGTCTGTTGAAGGAAGGAAGGAAGGACTTTCACTTTTTAGCTACTTTATTCAAGAGTTTGGGGTACAAAAAGTTGGCCCCTCTGGGGTCCTGGTCCAATATACAAAGCAAAGATAAACAAAATCAACATCAAACCAAAAGCACCATGCCATTACATTCATAACATCCCACCATGACAGACACCTTCACAATATTATACATCACACCTAACATGCCGTTATGCAGTAGGGCAACTGGCAGCAGGGGGAAGGCCTTGCTCAGGGCATCCACAGCAAGGGGAGCCTGGCATGCCCAGAAATGGTCATTCAGGGTGACTGCTGCCTCTGGCAGGAGGGCAGCCTGGATGTCATGCAGGACACAGCCCATGGTGCGGATGCACCATGTGCCCAGCTGTGTGGTCAGGGCCTTGGGTGAGAGCCAAGCCAACTGAGCAGGGTCAAGGAGATGGCACAGGCAAAGGATACATGCCCAGATGAGGGTGGCTGTGAGGCTGGCAGAGACGAGGCTCAACACAGGGTGCTGCAGAGCTGGGTTGTGCACCTGGGGATCAGCAGCTGTGGGAATTGTGGGAACTCCAGCAGAAGGAGCTCCTGGTCAAAGCCAAGGGCCCCCACCCTCTGCAGGAGCTAGCACACCAGTTGTTGCCAGGGTAGGTGCTCCTCGCTGTAAAGGAGTCACTGAACGGCTTGCAGGTAGAAGGTGGCCACCTTGCTAGCCAGGTCAACCAGGCTCTGATCCCCCTTGACAACAGGTAGGTAAAGGATGACTTGTGGGATCCAGTAGTACCCATACCAGAAAAAATCTACCAGAAGGCACTGGAGTCTCTTGAGTAGGTCTGGTGGTGGGTCAAATATGGCACACTGGTGCTACAGGGTCACTGCCACCAGGTTGTTTGTGATGAGCATATGTCCATGGTAGGAGAAGCTGGGTAGGCACTAGTGACACCGTTGTAGGTGGGCTTCTTCCGCTTTCTCAAAGCCGTCCCAGTCGTGCACCATGAAGATCAGTGGCCCCAAGAACATGTCCAGGACCTTGAGGCCCTTGCTGTGCCAGGTGAGGCCTCCTGGCAAATCGGGGGGTAAGGGCGGGTTGCCAAGCAGCAGGGTATCACTCTTGGCCCAGCTGATACAGGCTGAGGAGACACATTCATCAGCTCACTAGCAAGGTCCACACATCTTCCTGGGTTTTAAGGAAGATGGTCATGTCATCTGCATATGCCGACAGCTGGAGCGGAGGGCCAGTGGATGGGTCTTGAGCAAGCTGGAGGTGCATTTGTATCTGTGTCCAGGAATACAGAGGCAAAGAAATCATTTAAGAGCTCCACTTTTCCCATCCTATCAGTTAGAAGTTGCCTACTTGTCGCTGAAGGGGACCAGAACCTGTTTGACCTGGCAAGCAAGGTTACGAGTTGCCCTAGTCCACTCTGTAGTGGCCCTATGTTATCCTGCTCCCTATGTGCTTAAAGAAGGACTTCTTGTTATCCTTAATCTTTGTTGCCAACTTGAGTTCTGTATCTGCTTTGGCCTTTCTCCCTGCTTCCCTACAAATGCAAGCCAAGTGGGTATATTCCTCCTTGGTGGTGGCCCCCTGCTTCTACAACCTCTTTTTTTATTCTGAAGGCTCTCCTGGATTTCCCTGCTCAGCCAAGAAGGTTGTTTGGCTCTTTTTCCTCCTTTTACCTCCTCTTTTAGATGCAGGTCTTGTACGCTGGTTAGGAACCTAGGTGAATGGCCAGACCTGGCTGATTGCTCCTCCCAACAGATGTCTGGGTAATTTAGGTCACCCATGACAACTAGGTCTTTTGAGCATGCTGCCTTTGAGAGCTGTTTTGAGAATTCTAGGTCTAACTCTTCCCCCTGGTGTGGGGGTCCGTAGAAGACCCACACTACCAAGTCCCTTTCACCCCACCCCCTTGTAATCTAACTCATAGGACTTCAATTTCCCATCCTCTGTCCCCATCCTTATTACATAGGATATATAATGTTCCCTAACATATAGGGCAATGCCCCCCCCCTTTTCCCAAATCTATCCAGTCTGTATAGCCTGTAGCATTCAATGCTCATTGCCCGGTCAAGGGTAGGTTCCCACTGGGTTTCTGTTTGACCAACCAGGTTTAGTTTTTTGTCTGCAAGCAGGCGTGCAAGTTCCTCCTGCTTGTTTCCCATACTTCTAGCTTTAGTATAGAGACACCTAAGTCCCCCAATAGGTGTCCTTAGTATTCCCCTATCTTGATTCTTAGTGGGCCCCTTAGTACTTGCCTGATCATTTCCAGCATGTGGTTCGTGGCTTGTCCTACCCAATCTTGTCTTGACCTCGGCATCCCCATCCCCTGACAAAGCGAATATAAAGCTCTATGTAGGAGGTCTGCAACCTTTAAGAGAACAGATTCGTACCTTTTGGAGAGAGATGTAGGCCATCCCATCCCAGCAAGATCTTATCCTGGGGGTAAAAATCGTGGTCTAGAAAGCCAAACTCTGCACAGCGACACCAGCTCTGAAGCCATGAGTTGACCTCCTCAATGCAGTTGCCATGGTTCTGACCACAGGCACTGACTGGGAGGACCAATGAGAAGACTACTTGTACCCCTGATCCTCTAAGCCTGTCTCCCAGAGCCACGTAGTCAGCCATGACCCATCCCAGACTACTCCAAGCCGCATCATTCATTCCAACAGGGATGAGGTCCATGGAGTAGTAGTCAGTGGGCCTGATTAGGGCTGGAAGCCTTGCTGTGGTGTCCCAAATCCTAGATCCATGCAGGCAGCACACCTCTCATATTGTAGGATCCAGGCAGCAGACAACTCCCTCAATTCCTCTCAGGAGGGAGTCACCCACCACAATGACTTGACGTCTTCTCCTCTGGCTGCCTGGTTGCCTCTCAGCCTGTCTGCTGGTAGCTGTGGGCATGGCCTCCATTGCTGTACTCTCTCCCAGTGATGTTAGGGCATCATACGTATTTCCCAGCTGCACTGGGAGAGTTGTACCAGTTGTATGACATCTAGGTCTGTGACGTTTGGATGTGGAGGTGACTATCTTCCATCCTTCTGCATCAACCGCCGCCTGTGGCACTTTCCCTTCAGGTGTGTGGTCCTGCAGAGAATGGAAGTACCCATCAATCTCTTCCTCAATCACCCTGATCCCCCACAGACTACTGACCTCTGCCTGAAATTCCCTCACCTGCCCCTGCAGGGCCTCAAGTTGGCCACACATGGGACAGGTGAGGGGACTCCTGATTTGCCCAGGCCCCTGCCAGGCAGCTGCCATAGACAGGGGACCAGGGTGTTGCCAACCCCTCCAAAGGCCCCATCTAGGTGCTAGCTCCACAGGAGCTCTGAGCCAGAGGCAACACCAAGGCTAGGTTCTTGGCTGCGCTTTGTGTCACTACCCCCATCACTGTCCCCCTCCTCATTAACTTACCCAAAGTCTCTGTCAGGAGTTCTCCTATGTGGCAGGGGCTCCCCATGCATAGAGTCCCAGACCCCCCTGATCTCCCACTGTGTGAAGTCCCTCAAAAATTCTGGCACGTTCCTGAAGAGCGTGCCTGTTTGCTCAGCCTGTTTGCCCAGCTTGGGAGCACAGCTCCCAGCTGGCACCTCTAAGTAGGGACAGGAAGGGAAAAAAAACCCTTACCAATTCCCTACAGGTGGCCCGGGTCCTCCTTGCCCTTCCCCCCCTTGCCCACTTACCTTTCTGCAGTGGCTACTTTCTGCTCAGTGGGGTCAGTGGGAAGCCGAGGGCTCACATGCGCTGCCGCACGTAGGTGCCTACTCTGGCATCTGCCTGATTGGGGCTGGTTTGAAAATTCCCATGCTTTTACAGATTCCAATCAGCTGTTCTGCATAGGAGTGGCTAGCCCTTCATCTGCACAGAAGAGTCTGCTGGCAACCACTTGCCTGAGAAGCTTTCCCCAGGAGCCTGCCTCTGCCCCGAGCCCTTGGTAAGTGGTTTCCCCCTCCCCCTAGGGGTGTTGTCACATGTATGATTGGATAGGGCAGGGTAAGAATCATGTTTTTATAGAGGGATTTGGCCTGTACAACCATGTGCCAAACCCCGGTGTCCCAACCACATAATGGCATATTAGCCATAATGTGTGATACAGCAAAGGTGTCTGTCATGGTGTGATGTTATGAATGTAATGACATGGTGCTTTCGGTTTGATGAGAATTTATTCATCTTTGCTTTGTATATTGCACCTGGATCCCAGAGGGGCTAACTTTTTGTACCCAAAACCCCTGAATAAAGTAGTTAAAAAGTCAATGTCCTTCCTTCCTTCCTTCCACCTTGGACACCTCAGACTCAGCTCGCTTGGATCTGCATGGGGCGATCCTAAGCATAAGACTCCCTGGTTTTTATCTCTTTTCTGAACCCTACCTGTCTAAAGGTCTCTTGTTTTTGTTTACCTCCCTTTCTGATTTTTTTCTTGCATTTTCAAAGTGAATTTTCTTTTTTTTTTTCTAGCAGCTAGAGAATGAAAAATAGGAAGTTAGCAGCTTCTCTTACTCTGTGTTTTCACCTGTCCCAAACTTGAGCTTCCTATCTGCCACCCATCCCCATGGTGTGGCACAGAATAGTGCACAGAACCCCAACAGCTTTCACTGCTTCTTAGTTTTTTTTTTTTCTGCTGATTAACTAAGCCCTATGAGCTGTAGCAGGGAATGCAGGGGATAGCTTGCAGCAAGGGTGCTTGGATCAGCCTTGTAATTAAGTCCAGCCAGGGGGCAACCAGCAGCAGGTTGCACAAATGATTAGGGAAGGGGGGATGAGGGCTTTTTTTTTTTTTTACCTTGGTTGTAGATTGTGGGGGCAGTGTGGAAAGGGCTATGGTTCTTACTGTGTTAGATGTGGAGGCAGATTGGGGGAGGTCTTCTTTCAGCATTTGGGAGGGATAAGTCAGGTCTTCTCAGCAACAAAGGATGACCTTGAGGGATACTAAGAGTGGCGTGACTAAGCCAGATTTATTTTAATACTTGTTGAATGATGAGGTGTTAAGCCCCTAAGGTCATAGGCACTTCAAGCTCACATTAAAAGAAAGGCTAAGTATGGGTGTGATCTGGCTGGTGTTGAGTGAATAGTGGAACAACTAGATTCCTTGGTCATGTGCTTTTTCCAGCCAGAGGGTAGGCATAATATCAGCCTCCACCCCCATCCCCCCCTCCATGCACTAGGACATTCCCTCTGAGGATTTGTACCATGATGGGTCAGTCAGGGGTTCAGACCAGGGGGCTATTCAGTAGCAGTCACTTGCTCCAATGAGAAGGGAAGGGGGAGGGACATCACAAGCACCTTTATGTGACAGTCTTGGATTTTTAGCTATTAGATTTAGGGATCCAATGCCCCGATCCTTTCCTGACATCCAATGGGTGTGACCCATGCTTGGAGTGCAAAGTTTCCTATCTACTTGGATCTTTATCCTGTCCTTATGGTGCAGTCCTAACCCAGCTTTCTCATGCAGAGGACTCTGCCTTGGGACTGTTAGGCTCAGTGCTGGTTTCAGGAGCAAAGATGGGTGCTGTTAGGCTCTCCATACTGAAACTTGGAGGACTGCATGTTCTTCAAGTCTCTACTCTGGGACGTGGATTTGGAGTGGGTGCTCTTTGGCTCTGTGTGCTGGGATGAGAACTGGCAGGCAGTCTGAATCAGCAACAGGGCCTCTGAGGTGTTGTTGGAGGAAAGGAATTGGAACACCTTGGCCATGACACAGGAAATGGTGTCTGTGGACATATGACTTTCCCAAGATTCAGAGACTCTGAGGTCCTGTGGGGACCAGATGCTTGTTCTGGGGCTGCCTGTGACATGAACAGCATGGCATTGGGGTCCATGTCCTTCATTTCAATCACCATGCTGTTGGACAGTCCCCTGGGTCCCACTTCTTAGTGCTCATGGCCCCACCAGCTGGGAAAGATTTTGAGGGATCTGTAATTCAGTTCCACATGCATCTGGTTCCTCTTTGTCCATAGAGACCAGTACCAGGACCCTCCTCCCCCTATGTCCTTGGGAACTGCTTCTGTGTACCCCATTCTCCTGCACTTCCTGTCACTGGGTTCATCCTGCTGTTGCGTGCAACTCCTCTCCAGTGGTAGCATAGGTGTTCAGGGTAGAGATAGACCTGTCACTAAATAGGAAGTGAGACAGCTTTTCATAAAAGAGCACGGTGAGCCTCACGCTCCTGTAGGTCTGGTTGGCATCGTAAGTCTGCTTGAATTGAGTCTTCATACATTTGGTTTGGGCCCTGCACTGTGTCCAAGCTGGGTTGTGGCCTCCACATTCTCATCTCTTCTTCAATCCACTGGAACTGTGGTGGACATTGTAGAGATGCTACTGAGTCTCCTCTTCACTCCAAATGATGGTCAGATATCTCATCTCCTTGAAGGCCCAGTTCTGCCCCTGGCAGTAGGTAGCCCTGGCTGGCCTGAGCTCTGCTGTAGTGCTGGCTGGTGCCCCTAGGGCTTGAATGTCTACAGGTGGGTGAGGATTTTTCTGTTAGAATGTGGGTGTAGGTCTTTGCACATGGCTCTCTTTCATTCAGACTGGGTCTAGTCTTTCCCCTACTCTAGAATTACCCCATCTTCATAGCCATGTTCCACAAGCCCAAACTTTCTTGCAGCTTCTATCTACCACCACCAAGATAGCTGTCCACACACCACCAGTGCCATAGTCCACCAGGTTGGCCTAGTACGTAGAGCTGGGCTTGGAGCTGGGGTTTTCAATAATAAAGGTCAGAAGTCATGAGTCAGGAGCCAAAATGCCAAACCAGGGCCAGGAAGTGGGAATCAGAAACCCCAGTTACCAAGGATAATTCAAAAGGCAAAGTCCAAGAGTAATCCAAACTTGGGTCAGGAGTCAGGAAAGAGGTCTGCAGGGAGAATCCAGAAGCCAAAACTCAGGAACAAACCAAAGGCAGGGTGAGGAACCGGGAAAGCCAGAGATGTTTCTGTGACAGAAGCTGTTCAGAGACTGAAGTTCAGTGTGTTGTGTAGCAAGGATCAGGTGCTGGAGGAGTTCCTTAAAAGTAGCTCCAGAACCAATCAAAAGGAATGGGCTGTGGGTCAGTTGGACTTGATTAGTAGTAACTGGTTCAGTTCACTTAACAAGGGCTTCATGGCAGGAGTCTGCCTGAGTCTTACAGAACTGATCCAGGCTGTAGTACAGAAGCCTTACACAAACATAGTTTGCTCCACAAACTTTCCAGGAGCATTCATTGCTAGCCCCAGCTTGCTGGCTATGACTCTCAAGCCCTGAACTTTTGGGGGGAATGCCCTTGCCAGCAGCAACTGTGCCAGAAACAGAAGACAGCATTAAGTCTCAGTGGCCGTGTCTGCATGAGATGTGGCCTCCATACACAAGTACTAAATGACTGTTACTGCACAGTAGTGTCCCTTGATTGCCTCTTGGCGATGCTGACTACACAGTAGCTCGTTACTACTGCTCAGTAGCATCACATCATTCTTTGTGCCACATGATGCTACTATGCAGTAGTAACAAGCTACTGTGTAGTAGACATGAGCTATTGCACAGTCAGCATTTCATGTAGACACAGCCAGAAGTCTGTTCCAATATAAGGCAGAGGTTTCTGTGTTCAGATAGGCTAGGTTAAGCTGACCAAAGGCAACTGACTACAACTGATTCAGGCTTAATGTTGTTTTCATGTGAGAGCACATGTCTAACAAACATTATCTTGCTGATAGTAGATTCATGGTGTACTTTGAAATAGATACAAAACTAAATAGTCTGCCTAGGGGAAAAACACTGGACTGATACACAGGGTTGGGGAAACCCAGACTTATTCCAGCTCTGACACTGCATTATGATTATTAATATTAGTACATACAAGTTTGTACCCAGTAAATTGTAGCTAAAAATTATTATTGTTCTTGTTGCTGTTGTAGGTTTGCTTTATAAATAAGACTTTTTTCCCAAATACCTCTTTCCACTAAATTTCTTCACCTTCTACAAGCTCTCTGGAGGCTTACAGTGAAAAGATGCTTCAGGTTGTATGCCGTGCCCACAGTCATCTCAAGCTTGTTTCATGTTTCTCCCAACCTCTTGCCTTCTGCCTTCCATTGTGAACTTTCTGGGGGAATGCAAAAAGTTTTTTGTTCTAAGTTTTGACACATCTCATTTTTCCAGCTTTCTTGAGCCAAATTCTGTGTTGAAATTGTGTAAGATTTCTGCCAAAAACTTAAAATCTTCATATAGTATATATTGGTTCTGTCTAAAGATTGGCCCAATTTGTAGCAGCCTTTTGAATCTTCTAAACTTTATCGTACAACCGATCAAGTGATTTTCAAGTCATTTGAATCAAAATATTTCCACGGAATCCTAAGTTAATACCATGTTTTTCATATAAATGTTTTCCAAGTTTGGTATTATTCCTTGATAATATAGCTATATAATTTGCAGTTTCAAGTTGTCAATTTTTTTCATTTTTGACACTGCAACATACAGCTAGTCATGTCTAAACATAGGCTGTGGTAAGTAAAACCTAGGCTATCAAGTGCTTAGCCTTGGTGTCACAGAGTCCACCCCAAGGGATCTGGGGGGAGTTTGCACACCAGGCCTTTTCTGGTTCCTGAGAGCATCCCCTGAAGTCAGCCCAGGCATGGTTTCTAAAGCTTAGGGAAAGCCCAGACTCCTTCCAACTCTGAGGATCCTGGCCTTTTAGTCCTTGACTCTTGGTTTTCCATGGCCCTATGAGCTAGCATCAAGTTCCACTCTTGAGAAAGGGGCTTCACCTCCTGTTGGGGAGACCAAGCACAACCCAAAGTTGCAAGCAGTTCAGCAGATGGTCTCTTAATTAAACGGTAAACCCAACTAGAAGTTTTCTGTCCCCTACAATAAATCTGTCCAGCCCACACAGCCCTGAGAACTCAACAAGATATTCAGCTGTTCCTTTTCCAGTCTTTCTGAATCCCCAAAGCTCTTGAATTTGTCTTAGTCCTGCAACTATTCTGGTCAGGAGTTGACAAGCTACCTCTCCAGCTTGCTCTAATATTGTCATATCTATCTTCTATGGACACCTCTTGGATAGTTATATCAACAAAGCCATTCAATATTGTTAACACTAAGGGTCCGTCTTGTCTTGTCCTTTATGTAGCCAAACCCTGGCACTTAACTCTTCATTATTTATGCACAGGATAATTAGGTAAACTGAGTCACAAGTATTATAAAAAAGTCATCACAGTTAACACAGATGTTAACACACAGATATTTCAACAAAACCTGG
This sequence comes from Crocodylus porosus, assembly GCF_001723895.1. NCBI lineage: Eukaryota > Metazoa > Chordata > Crocodylia > Crocodylidae > Crocodylus > Crocodylus porosus. Next base: position 101,306,662 of record NW_017728906.1, read on the forward strand.
AGTCCATCCCAGCTGATTTGTGTTGACAGTCATTGTAAAAGCTACTCTGGTAAGAAATTGCCTCCTGTTATATTAAAAGATAGAGTTGCATCCAGTTGCATAATTCAGAGGGTGTGTGAAGCATCAGCTCTGGGCACCAACTATAATGGGCAAGGGGATAAGTGGAGCAAACAGAATGACACCTCACCCTAGGAATTTTTGTCACAGCAGGCATAGCCCTGGGCCCAATAGCATATCTGGGAATAAGTGGTGAGTACAACGTACCAAGAAGCCCACACCACCCCCGTGACAGGGGGCACAGTGACCACCCTCAGGTGGCAGTGTTGGTGTCGGTGGGTATGGCAGTGGCAAGCAGGGTGCTCCTGTAGGTGGATGCAACAGTGTTGGGGGTATGAGGGTGAAGAGCACTGACTGGTGATTGGCGACCTCCTGCCGACACCACTGGCAGTTGTGGCAGTGGCCAGAAGTGACCAGCGACCACCAACATATCCCGCCGGAGGTGTTGGCAGAGAGAGGCAGGTGATGAGCAGCGACCACCCACAGACACTGCTAGCAGCGATGGCAGTAGCCCATCTCAGGGGGTACACTGCCAATCTCAGGGGGTGCATGTGCACCTGTGTGTACCCTGTACACATTGCCAATGCCAATGGGGCTGCTGCAGTTCAGCTGTGCAAAGCGCTTAGTGACAAACTGGTGGTTTGGTTTCAAACTCAGTCAGAAATCAGATAGCTTTGTCATGAAGGGGGATACAGAAAGGGGAGTTCTGGCTATCCAGTTAGAGAATCTGATGCGTAGAGCTATGCTTGCTCTTTCCAGGCTGTAGAGCAGAATGGAGGGTGTTTAGTTTATCTCATGGTTCTGGGCTTTGTTGGTTGCCACATGAGGCCAGGAAGGAATATTTTCCCTTGCTATTGCTATAGTTTTCAGCAGTTTTTTCCTCAAAAGGACTAGTTGTTATCTGCAGCCAAGATAGGGATTTTTAATTAAGGGTGCCACTGTTCCTGCTGGTTAGAGGATGTTGCTTGACCATTCAGAGTCAGACTAATCACTATATTTGGGATCAAGAAGGAATTTTCCACATGGTCGGACTGATAGGGTCTACAGGGAGTTTTGCCTCCCCGTGTAGTAGAGTGGGGAAGGTATGGTCCCCTTCCTTGGATATCTCAAGTGTATTTTAAAAATGAGGAATACTCATAACCCTCTCCTCTTCTTTACCTGTGGCAGGATGCATTTGGTATCTTTAGGTAATATATCTTGCTGATGTGTGACAGGGTTGATGGTGCAGTTTTAAAACTAGGTTAGACATGGACTTGTATGGAATGTTTTAGATTAGGATGATCCTAACTCAAGCAGGAGTTGGACTAGATGACCTCCATTCAACCCTTTTAGTCTGACTTTTCTACAATTCTATAAATTACCTTCTTCAAAAAAGTGACATGAGACCTCAATATATTGGTTATGTTCATAAAAATTCTAGACAAGTCCAATACATTATTAAGGGTAAAAAATAATATAGGTAGAACTAGAACATCACAACAAATTAGTCAATGAAAAATATTGCATAGGTTGTCACAAAAAAGTGTCATCAGTTTTGTCCAGCTCTTGACATCACATACAACCTGAATTGGAATGCAATGTAATTTATAGGACTATTCAGTGCCTAAGCACTTATTTCTAAGTACCTTGTGGAAGTTTACATTGTTTAAAACATTTCAGTACCACCTACGTGATTCCCAAAGTAGGGATGTGTTAATATATCTCAACAAAACACAGCTGTACAAAAACAGGCTTGTCTTATAATTCACACATAATGCAAAATCATGTTCCTTACGGGAGAATAGCACTGCAATTTCTTATCATGATACATGGAAAAAAATTGGTCTGAATGTGTTGTGTGTCTGGATTATGGAGAGAAGCAAGTACATAAAGAACTGGTGTATTTTTTCCTAAGTAACTGCTATTTATTTCATTGTTATATGACATGCCAACTAATTAAAATTGTATTTTCTTGCTACAGTGAATTTTGGACAAGAGAAAATCACACTGAAGCACAATCCATCCAGAGGCACAAAATCCACATCATGTCCATACTGGAGTTACTGCTATGACTGTGGCCTATGTAGATACACTCAAGCTATATTTTACGAGACAGCTCAGGTACTACTAACTGTGTAGCCATGGTAGCAAAGAGATACTTGCCTGAAAACTTACTTAGCTTCCTAGGTGGTTTTCACGACTGTCCACATTTCAGCTTTAACATATCATTTTCATTTTTGCCTCGGTAGATCATTCAAGCATTTTTGTTTTATTTTGTTTTCTATTTTTGAAATGAAAGCTTTTAAGACTTCATGCCATCATACTTTTCATCTGGTAGATTGTGACACATTGTGTATAAACTAAACTTATATATACACTAGAACATGATTTTTCAAAGAAATGTTACATGAATACCTCCATGATCCATGGGAGAAAATGGAAAAAATTCCATGTATATTGTCACAGAATAATTTTGCATGTTGTTCTCCTGATTGCATTTTTAATTCCAGTTTAATAAACTGGTAGGATATTCCCTAGACAAAGGAGGATCTATAGGGCAGGATAAGCTGGCATAGCCACAAAGAAAGTAGCTGATGTAGACCATTAAGTAAAAGAGTGCATGGTCAGAGGACTGCTACATCCTGGCTTTCTGAACAGTAGGGCTGTGCGAAATTTTGCCCTCTGTTTTATTTTGAGGCTGTTTCAACTCGTTTTGAGCTTGAAACAGTGAAATCAAAATGAATTTGATGGCTTCAAAACAGCCTTGAAACAAAATGAGGACAGTCAAAACAAACCACTTTTCACAGTCAGACCTATGAACTTCATTTCCTCAGCCTCCTAGGTACAGAAACTCATGGACTCAGTATAGACATTGGATTTATGACACACTACAACCTGCCAGACATCTGACTCCCCAGGGATCTCTCCATTTTTACTTGTGCTGCTACATCTCCCTCCCTGCCCATTCCCACTCCAGCCCAGCCTGTCCTTCACTCCCTGACCCCTCCATTTCCATTTTCACTGACTGGCTTTCTTGCCTACATTGTGTGCCAGCTTCTGACTTCTTTACTATTCCTTCCATCCAGGAACAGCACACACACACACACACCAATTGCAGGTGCTTCCTCAGCCTGACAAAGGGTTTTCAGCCTGAAAGCTTGCTAAGATATAGTTCTATAACTATTCAGTTGGTCTGCTAAAACATACCAGATTAGACTGACCCAAAGGAAAGGACCTTGTCTGCCAGTGCCATGTCCTTAGACCAACACCCCTAGCACCTGACCAGAAGGACACAGGGCCCTGAGCATACCTAAGCCCCAGGGCTGGGGCTGGCAGGGAGAGTTCTCTAGAAGGTGCCGTAGAGAAAGCTCCTGCAGGAAAGGAAAGAAAGGCTCTAGTCTGTGACAGTCTGGCTGCCTGAGATGCTGCTGATGCTACTGTGCTGCTTACTAAGTTATTACCCCTTGTCATTTAAAGTGGTGAACAAGCCTGAGACTGTAGGGGAGTAGGAGACCTCACTGGGACACACTACTGCGTCATGTAGAGGCCACAGTGCCAGTGATGGCACACCTTAACACACACACAGTGTTACCCATGTTATGAATTTTGCTTGTAAGCAGCTTGAGGTGCAGTTTCCCAGAAACCCCTGCACCTATCTCCTTGAAACCTGGCATGCTTCATCGCTTCAGAAGGGGCTACAATGCCTGCACTTTTCACTCTACTGTGCCTTAACACACACGTGACACTAGTTTTGCTTGTCAGCAGCCTGAGGTGCAGTTTCCCAGAAACTCCTCCACCTAACTCACTGAAACCTTGTAGGATTCATGGCCTCAGGCAAGAAATGACAAAGTTATAGGCAGTTTTGTGCTTCTCCATTATAGCCTATGGACGAAACATCGAAACAGCAGTGAAACAGCAAACCATTTTGATGAAACAAAATGGAATAGTGGTCTCTAAATGAAATGAACCTTGAAACGAAACACTGTCCCATCCAAACATTGAAACAGAAGTCAAACTGGAACAATGCTGTTTCACATAGCCCTACTGGACAGCCTCTTGAGGGCTGTTGCACACAATTTAACTTGGCACAGAGTTGAGACTCCTTTAAGTTATTCTTTTAGATAGGACAAATCACACAAACTGTCTCCAGGGATGAACAATTTGAGGATCTGGATCTAAAATTAAAAGTGTCTAAGACTATACCTAAAACTGTGATTATATTAATTTTGCACTATACTTGGAGCTCATGGAAGGCACACAATCAACAAAGTTAATAAATTGACAAGAATAAAAGAAACAAGAAAAAGGTAACCTCTACAAATAAAATAATTTATCTTGAATAGAACTACACTCAGGCATTTTAATACATATTTATATTTAGAAAATAAACCATTACTGTAATCATTGTACTTTGATTTATTTAGCAGGCATAAAAAGTAATACTACATTTTTTTTAGAATTCTTTAGATTTGTTACTTGATTGAATGGGTTTTTTTGCGAATTAGCTATATTAGGGGGACTGAAAGGCTCTTCAGTAATTGCATTACAAAGACCAAGAAACAAGCAAGCAAACAAAATACCTGACATAGCATTATAAGAAACATTTAATTTCAGACTGGCAAAGCAAATATTCTTGGCCATAGCTCCACAGCTCCACAATGGATAACCATTTCCACATCACCAGAGGGAGACTAACAAATATATCTGATTTTTATAGATTTCATATGGACTACAAAGATTCTAACTAAAATGCTCAGTGCCTTAAATGCGTACATGAAAATGCCTAATTGGTTACTCTTAATAAGGAATAAGATCCAATGTAGCCATTGTTTTCAGTGGCCATTCTCATCATTAACTTCTATCCATGACTTCTTGCCTCTGAGACAGTGGGTTTTTAGCATTGAGTACCCTGAAAAATCTAAATGATAACTGTTGGCAGTTACAGCTTCTGTAAAAGCTCAGTTCTACAAAGATGTACAGTCATCAGTGATTTAATTCACAAGAACAGTAATAGGAGATTCAGCTCTATGTTTCCAAATTAAAGTTCTATAGCATAACCTGAAGAACAGAGGGAAGAAATTAAGCATTCATAAGCCCCTCTGCTAGTTAAATGAGACACACTGCATTATAGGAGATGCTTGGAAATTCCACAAAATCTTCTTCACCTGTCAAAATGTTTGCTAGATGTTTTCAAAATTCTGTTTTAACTGTAAACCATGGCTTTTCATAAGTTACAAGAGCACCAAATGGTTGAGAAACATAAAATTAATGTGTTTTTAGTCTCTGGAGTAAAATAATTACTTTGCAAGATGTGGGGATTTTTTTTCATATTCACGGTAAACTTTGGTGAGGATTCACATAACATTTTAATTATGATTAAAAATGATGTCATCCCCTTGTCAAAATAAATCTCAATGTAAATCTAAAGATAGCCCATGGAGTCACTCTACAGAAGGTTTTTTATTTTTATTATTTTCATTATTCTGACATTCATAATGGAAACAATTGGCCAAATTTATTCCTTGAATAAGGTCTGAAAAAGGTAATGCAGCCATTCCAGAGATTAATTTAACCCAATAAATTTATGATGGCAAATTTTCCTGACAGATTATGGACCAGATTCCTAGGTGTGCTGCAGCTGTCTTGTGTCAGTCTGGCAATGCAAAACAGCTGTATCTTGTCTTAACCAGCTAGTTAAGATAGGCCCACAGCTGCCCACATAGTGACACAAAGCAGTCAGAGCTTCCTATTAAAACTAGCCTATACCAAATTCTTCTTAGATTAGATATTCATCTTCTCACATCACTGATCTATAAACTGGTAACTTATGTTTGCTGACCAGACACCAAAATGATGAGCGCAGAAGACCAAATGATGAGAGCTTAATGTCCAGCCTCTGGCATGTGATTAGGGAGCTGACAGTTAGACACTAGGTACAGTTCAAAGTGCCTTGAATGAGGAATTCCTCACGTACGTCTCAAGGATTTATGCATACAGTACAATACGAAGATATCATATCTGACCAATGTGAGTATCTAATCCTTATCTCCCAGAGTAATGGATTAGAATTTGGCTAATTTGCAGTTCTGTATCAAGTATTATGGGAAATAATTCATAAATATTTATTTTCCATTTTAGTTGCAATGTTTTTTGCTAATCGTATTAGTTTCTTATTAATTCCAGCCTAGCTTTTCTATTATCCTATTATATGGTTTTTATTTTCTTAATATGTCCAAATACATTGATTTACATTAAATAGCTGTAAACTGAGTAATTAAATTTTGATTTTATTCATCTGTAGTTGTATCGAGAAGTATTAACTTGCCTCAAGCAGTTAAGAGCTCAGTACGGAAGGTGACTTCTTTCAGACATCCACAGTACAATTCAAGAAGTACCAATCCACTTCAATTAAATCCAGCTGTATCAAGAGCCCTGCTTTAAGCACTTCTGGGCTTTGTCTATTTTTAAATGGTTCTGAACTTAGGAGAGCACTTCCCTTCTCTGTCAAAAGGAGCAAAATTGCATACAGTCTCTCGATCATTTGTTGTCCCAATTGCTCAGGAAACATACTTTTATTGATCATAGATCCTAAGAAGTCTCTTTGGAGAAAATAAAATAAGAGACATCTCTTGTCTCTTGATTGGTACTTGTTTGTATAGCCTTTGAAAAATGTAATCAAACTAAGCTTTATGGCAGCCTGGTAAATTCATCAGTGTTACAGTAATGTTCATTAATGGCGGGGTTCAACAGCATATGGGGAATTCTCCAATGATGGATTAAAAATATTTTAAAAGGCTGGATACCATGCAAGTGCCAGTGCTCTCTACCACATGGATTTAGAACTGCTTAATTGCATTAAATTAGTAGACTTGATTGAAAAACACGGAGGGGTGGGAAATCCAATAAAATAAATCAAACTTCAGTCCTCAATTCTATCAGGCTAACAGGTAAAAAGGAAATGTAACCTGAAGTTCCTAAATGACCTGAATTATTATTGTCATCATCACTTGCTGCTGCTGTTCCTGCTGTTGTTGGATGGCTTGGCCATTTATGGAATATGAACAATGGCTGTATACCCAAGGATATATGTAGAGAGAACTCCTTACAGGAAGGAGACCATGGGTGAATCCACACCTGCAAGCATGTGTGCTTGCAGCAGCAAAAATAGAAGCGGTGCAAATTTGAGCTGGGGCTTTTTGCCTTATTGCACATGCTCAGACATGCACTTTGTTGTGGAGCAAAATGTGCCACCTGAGGTAAAATAACCCTGCCTGGCTCCTCCCGGATCTGCAACCAAGGGGCGCTAGGGCCTGGGGCCAGTACCTGTGCAGGGTATAAAAAGCTGCCCTGTCCTGGCCTCATCGGAACTAAAAGCTTCCCTGGCAAGTAGCTCAGGGCTACTCGCTCTCAGAAGCTTCTGGGGCCCAGCCAATTGGTACCTGGGAACACTACTCCTTGTGTCAGCTGGACTGCTGAAGCAGCCCTGAGAGTTCCCTGCACCCTTTACCCATTTCAGCAGCCTGGCAGTAAGGTAGGGGCTGCTGCCTGGCTGTGACCTGCTGCGCACCTGCAAGACCCAGATGGGGACTGCAAAGCCAGTAGAGGTATCTGCCCCCCTGGGCCAGCTGCCAGTGGACTCTGGCTGCAGAGTTGGCCTCTGTGCAGCACTACTGCCGTGTGTGCCCCCTGCCCGACTGTCTGGGAAGCTTTTGCCCAGAAGATGTTCTGGGTGAAGTGGCCTGCTTTGAAGTGTCAAAGCATGTCCTCCTGGCCCCATTTGGCCAGGAGGTCAGCCAGAGCCAGATGGGTCCAAGGTGCCAGCTCTGAGCAGACAGAGTCCTGCCACTGGCCTCCCTAGCTGGAATTCTGGTGTTCCCTATTGGGAAATGGAAAAATCCCTGATAAAAAAATCTAAAGTCTCTTTGTAAAATACCCCCAAATCCATGTTCCTCCACAATTAAAACAAAAAACCATTATAAAGAGAGAGAGTGAAACAGAGACAGCGGTCAGTTGAACAATGTTTTTTTTATATATATCTACAGTGTTAAAGCAATTTGGAAGACTACCAGTATCTCTATCTTAATAATAAGATGAACTCTAAATATATGTTTTATGAATATATGAATATATATTTTGCTGCCTGCACACCCTACAGGGGCTATGGCCCCCCACACAGGGGCTACGGCCCGCCCCACAGGGGTAACATCTCCCCCTCAACAGGAGCTAAATGGCTCCCACAGGGGCTACCATTCCCCCCTGCATGGCCCACATTCCCCACCCCAGCCCCTCAATTGCTACACCACCTAGCCCCATCCCCTGCCAGCTGCTCCACCCAGTTCCACCC
>NW_017728906.1:101315146-101316462 GCF_001723895.1 Crocodylus porosus
AACCCAGGCACCGTCAATTTAAAAAAGAAACAAAGAAAGAAAAAAGCCTCTACTCACCCTAAAAGCAGGGGCTGTTCTGCCTCTTGGCAGAACCCCTCTGCCCAGGCAGCACAGGGCAGTGAGGAGTATCATAGCCCAGGCTGGGGTGGCTGGAGCTGTCCCCCAGCCCCGTGCTGTGTGGGCAGGGCCTCAGTGACACAGATGGCAACTGGACTGCTGATAAGTGCTGAGGGTTTTTTTGTTTTTGTTTTATTATGGGGATGCTGGGGTGAAGGGGAAGGGATTGGGGGCCTCGGGAGGCTGGGGAGAATGAGGCTGGGCAGGGCAGGGCTGGTGGGGCTAGGGGAGTGGGTGAGGACAGCAGGGGTCCTCCCATAGTCCCATCCTTCCTCCTCCAGCACCACCAACCCCTTAATTACAGGCACTGAAGCCCTGCAGCTGGCACACTGCCTGCCCGGCAGCATGCTTCAGCACCAGGGCAAGGGCCAACCACAGAGATGCTCTGGCAGCCAGAAAATCTCTGTGGAGGACCCAGCCTCCGGTTGCCTCAGAGCACAGTCCGGGACTGTTCCCTGCCCCACTTTTTTAAACTCCGTTGTTTTAGACCCCTGGTCCAGGGGTCTAATTTTGCCCCCATACTGCAAACTTGCAGTGTGGGAAACCTTTTCCTGTTCCTGCATGTGCCTCTTGCAACATCTCAAAAGGGTTTGAGCCACTGGAAGAGGCATGTGCAGGCTTGTCTGGACACACCCTATGAGGACAACCTTATCTCCAGGTTCAAAGATGCTTGCAGGAGAGATTTGAAGGTAATGAACAATGAGCCAAATGACTCGGAGAAGATTGTTGAGGATTGAAGCACTTGGAACCAGTCTATTAAACATGGAATGAAAGCATAGAAAGAAGAAAGAAGAGCCCAACATGAAGAGGAAAGAAGAAATGTCAGAACCCCACACCACATTCAGGATTGTTTGATACAAACTTCACATCAATGAGTGAAGAAGGGACTGTCACTCACAAATTTGTTTCTAAAACCTCATTCACAGATATTCAGCCTCACTAGCACTGAAACCTCACTAGCATAATTCTACCGTCTCCCAAGACAGGCAGATGCCTCTACTACTACTGCTATTATGAAAAATATACAAGTCATTGGAATTTTTAAGCACTGTACTTGGCCATAATCTTTTATAGCAGAACAACAGTTTATTACTTACTTCTTTCCTGAGCATGGGATCAGCTGATCATAAATACTAAGTTTCATAGATTTCATAGACATCAGGGCTGGAAGGGACCTTGGAAGATCATCGAGTCCAGCC
>NW_017728906.1:101316562-101335966 GCF_001723895.1 Crocodylus porosus
AAGGCTTTTTTGAAGTCAAAATATGTGACATCAATCTCTTCTCCCTTGTCCAGGTGATAGGTCACCTGGTTGTAGAAGGAAATGTGATTGGTCAAGCAAGACCTACCCACAACACACCTGTGCTGGCTATCCCTTAGGATGTTGGCATCAGCCAGTCCATTAAGGATGGCCTCTTTTAATAATTTTTTCTAAGACTTTCCCTGGGATAGAAGTCAGGCTGATGGGCCTATAGGTAGCTGGATCCACTTTCCTCTCTTTCTTGAATATAGGCACCACATTGGCCTTCTTCCAGTCTTTGGGCACTGCACCAGAGCACCAGGAGTTTTCAAAGATCCGTGCCAGAGGCTGGGCTATGATGCTCACCAGCTCCTTGAGTACCCTGGGGTGTAGATTGTCAGGGCCGGCTGACTTGAAGGTATCCAGCTTCTCAAGGTGTTCCTTCACGAGGTCAGCATTAATGGAGGGCAGGGGATCCCCATCACCCAGATCTCCCTGTCCCATAGCAGGCATGGGCATCCCATGGGACTGATGAAAGATGGACGCAAAGTACCCATTTCATAGGTTGGCTTTTTCCTGGGTGTCAGTTGTCAGTTGCCCCATCTGGTTCAGCAGGGGTCCAATGCTGCCCTTGCTTTTCCTCCAGCTCCTCACATATCTGAAAAAGGAGTTTTTATTGTCCTTGATGCCTGAAGCTAGTTGGAGTTCAGATGCAGCCTTGGCTTTCCTGGTTTGCTTCCTGCAGGACTGGACCAGTGCAGAATCCTCCTTCTTGGAGGTGAATCCCATCCTTCATCCTTTGTAGGCCTTTCTTTTTAGCCTCAGGAGGTTTGCTAGTTCCCTGCAGAGCCAGGGGGGCTGCTATGCCCTCTTGCTGCCTTTCCTCCAAGATGGAATAGAATTAGCTTGTGCATTGAAGATCACTGCCTTGAAGAGCAACCACTCTTCTTGAACTCCCATCTCCCTGGGGTCATAGTCCCTTAGGGCCTCACTGACAAGCCTCCTGATCTTGTGAAAGTCAGCTTTCCTGAAGTCAAGAACTTCCATGTTGCTGACTGACTTGCTAGCTTTATGGCAGATGGTGAAGGTGATCAGCTCGTGGTCGTTGTCGCCCAGCTTCCCATCGATCACTAGGTCACTGATTAAGTCATCCCCAGTAGCCAGTACCAGGTCAAGCAGTGCTTTACCTCTCATTGGCCCACAGACTTCTTGAGTCAGGTAGAGGTCATCCACGCATGAGAGGAAGCTTTTCGACCTCTCAGATTTTGCTGAGTGATCCTCCCATGAGATGTGCGGGTAATTGAAGTCACCCATGACAACCATGGTCCTGAAGCATGCGGCCTCAGCCAGTTCTTGGGCGAACTCCTGATCAAGCCCTAGACTTTGGGTGGGAGGTCTGTAGTAGACTCCCACTGTTGTGTCCCCTGTGATGTGTTCCCCATGGATTTCAACCCAGAGGGTCTCCAGTTGTCCACTCTGGTTGCCAATATCAGCTCTCAGTGATGTTTAGCTTTCCTTAACATAGAGATCTACACCTCCACCCCTTTTATCTACACTATCCCTCCTGTACAGGGTATAGCCATCTATACCCATGGTCCAGTCATGGGTGGAGTCCCACCAGGTCTCCCTTATCCCAATGACATCATAATTCTTTGCTCCTCCTGCTTATTCCCCAAGCTCCTGGCATTTGTGTACAGGCAGACAAGTGTCTCCTTGGGGGCTCTTGCCTTGCCCACAGATTGTACCAGGGCTGGGGCATGGGTGGGATCCCTTAAGTGCCTTGGCCTGCTGGCTTTGCAAGGGTTGCTCAGTGGGCCAGGAGTGCCGGTAGTCCCCACCCCCGTCCCTCAGCGGGCTTAGTTTAAAGCCCAGTGGAGCGGGTCAGCCAGTCTGGCTGAGAAGAGCCTCCTCCCCAGGGGAGACAAGTGGAGGCCATCTCTTCCCAGCATCTTGCTGCCTCTCTCACCAAAGAGCGGGCTGCGGTCATGGAAGCCAAAGCCTTCCCGATGACACCAGCGCCACAGTCGTTGGTTAACTATGTGGATCTTCCTCTCCCTCCTCAGCCCGTACCCCGAGACTGGGAGGATCAACGAGAACACCACCTGTGCCCCCAGACCCTTTAGCCCTGCTCCCAAATCCCTATAGCACCTCATGACATGGCTGGGAGCACTCTGAGCCATGTCATTGGTGCCCACGTGAATAAGGAGCATGGGGTAGTGGTCTGTGGGCTGGAGGAGCTTAGGGATCCTCTCCACAATGTCCCAGATACAGGCCCCTGGGAAGCAGCAGACTTCCTGGGCTAAGGGGTCGGGGTGGCAGATTACCCCCTCAATCCCCCTCAGGAAGGAGTCTCCCACAACAAACACCTCATGTTTTGTCTTGGGAAGAGTGGGGGTGGTAGCTGCAGTTGAGCCTGTGTTGTCTGTGGGAGCTGGCAACTCAGCAGGCTTTGCTGGAGCAGCAAGAGGTCTGTACTTGTTGCTAAGCTCTGGCATGGCAGGGGCCTTGGTGCGGCGAGCCTTAGGGCCCTTGACCACCTTGGTCCATGCCCCTGACTGGACAGAGTGGGAGGTCCTGGAGTCCTCCTTTGTCCTGGAGGGCTTCGTCTCCCTCTGGGTTCCAGGGGGGGAAGGGCCTGGCAATAGGAGTCAATCTCCTGCTCACAGTCTCTGATGGCATGCAGTCTCTGGACTGTGGCCTGGAGCTCCTCCAGCTGACATGCCAGAGACCCCAAAAGAGAGCAGACCCTGCAAGGGGAGGTGGCCATCCTCCTGGGCTCCAGAGCTCCCACAAGGGGAGGTGGCCATGCTCCCGGGCTCTAGAGCCTGAAAAAATGACAGGCAGCCCCCACAGCCAAGAGCCAGAGGCTCTGTCTGCTTGGAGCCCGGAACCATGGGTTCCTTCTGGGTAGCCATCTCTGAGGTGCTGGGGGGGGGGGCGCAGAGCCCGAGGGGACCCTCAGGGTGTGCCACATGCCCATCTTTATCATGTCTCTGGTAGGCTGGCTATGGCTGGGACTGTCTACCCTTGGGGGCTCACAGGCAGGGCCTTGGGCCCTCCAGCTTGCTATCCTGCATGAACTCCGTGCTTACTCATGCTTTGGCAGACATGTGCACCTGTTTGGACAGCCTGTTTGCATGGACAGCCCTGGGGGGCTGGGCAAAGTAGGGGCCTAGGCAGGGCAAGATCTGGCCTAGCTCCACTCAGCCACCTTCTCCCACTCACTAAGGGGTTAACCCTCTCCTACCACAGGCCCCGCTTACCTCTGGCTGTGCTGGGGGTTGGCGGGGGGCTCCATGGCTGCTGGGGGATCTCTGGGGGGCTTCAGGGGAGTGGAGGCACAGTGGGCTTTCACTCGTGTTTCTCTCACTGCTCTGGAGCCTAACTGAGTTAATGGACTTATGTTTGTTTATACCAGCAGGGGATTTGGGCTTTAGATTTTAAGCATGTAGAGTCTTTCTCTTTAGTACAAACATGGATTCCACAAAATATAGCAAATAACTTTTTAAATCCCAGGATACATATCAAGAATTGTAATAAAATTATTAATTGCAGCATGTCAAATTCTGTTCTTAGGTGAGGTAGTTAGACATGTTAAACAGAAGCTAGTCAGAGGGCAGGGCAGGGTGGAAATAAACCTTCAAATATGGCAGCCTACTTTGCCAGATGTTATGAATGGACTTGCAGAGAGTAGGGTACTCGATAAAAAGGAAAAAAGAACTGTTTTTGATTCCTTTCAATCTCTTCAACCCATTTTTTTTCTTGACCCATTTTATTGTTTCCCTTCCCATTCTTATTTCCTACCCCTTTCCCTATCCTTTGGATTTAATTTACTATATTTTATCCTTTCTAAAGTAGGCTATTGCCTAAAAAAGCTTATGCTTCTCTGAACAACTCAGTCTTTAAGGCTGTTTATAGATGTTATGTGTTTCTTTGTTTAATCCAGATTACCCCTGTCACTGTATAGAGGTAGTCTGAATTAAAATTGGCTCCAGTAAAAATTAACTAATTCTGATTGAATGAGGATTAAAGTTAATGAAGACTAAGGTGGTCCAAGTTAGGCAATTCAAACTATATTAATTAGAATGTAGATGTCATTATTTTTTCAGGAAAACTGTCCTTAGGAACTCAGATAAGCATTCTTTAAGAATGGAGATAAAGAATGGAGATTGCAATGGAGCATTGTAAATATCAGTCCTCTCAAGGAAAAATCAGTTGGGTTTTTGCAATACAACAGAGGCTATCAGGCACAAAGTAACACCTTTACGAAGTCAAATGTGCCAGCAACACCTCACAGGGACTAAGTATCAGTATACTGACTAAGCCCCAAGCCCTGCTTCTGTGAAGAAGAGGACGAACCATCTTAATTGTCTGCTAACCTTTAATTCAAATTGAAATTTGATTCAAATTGTGTGATGCAAGTCAGTTAACATGGTCTAGAAAACAGTGAGCACATCTATAAGCAGCCAAAAATGCTACCCTGCCCTGACTTCTACCTGTTTTTAAGCAAGCATTCTTGGTTTGACTGTAAATGAAGCTGTGTTTGTGCTATTCTGAGAGCTTTGTTTAAAATACCTATGAAGAATGAGCAAAATATTTCTTATACCTTAGCTTTTTTGGCGGTCCATGAAATCTGAAGTACACTTGGGGATTATAGCCCCATAGCAAAGAGTGGATTTCTTGCATCATTTTTTTTTTTTATTGCAGAAGATACTGGGGGAATTTCCACATCAGATCAATCTTTCCTAGTAGAAAGGTCTGACAAGTTGGAACAAATTGAAGTGACAACAGAAGAAGATATAGAATAAATCAATAAAATTAAATACTAATAAGTCACTTGCCCTGGATGCATTCACCAGAGAGTTCTAAAGGAACTCAAAAGTTAAATAGCAGAACTGTTAGCAATAATATGTAACCTATCATTAAGAATGGTCTTCAAAATGGGCTGCAGAGATGAGTCTCACTTCCATCCCTTTAAAATTGTGTAGAATCTATAACAAGGAATACAATCAACAGTCAATGGAGAAATATGATCTGCTGGAGAAGAGTGTTCATGGTTTTTGTAAAGGGAAGTCCTATCTCACCATTCTGCTGTACAGTTTAATTAGTATAGCTGAACTTTCAAAAAGCTTTCAAAAGGTCCCTCACTAAAAACTTTTACAAAACTGAATTGCTACCGGGCAGCTGCATGAGGGCAGGATTGGAGGGAAGATTCTTTAGTGGACTGAGAACTGGTTAAAAGATAGGAAGCAAAAGGTTAAATAGTCACTTTTCAGGATTCAGGTAGGTCAAACATGGAGTTCCACAGAAATCTGTGCTGTTCCTGGTTTTGTTCAACATTTGCCAGGAACACATGACTGGGAAATGGAAGTACACAGTGAAATCTCCAGGTTTGCAGATAGTCCAATCCCAAACTGAAAGAGAAGAGCTGCAGGAAGATCTCACCAAATTGAGTGAGTGGGACAAAAAAATTACAGGTGAATTTCAGTGTCAACAAATACAAAGTAATGCATGTGGGAAAAAAATAACCTCAATTATATGTACTCAGTCTTGGGTTCAGAACTAGCTATTATCAGTCAGGAAAGAGACAGTGAAGTCATAGTAGATAGGTCTTTGATATCATCAGCTCAATGTGCAGAGGCAACCAGAAAG
This sequence comes from Crocodylus porosus, assembly GCF_001723895.1. Classification (NCBI taxonomy): domain Eukaryota; kingdom Metazoa; phylum Chordata; order Crocodylia; family Crocodylidae; genus Crocodylus; species Crocodylus porosus. Next base: position 101,322,212 of record NW_017728906.1, read on the forward strand.
CCAGTAAAATGTTGGACATCATTAAGAAAATTGAAAACAAAACAGATCATCATCACACCATATACAATGTGGGTATACTGGATTTGTCTATATCTTGATTATTGTGTGCAGCTCTGGTCTCCAAATCTCAAAAAAGGATGAGGGTGTAATAAAATTAGAAATGATACAGGGAATGACAAGCAAAATGTTCAGCGTTCACACTGGAATCATGACCCAGATACCTTGTTATGGGCAGACCCAAACCCTCAGACCAGCCATGACTTCTCCATTCAATGATAGGCAAATTTTCTTGATGCACAGTGATAGCAGATGAAAATAGTGTAGGCAAGACAAACAAAGTAATCCACCCCAATTCTATATCTACCAATAAGGCTGTGCGAATTACTCCAGCAGTTTCATTTCAACACTGTTTCAACTTGTTTCAAAACTGAAACAAAACAGAGAATTTTGAAACAGCCTCAAAAAAAAATGAAACAAGTTAAAACATTTTGAAATTTTTTAAACATTTCAAGTTTCAAGTTTTGAAGCTCAAACTGGGCTTGCCTGCAGGGAAACAGAAACTAAAGTAAGGAGAGGGAGGGGGAAGAGGGGGAAGTTGGGAGGAAGGACTGCTCTCATTATTGACTGTGTAGCTGGCAATGACTATACTCTGGGGGAGGGATAGAAAACTGCATAAAAGGCAGCATTGTTTGAATTGCCCTGCTTTCTGCCTTGGTGTCAGTTGAGTGAGGGTACACCTTAACACACACACAGTGTCACCCATCCATGTCATGAATTTTACCTGTCAGCAGCTAAAGGTGCAGGGCCCCAGAACCCAGACTCCCCCTGTACCTATCTCCTTGACAGCTGGCAGGCTTCTTGGTTGCAGGAGGGCCTGGTGGGCCTGAAATTTCCCCCAAGTCCCTGTACCTATCTCCCTTAAACTTGGTGGGCTTCATGCCCTCAGAAAGAGCTACCATTATTGCAAGTTTCATCCAAATCAGACCAGAAATTAAAAAGTTTTAGGCTTCCCCATTATAGCCTATGGGCGAAACATAGAAACAACACTGAAACAGCAACACTGTTTTGATGAAACAAAACAGGACAGCAGTTTAAAATCAAAATGAAATTCAAAATGAAATGCAACTCAAAACAGAATGGTGCCATTTCACACGGTCCTATCTACCAGCCCCAGGGCTGTCACAGAAGAAAGGTACGTCTGGGCAGTACTTGAGCTTCACCCTGTGGTTTTTTCTTAAATGTCAGATATTCACAGCCTGGCTTTGACAACCTTTTGCCACTGAAATCCCTTCTTTTGTATTCTTCCTTCCCTTTGAGTGTTCATTCTCGTGCATCATCAATTGGTTTCCCTGGGGTCATCATACTGTCCACATTCTGTTCTGTCAGTATATCCCTTTGTTTCAACAGACTTATCACATGAGCACATTTTAATCTGCTCAGTTACTGGGCTGCCTAATTTGGTCATTTCACCAAAACCAGAAATTCCAAGGGTTCTACAGCTGTGCACTGTGACCTAGGCAATATGGCAGAGTCCCTTATCTCATGTTATGGAACAGTGTAGTACATGTCTTCAGTTTTCCAGCCTGTGTGTCCTCTGGCTTCAGACACAGTGGGTCTTGAAGAAAACTTTGTCACAAACAGGCTTTTAGGAACCAATTAAACCTTGCCATTCCCCTGGACCATTATTCCAATGCAATATATATTTTACCTACAAGTCAATTCCCAAAAGCAGAACTCTAAATATAATTTTCTAGCCATCACTCAGTTGCCATACCAAAAGAGACTGTCTTCCTTTTTTTAATTTGTTATCCTCTTGAATATGGAGGAGGGAACTGGGTGACAAAACAGTCTTGATCTCCTGAAGCAATGGGAAGAACACATGAGCCACTCCATGAGCCAGGCCACCACAGATGGATTTCTGCACCCTTGCCAAAACTCCTGATGTTCCCCAATAAGAATGATGTTGGCCAGGTTCATCTTCCAGTATCCCAGGGAATCTCCATCACCCGCACCACCAACTGCAGGTCTTTTAGCATGGACCCAACTAGAAGGTCTGCACCCTGGGTGACTGTATCTCGGGACCTAGAGAAAGACACAATCCTCCAGGCTCCGAGGAAGTGTAGTTAGAATTGCAGCAACTCACTGAGGCCTTGTGTGGGGAGACAACTCTGGTAGAAGAGCTGCTGGTTAGATTGGAAACAGTGGTGGAAGGTATGCCTGATTGGGTGCAATGCTGCTTGGATAATGGTGCTGTAATATAGCTCCTGCAGGGTTTAGAAGGTGTGCATGTGGTGATGAATGAAGATCACGACTTGTCCCCTCTCACACAATGAGGCACTAGACTCCTACAGAAACCCAGGGTTGTAGTGGCCAGAAGTACCACAGTGACATTCTCTGGAGGCTGGCTGGGAGGTTCAGAGGCATAGGAAGGGTATTAAAAGATGTGCCAGATCACAGACAGAATGAACTACTTAATGATTAGTGCACTCCCTTAAAGGAATAGGCACTGGAGAATACTCATCAATGCCTGCAGCTTCTCTAATACACCCTGACTTTGAACTTGTACCAGCTCTTCAGTAGGGAACAGTAGCTGAGGGACAGAGCAGTGAGACCCAAATAGAGCAGTGAGATGCACTCCACTGGAACATAGTAGGGAGTGAACTCACCTGCCACCCATTGCCCACTTGCCACCCATCACCTACCATCAGGACAGAGCACTTGAACCAGTCAACACAGACAGAGGACAAAGAAGGCTTCTGAGCTGATGTAGTAGCAAGCCTCCACCTGTGCCAACCCACCCAGGTCCTGGATAGCAAGGAGCATTTAATCTGTGAACAAAGATGACTACTCTCTCAGTTGGATCCAAGAGCAGCAACCCCATCATCCACTTATGCAGAAGCCAAAGGAAGGGCTTGAGGGAGATGTCATAGAGCTATCCTAACAGCAGACAGCTTTCATATACTCTCCACAAAAAAGGGGATGGGCTCCATCAGCATCCAGTGAAGTTTGACCATGCACTCTGGAGAAACTACATGAGTACAGAATGAAGCCAAACACCCACAGTATGCCTCTGAGGGACCTATGTTCTGCCCTGTCAAACGTTTTCTCCCATTGAGAGACAGAAGAGCAAATAACAGGCTGTCCCTTCAAGTGAACTCAAGGAGGTCCCAGACCAGGTACATTTTGGTGGAGATGTTGTTCCCCAGTACCATGTACATCTGGTCAGGATGGATCACTTCCACCAGCCAGGGACATGGCTTTTGCTAAGACCCTGTAATCCATGCAGACATGCAAGTTTCTCAGCTTGTGGGGAGTGCCCTTCTTTGGGCAGCAGGGTCAACACAACCCTCCTATATGATGCAGGGAGCTCCCTGCCCCCTTCAGAATTGTCTCAGATTGCAGCAAGGTTTGGGCTGAGGATGTTTCATAAGGCACAGCGGAACCCACCAATGCCTAGAACCTTGCTGGTGGGCATCGGTGGAAGGGTTTCTGAGAACACAGCCAGAATGAGAAGACCCTCCACCTGGTTCTGGTCACCCATGTTGACCTATGGCAGTCCATCCCATAGAATCTGATCAGCATCAGTCAGATCCAGCAAGAAGAAACCTGTTCAGAAGGCCCTTACCTTTGATCATAGCTCACTAGGATGTGTGAGAGATTCTGTCCTCCTCCAAGAGGTAGGCAGTGTACTTCTTGGCATCTACCTCCCCTCCCGTCACCCTTTCCATGGTGTAGAAGCAGGAGCTGGATCCATGATCAGATGAACATGTCAGAGCCATAGCAGTTGCCCAGAGTCCAGAGATCTTCCCACTTCTTCAAATACCTGCTACAGAGGGACAAGCTGCCTGGCTCTGTAGCCAAGCATCTCTCCAATTTCAATACCTCCCTCTTAAGATGCTTCTGGACCCCTCACTCTACTAAGTGTGCTCCTGGTGTAGCTACAGCAAGAGCCTGATAAATACCTTCTCCATGCCCCACTGTCTCCACACCAAGGGAAAGGTCAGCTGAGGCTCATTCACCTGAGTTAATATTTCCACACCTGAATTATTTTTCTAGCTAGAGTTATAAACAATCTGCAGGGCTGTGAAATAGGAGCTACATTGCCAGGAGCAGCTAACAATCTACAGAATTGCAGAATAAAATCTAGCTTGAATAGTGGAACAATGGAAGACCATCATAAAGGACACGGTCAATAACAGCTGTGGAGTGTAAAGTTTAGGAGGAATCAGGTAGACTACAATGAGCCCAGAAGTCAACTGGTCTTCTTCACTGCTACCTGAATACAAATTCTGCTGTGGTTTTTAACTCTGGGTAGGCCAGGAATCAAAGGCTGGGGGAGGGAGGGATGGGATTGTACAAGTATACCACTACACCCCTTCCCCCCCGGATCAGCCCCTGAGTGGGCCTATGCAGAAGGAAATTGAAGCTAAAAGCCAAGAGCTCCTAAGCTAAGTTTAGAATTCAGCTCAATATTTTGGCATTTTGAATTTTAATCTTAACCTCTCAATCACCATTTTCCCTGGGTTGTACCTGTTACTAATAAATACACAGATATATCTGAAGAATACTTTTCAACTTGGTAATTGTGACATATTCAGGGAAATCATTTAGCATTTAGTAGCATATCCTGCACTCTGGTTTAGAAGCCAAAAATCATTATGTATGCACTACAGTGTAATAGTTACTATGTAACTGCATGGAAGTAGCAAGTATATTTGATATTTATGCCCTGGAAGTTAAAGTATTGACAATAGCACTAGTAACTGTACAACATAAACCTGCTCATCCATAGAAACTAGTTTTATCACAGTGTAACCATTAAGTGATAGAAGAGTCAAAGGAAAAAAAAGCCTTGTGCATGTTTCTTTTCCTTAACAAATAATACACCTGATTATTTTGGGCATAAAAAGAGATAAAAGCTCATAAAAATAACAGAGTATCCCCCTTCTACCCAGACTTGCTACTCCAAAGCTAAATACAGATCAACATAGATGGATAATGGCTTCATGATAAAAGGCCTGGAGATGTCTGGTTTTTTTGCACGTTCAGTGCATTTCCAATTAAGGCTGATAAACTGCAGGAGTATTAAGTCTGCCTCAGAAAGCCTTTTCCATAATGTCAGAATTGTTTCCTCCTACATGGCAAGAGTTTGGCTTTATATATGCATATATTTATTTGCACATTTTCTTCTCTTCTCATTTATCAGAGAGATACTGCTGAAGCTTATGTGATGTGTTCAATGAGGCAAACATAGAGACTTTTGGTTATTGACTCCTGCTTTAATTTAACAGCAGTCAGAGCCTGCAAGCCCATTGCTAAAAACTTTTAGTAGCCTTTTCTAAATGCTTGACAGCCATTACTAATGTGTTTATTTATGGTTTCATAGCAGATTTATAAAATTATTATTATTAAAAATCAGATGATTTTGTTTGTTCATCTGTTTACTTTAAAAGGTATGAGAGTGTAAATATGTTGTGGGGCTCTCTAATGGTATAGGGTAGAATTTTATCATGGTCCACTCACATTCTGGCTGTCTATGAACAAAAGGTCCTCTTCCAGTGAGTATTCTCTATAAATCCAACCAAATAAAACCAACTAAAATATTGCACATAGAAGCACAGGCACAATCTAATTGTCCCTTTCTGAATGGCAAGAACACAACAAAGTGCATCTCAAGAGCTTTGTTTGTAAGGAACAAGCCTCTACACAGAATGAACTGGCTGAAGAGGCTTTGCTTAATGCACTGCTTAATGGCATGGCTCTTCAAGTTCTTCCTGTGCCATTATAACATGTGTACTACAGCTCCTTCACTACAGAAGCATTAAAAAAAAAAAATCCAACAACAAAAGTAGCAGCTGATTTAACCCAATTGACTCCATCTCCTTCCCCAAAATGAACACAGTCTTTAATAGGGGTAAATTTGATACTGAATCTACATTCCACAGTATCTTAGGTAAAAGCAATACAAAGTTTAGCCATTATTTCTCATACATGGCATTTTAAATTAATAAACACCTTAATGGTCAAATTGGAAATAAATATCAAAGAAATCCTGAGGCTGTAGGTTATGAGTAATGTGCAAGGTAAGAAGCTACCCTGTCTCTGCCGTTGCAACTGCTCTCTACATAACGCACATAAATATAGCACAATAAAGATAGAATCATCTTTGATACAATTGTCATTGTACACTAATTTGTACTGCATTTATTTATGTGCATTATGCTCTGCTACATCTGAAAGACCTGTGAGTGTAAATATCTCTCATAATTATATGTGGGGATTGCTTATGTAAGCACACGTTTTAGCCAGCATTACAAATTATATGGTACAGTGAAGTGGTGAGCAACACTAATTACACAGAAATGCTTGTCATCCATGAAGCACTGTTTTTTGTTTGCAATAAAGAATGACCAGGGCATGAGGTGAAGGTGATGCAGTAAAATATTGTAGCAAAAGGGAACTGTACTCTGTTTTCAGAGGTCTCTCCATTTTGGTGAATAAATTAGAATGTGTTAGTGTATGTGCATGGAAATTATTAATAGAATCTGTTATTCTTTCATATTTAATGCATTAAATTCTAAAGGCCTAAATCTTAAATTTTGGGGGGTGAGAGGGAGAAGCAATGTGATCCGGAGCTGATTCAAAGAAAGTTTCCTTTAAACGTTGTGCCTTTTCAAACCTCACCAAAAATAAGTGTGGGTAATGCATGTACTGTACCAGTTTCCTCAATTAACTGTTAAGCTGAATTGATCAGAACCAGACAGCAGTCAGAGTAACAAACCTCCCGAAATATTTAATATAACAAGCCCCAGACTAACACTGTAAAGAAGTCTTTTATCTTTTACTGTGAAAGATCAGTGGTGCTCTTAATTAAATCATTAGCTCTTAACATCTATGTCCCAGGTTTACATTCAAGACAACACTGAGGTGAATGCATAAGCTCTATAAATCTGTAAAAGAGTCACATGTGGTAGATTACATTTTATTCAGGAAGGAAGCAAATTAAAAGTCACAGGTTCTGCTTTTATGGATTCTGCAAACTCAGCCAAAATGTTATAAAAAGGAGGGGGTTCAGTGAAGCAATGTGTCCAGCTTTTGCTTGGAAGCTAAATGTTTATTTCACCAGAAGCTGAAGAGGTAAGGTGAAAGATTCTTTTGGCTTCTTCCAGGACTGGTTCTGGAATAAAATACTGCTACTAAAATCACCTTCCTCTATTTTTGCACAGAATGGGCGCATCCAGATGAGCCAAATTTTGAGATGAAGCAAGAGGCACACTGGGAACAAAAAAACATTCCCTGTGCTGCATATCTGCATCACAGGATCAAAATTTGATACCTGGATATCCAGGTATCACCCCCCCCCAAAGAAAAAAAGCAAGGCAGGGTGCAGTCCAGAACCATGCCCTAAGGCAACCAGAGGCTTGGGTCCTCCAAAGGGATGCTCTGGTAGCTGGCCAAAGCATCTTTATGTCTGACCCTTGCCCTGATGCTGCAGAATGCTGCTTTCCCATGCAGGGCAAACAGCAATGCCAGATGCAGTGACCTGGACCTTGGCTCCATTCCAGGAAAGTAGGAGGGGGTGGGGGGGTTATGAGGGTGTGGGGGACCATGGAGGGCTCACATGCCCTTTCGCATGGCGCCAGCCCCCCCACATGGTCCACAGCTCACCTACAGCAGCAGTGGCCATCAGAGTGCTCAGGGCCTCCTGGCACAGGCCCCCTCAACAGGCCCTGGGCCAGTGCAGGAGCATGACTTAGCCCTGGCCACCTAGCACCCAGCGCTGGCTGTGTTGGGGGGCTGTGCCCTGTTGGGAGGCAGGGGACCCACTCCTTCTGAGCACCCACACAGTCTCCCCACATCTACAGTCCCCCCACAATCCCCTCACACCTACCCACACACCCCATGTTCCCCACATCCCTCCATACTCACCCACATCCCACACACCTTCCCACTCCCCTTCCTGCAAACCTCACATCCCTGCATCACACACCCAGCATGCTCAGCTGTCAGACAGGATGAGACCTGCTGGCAGGAGCTGTGGCTGCAGGGGCAGCTGTCCTGACATCCTAGTTAGTGAAAGATTCAGGGGGACCGCTAACTGTTCTATGATAAGAAAACTAAAAGCAAACATCAAAACATATAGATATTTATAATTCATTGTATTATGACCACAGAGATGTTGATAGACTTCCAGATTGCTTTAACATGGCAAATATATCAATAAAACCTTGCCCAGCTGAGCTCTTTCTCTATGAAATATATATATAGTGGCCTTTTGTTTTACTTGTGGAAGAACATGGATTTGGGGGTATTTTAAAGAGTGAATTTGGGATCTTTTTATCAGAGATTTTGCAGTTTTTAATTAGGGAACACCAGGATTCCTGTTAGTGAGGCAAGTTGCAGCTGGAGGTGGCTGACTTCTAGCCACTTGCATCCAGGAGGACATGGTTTGACAGTTCAAGGCAGGTCACCACACTGAAAACATATTTTGGGCAATAGCTGCCCAGCTGGCAGGGAGGCAGCACACATAGCAGGAGTGCCAGAACAAAGGCCAGCTGTGCAGCCACAGCCCACTGGCAGCTGGCCCAGAGGTGCAGATGCCTCTGCTGTGGCCGTGAAGTCCCCATCCAAATCTGCAGTTGCACAGCATTGGGGCCACAACCTTTCGCAGGTCACAGCAGGTCATAGCCAGGCAGCAGCCCCCACTGCCAGACTGCTGCAGTGGGTAGAGGATGAAGGGAACTCTTGGTTAGGGCTGCTTCAGCAGTCCAGCTGGCACAAGAGGCTCATTCCTTGGAGTCTGTTACTAGTGTCCCCAGATACCAATTGGCCGGGCCCCAGAAGCTTCTGTCTGTTTGAATCAGCCAGTTTACCATGGACCCTAAGGCCAACCTGCTAACTAGTACGCCCTACTGTATGGGGCCAATGGCTGAATGACGCAACTAAATTCTTGGGACAACAAAGGTAAAAAACAGGACAGGCTCAAATCTGTGCCGCTCCTATTTGAGCTGCTGCAAGGACATGTGCCTGCATGTGTGAATGTGCCCAGTGTGATCTTTAGTCTTTTCACTGACTTGAGTGTGATTTTTATGTTTTGTTCACACTTCTGGTCTTCACCTTTATAACTCTTTATATCACTACATGTACTTCTTCTACCTAAATCTCTCCTGTGTGTCCTTTTCCCATTTTCATCTTACCTCCTTCTTTCCAAGATGCTTCTTATTCCCAAAATTACCCCTACATTTCTATTATGCATTCACTTTCATTTCTATTACATCCTTCCTGAAAGATGAAGCATCAATTCTGCTTGGAATTATTTTGCTCCTTTTTTGTCACTAGTTCTTCAAATTATAGTAATGGAAAACTTACAAAATAACAGGATTTTGCATTATAACTATGTTTAAGTAATGTGAAAGGTACATTATATTACAATATTGTAATTTAGGTACCAGATATTAAAACAAACTTGAAATTAACCCTAGAATAAGCATTGTAAAATAAGAAATTCAGAAAGTTTAAATGAAAAAAGAAAACCAAACAAGTTGAAGTGGAGAGTCACAGGAAACACTAACAAATTTCTCCTCTTATCTCTTTACAAAAGGTACCTGCACCTACAGGGCTAAATTTTCTATAGACCTCAACTAAGCCTTTCTGTGTGTCTTGACCATTTTGCATAAAAAATATTTACATATATAAGTTTTACCATGTATACAAATGTGTACTTGAAAATGATAGATGCTTTAAGTGAAACATCCATTCCACTCCGTGTTTAGTTAACAATACACTTATATGTACACAAACACACATGCACACAAACTTGCGCACACAAACTACTGCAGTATATTGACATACAAAACTGTGTGCATAAAAGCGAAAGTGTGTAACAGAGGCCATGCTTTGAAAATTTGGCTTTTATTGAGTCTTCCAGATAATGTGTTAAACTGGAGGCAAGGGACCAAGTGGAGAAAGAGCAAGGAATAAGAATAAAACAATATTATTTATATTCATAGCTGATGCCATATTCATTCAGTAGCTCCTTTAATCACCCTTTGTTAGCAGCATATAAAAAAGGAAGAATTCAGCTTGCACCAGGGAAAATTCCTATGATGGTCTGACTCAAAAGGAAACATCTACTCTTCAAAATAATTTGGAACTGATTTATTTTTACCTAGCTAAAAGTTACTTAGCTGAATTTGTTTTTAATTATATTTTGCAACAAGATGTTGCAATGTTTACATTTAATGCCTGCTTAATTTGCTTTATAACTGAACTTCTGTTCTAGCCATCAGTTCCCCCCTACATACCCACCACCCTCCCTTTCTAATTTTTTTATTTAGTTCTTTGTTTTATGATTCCCAGGCCATTTCTGCCCTTCTCATCTTCCTTCTGTTTTGGCCTGAGCTGCTGGCTTCAAAGGAAAATAATAATAAAACTGAATTGTGTATTTTTATCCAGGATTAGTGACTGAATTCACAATTAAGAGCTGTTGGTATTCTTTCTCTCTAAAACTGTGGGTGCTCTCCCATAGGCTCCGTCATCTCTCAGGCCTTTTGTTTTACTACTTAACACTGTTACCAAATGTCAGTGTTCATCAGCATCACAGTTTGTTGTACTACAGGAGATACTTTCACTTGAATAGAAATGATAGGTGAAATTATATTAAAAAAATATCATTCAGCATTGAAATGTAGTTCTTTAGGATAGTGTCTCCAAGATTATTTGGTGATCCAGAGGATTTCCCTTGATCTGATGGATAGAAAGTAGAGATACTAATATTCTGTTATGACCCATATTCCCAGTGCTTGCCACCTATTAACTTCCAAAAGAGACATAGCGTACTGAGAAAAATAAGTGCTCCCACTATGCATGCAACTGCTGTACCAGCCAGGAGTCTAGTATCTCTCAACTGGCTAGCTCCCCTAAAAGCAATGGAGCTGCAGTGGTGGATGCATGAGTAAAAGTAACATTTTGCCCATTGTGTGTATTACTACCAATCAGAAATATGTATTTCTATAGTGTCTGTCTGGAAAAATAATCTCTTCTTATTCAAGACACATTAAAATGCATCTTGCCATGTTAAACACATTTCATTTACATCTCAGTACCAATGAAAGATTTTTAACAGCACTCCTTTTGAAAATAGCTCAACACTACTATTCCAAAGAACTTCAAAGCTGTTCACATACTGAGCTGATTTTTACTCTTTTCACTCACGAAAGCTAAGTACAGGCATTCAAGAAGCCTAAGGCAGAAGTGCTCTAAATATTGCACTTTACTCAAAGCACCCTAGATTAGTGTGGAAGCAAACAAAACTGATGTTTGCCCTTGCAGGGGGCACAGAAGCAGTCTGCACTGGCAAAGGCCAGCTAGATGGGGGTGCTGCAGCATGCCCCCCTAGAGACTGCCTGAGCAGCACCTCTCCTCATTTACCCTTCCCCAGCCTCCTGACAACTGCAGCCAAGAGCTGTGTTTCCACCCCCTTCCCACCCAGTCACCCAAGGCTCTGTTCCCACCCCCCCGAACCCCAGTTCCCAGCATGGCTAAAAGAAGTACAGCCCCAAACTGGCTATAGTTGGGCATGTGGACTTGGACTGCCCACCCTCAAGACCCAAGCCAGCAAGGTGGGGGGACACACTTGGCAGGGGCCTCCATTCCTTTACACCCACCTGGATGCACAGGGAGGAGACAGAGCCTTTTCTGTCTCTTCTTTGTGAGAGCCCAGTGGTAGGGCTGGATTTGTGGTACTTGCCTGGAGCCATAAAGGCCAGCCAAGACTAGTATGCTGGGCAGTAAGGGGACCCTGGGATGCCAGCAGGATGTGACCTACCTTGATTTGTGGTATAGATGTTCAATAAAGTGCTGTAACCTGAAGTGCTTTAGTCCGACATCACATTCATCCAGGGTTAACTTAGAGTGGGATCTGCCATTTTTAAAGTGTTCCACATGTTGTGAATTTCTTTTTGGTTATGACGGCAGAACACTTTCTGCATGCTTAGTGCAAGATAACTGCAACATCATACCTAGCCAAAATCATCATTGAAGGACTTTCACATGATCTAATTCTCTTGCATGCCCTTAAAAAGGACCTAATACAGCAAAGTAATTAAGCATGTTCTAGACCTATTAGGGAATGTCCTTCATTATAAAACTGCAGTATATGCTTCAGTTTTTTCCTGATCTAGCTTAAAACTCAAGATGTTAGAAATGCTACAATATTTGGTACATCTTTGCTCAGTTGGATTTCACATAGTTTCATAGTTTCATCGTTGGTAGGGTCAGAAGAGATCTAAGCAGATCATCTAGTTTGACCCCCTGCCATGGGCAAGAAAGGATGCTGGGGTCAAATGACCCCAGCTAGATGGTTGTCTAGCCTCCTTTTGAAGACCCCCAGGGTAGGGGCGAGCACCACTTCCCTTGAAAGCTGGTTCCAGCTCCTAGCCACTTTGACAGTGAAGTAGTGCCTCCTGATATCTAGCCTGAATCTACTCTCAGTCATCTTATGGCCATTGTTCCTTGTTACCGTCGGTAGTGCTCAGGGGAACAGGGACTATCCCAGTGGCTGCTGGTCCCCCTTAGCAAGTTTATAGGCGGCCACCAGATCCCCTCTCAGCCTGCTTTTGTGGAGGCTGAACAGGTTCAGGTCCCGAAACCTCTCCTTGTAGGGCCTGCCCTGCTGCCCCCTAATCATGTGAGTGGCCCTCCTCAGGACCCTCTGTATGCTGTGCACATCTCTCCTGAAGTGCAGCACCCAGAACTGGACACAGTACTCCAACTGTGGCCTGACCAATGTCACATAGAGGGGGAGGATCACCTCCTTGGACCTGCTCGTGATGCATCTATGGATGCATAACAAAGTGTGGTTAGCCTTCCTGGCCGCATCCCCACGTTGACGGCCCATGTTCATCTTGGAATCAATAAGATCCTTCCTTGTCTCTGTGCTGATGAGAAAGGAGTTTACAACCCTGTAAGTATGCTGCTGGTTCTTCTTCCCCAGGTGCAACACCTTGCACTTCTCCATATTGAAACCCATCCTATTCTCATCTGCCCACCTCTGTAACCTGTCAAGATCTAATTGTAGCCTGTCCCTCTCTTCTAGCGTGCTTACTTCTCCCCACATCTTAGTGTCATCTGAGAACTTGAACAAGGTGCTTTTCACCCTTCGTCCAAATCATTGATGAAGATATTGAACAGTGCGGGCCAGAGGATTGAGCCTTGGGGAACCCCACTGCCCACATCTCTCCAGGTCAAAAATGACCTGTCCACCACCACTCTCAGGGTGCAGACCTCCAGACAATCTGTGACCCATCTGACTGTGTGGTCGTTGGCACCAGAGACACCTAATTTTTTAATGAGGATGGGCTGAGAGACAGTGTCGAAAGCCTTCCTAAAGTCCAGGAAGACTATGTCCACCATGACACCTGGCTCCAAGACTTTTGTCATTTGGTCATAGAAGGCCACCAGGTTGGTCTGACAGAACCTGCCTGTAATGAACCCATGTTGATTGCCCCTAAGCATAAACTCCCCTGCTGACTCCTCGCAGATGTGTTCCTGGATAATTTTCCCAAAGAGCTTACCCAGGACCGAAGTAAGACCAATGGACCTATAGTTTCCTGGAATCTCTTCCCTCCCTTTTTTGAAAATGGGTACCACATTGGCCCTTTTCCAGGCATCAGGCACCTCACCAGAGCACCATGAGTGCTCATAAAGTTGTGCCAGGGGTCCTGCAATGACCTCTGCTAATTCCCTAAGCACTCT
>NW_017728906.1:101336066-101380748 GCF_001723895.1 Crocodylus porosus
CTTCTCAGAAAAATTGAAGCAAATAATCTGTTAAAGAGATTAGCTTTATTATCTGGTACTACCACCAGATTACAAAGCATGTCTTGCAGAGGCCCCACATTATTTGATACTTTCTTTTTACCCCATATTTAAAAAAGGACTTCTTGTTATCTGTGATCTGGGTCACTAGTCCCAGTTCCTTAGCCTTCCTAATACCCCCCTACAATCTCGAGCCAAGGAGGTATAATTCTCCTTGGTGATGGCCCCTCCCTTCCATTGGGTGTACGCTTCCTTTTTGGTTTTGAGGTGTTCATGGATGCTTTGGGGGAGCCATGGGGGCTTTTGAGCACTCCTGCCCTCTTTGATCTGCATGGGGATTGTCATGCTTTGGGCTTGGAGGATCATCTCCTTAAGGAATGACCAGTCTTCTTGGACTCCCAACTCCCCTCCCCTCTGGGACCTCAGTGCCTCCCCAACTCCTTACCTCATTGAAATCTGCCCCCCTGAAGTCCATGGCTGCTGCCTTGCTGCAGGCCTTTGACACCCTGCGCTGGATGGTAAATTCCAGGAGGCGATGGTTTCTATTGCCCAGGCGGTCAGACACCCGCAGTCCCCTCACCAGGTCACTGTCTGTGGCCAGAACCAGGTCCAACAAGGCATTTCCCCTGGTGGGACTGTGCATCTCCTGGGTTAGGTGGAGGTCCTGTAACTCAGCTAGGAACCTACGTGAATGGTCAGACCAGGCTGACTTCTCTTCCCAGCAGATGTCTGGATAGTTTAGGTCACCCATGATGGTCACATCCTTTGACTTAACTGCCTCCGTGAGCTGACCTGAAAATTCCCAGTCCAGCTTTTCTCCCTGGTTAGGTGGCCTGTAGTAGACCCCCACCGTTAGGTCCCTTTCCCCCCAAACTCCTTGTATTCTGACCCAGAGCACCTCAGTCTGCCCTACCTCAGACCTAGTGCTGTTTGCAGAGGATGTGTATTGCTCTTTGACATAGAGCACCACACCACCAGCTTTCCTTCCTGTTCTATCCTGCCTATACAGCCTATAGCCCTTGATGTTTACCACCCAGTCATGTGTTGAATCCCACCAAGTTTCAGTGAGCCCCACTATGTCGGGGTTTGTGTTAGCTAGCAGGAGGGAAAGTTCCTCCTGCTTGTTCCCCATACTGAAAGCATCACTGTAGAGGCATTTAAGGCCTCCTGAGGGTGTATGTGCCTCCCCGCAATCCCCAGACTGTCTGGGCCCCTGTCTCTTACCTGGATATTTCTTGTGCTTGTCGCCTGACTTGGCTGGGCTGTTCTTGTGTGTGTCTCTTGGTTTGGTGTTTTGTGCCTCCCTTTGTCCTCTTTCCCCCCCTCCCACAATGTGCCTGGTTCAAAGCCCACTGGAGGAGATCAGCCAACCATCACATAGTTGAGAGACATCTATGTCAAGCATATCATAAGTATGTGTCAGTATGTGGACTCCAATAGAGTTCACCAGCCAGAACAGACCCTCAGAGGGGTCTTAATTTCTCCCCTTCCCCAGCAGATTAGGACCTAGGAGACTTGTATCTGGATTCTCCCTCACCCCTGCAATTGTACCCCACTTGCTCTTACTTGTATCTGTGTGCATATTCTTTCTTCTTTATAAGTGTCTTTTAGTTCCCCTATCCTCAACCCCAACCCACCCCTGGGCTAAGTAGGACACATCTTTGCAATGTGACTTAGTTGTGCCTCCTTCCCCCTCCCACACCACCCATCCTGTACTATGTGGACACCCTCACCAGGATATTGTATTTCCTCCTATCCCTTCAACTCTGTAATGACCCTTTTTAAGATTCATTAATAAAGTTAAAATTATAGGCGAGGCCGGTCCCTTGTACTCCAGGCATTTTGTGGCAATTGGATACTGCTTTCACACTTCCCCCCTAGCTTGCTCCTTGGCCTTTTGGCTAGGGTCAAGTGGCACTAGGGGACATCTGAACTCCAAGGCCTCTGGACCTGAGGCTTGCAAGTAGGATGCCTGCCATGAATCTGGGGAATATCTGAAACCCTAGACTGATGGGTCTAGGGAAGATTCTTGCCCATGGCAGAGCCCCACAGACTTGAGGACTGAGCCCAAATTTTGGAACTTGACTTTTAGGCTTTGATCAAATTAATCTGAAATTTGGAATTGATTTATCCCTAGTTTATATTAGATATAAGTAGGTGCCAACATGCTGCTCAAAGATTTATTTATGAAACGCATGTAACTGATATGAGATCCAGGGATTAGGTCACTCCTCTGGGCTGTGGAAGAGTCAGGTTTCAGGGCTTCCTCCAGCAAATATGTACATATGCAAAGTAGAATAGCTTCAACAGGAGACAGAAAAAGCTTCACCCTATATATACCTGTATATTCACTAAGGCTGTGCGAAATTTCACCACTAGCTTTGTTTTGATGCTGTTTCGACTTGTTTTGAGGTTGAAACAGTGAAATTGAAATGGAACAGATATGGTTGAAACAGCCTTGAAACAAAACAAAGCAAGGCCTGCTAGCCCCTGCTGAGGCCACGAAGCCTGCCAGCTGTCAAGGAGATAAGAGCAGGGGCTTCTGGGTTCTGGGGCCCTGCACCTCTGACTGCTGACAGGCAAAACTTGTGACATAGGTGCTTGTGAAACTGTATCTGTCTTGGGACATGGGGCCTGGGGGGGAGGGAGGGACTACTGTAGGCCTGGCTGCTAGGCTCTGCTGTAGCCGCAAACCCTTCCAGCTGTTAAGGAGGTAGGTGCAGGGGGGTTCTGGGGCCCTGCACCCCTAGCTGCTGGCAAGCAAAACTCATGACATGGGTGCTTGTGCAACTGCTGCCTCTCATCAGGCAGCAGGACTAAAGATCCCCCATCACTTGCCACTACAGACCTGGGGGTAATAACTGACCACAGTATGAACATGAGCCAGCAGTGCAATGCTGTAGCCAGCAGATCCAACAATACCCTGGTATGCATCAACTGATGCTTTGTGGCCTCAGCAGGGGCTAGCATGCCTGCAGTTTTGATACTGCGGTGGCTTAAAGCATGCACATGACATAAGTTTTGCTTTCAAGATTTGGGATGCAGTTTCTCTGAACTCCCTGTACCTATCTCCTTGAAACTTGGCAGGCTTCATGCCTTCAGAAGGGGCTACTATTCATGCAAGTTTCATCCAAATGAGGCCAGAAATGACAACGTTGTAGGCTGTTTTGACCTTCCCCTTTATATCCTATGGGTAAAATGTCAAAACAGTGCTGTTTTGGAACGGTGCTGTTTTGCACAGTCCTAATATTCACCTGAGAGGTGGAAGATGTTAGTTCATGTCCCTGTTCTGAATCAAGTAAAGAGGAAATTTAAATCAGTCCACACACTGATGTTTCCAGGATCTGATCTACAGTCACAACTTACTTTAAGTGGCATGACTGTGCCAGCTGTACTGATATTTGCTGTTCCTGACAGCCCAGTCTAAATAAGTTGGGTAGGGGGTGAGCTGGTTCCTTGAGGACAAGAGCTTAAGTCATAGATCCTCCCTTCCTAATATTTTCTACAGCCTACTTAATGTGTCTCATAATCTAAGGACTGCTTGTGTTGAAATCCATTGTTAGGTACCTAACTTTCCCCATGCATTGCATAGGGAACCCGGATGTTAAGCTCAGCATTGCTTAAATCTAGTCCCTGGGTTTAAGATTAAGCAGAGTAGGGTTTAAAGAAAAAAAAAGCCTCAACTTATAAAAGTCTAGAACAAAATGAGTTGCCCTGTTCAAATAATGAACACTTACACTAGAATTATACAGACTTTTTGAGTTAGGCAAACTTTAGGAAAAGGAAATTCAAAGTTGAGTGGGGAAATAAATAAATATTTGTATTTTGTAATGCATTCAAACTGTCCTAAATATTTTTCTGATTTCAGAAAGCATTTTCTCCACATCTTACAGCAAAAGGATGGCAAGCAGAAATGTCAAACTAGTTAACTGTTGACCTTTTTTCCCTTCATAACCTTTTTCCCTAGATTTTTTCTCTACCCCACCTCAATCTCCATTAAAGCTACATTGGCTGCTCAAAAGGTATAGCTTGCTAAAAATCACTCAAGGGAGGACCAACTTGTAAAATGCATGTAACACTTCATTATTTTTGTAAGTAGAACTGGTGGTGCAAGAATGTACTAAATTAGTGGTGAATAGACAATTCAAACCACAGTATGTTGTTCTTAATATTTTCTGGAGGTATATTTTAAATCATCTTTTGTTTGTTTGTGTTTTCTCTGTTTTTGGTTCACTATCTTTCATGCCATTCTGTATAATCATTTTCACCATAAAACAACAAAGGAAAAGTCTGAGAAATTAGTAAGGGGAATGTGTATTATTCAATGTAGCTGTTAAAATGGAGTACTGAATTTAAATAGTAAAATGCAGAATTGTATTCTGGACAAGGAACAGTGTATGTACTGCATAATTCCAGTAGAATAGAAGCACAGAACTTTTTTTTAGGTACTGTATGTTATGCAGGTTTACGGCCCATATCCAAGATGTTTCCAGCTTAAAAATGTTAAATGATATGTGCTAATGACACCATTGCATTGCTTGCATTGACACCAAGGACAAAATCCCATTTTGCCAAATAAATGAATAGGGGTGTATGTGTCTCTACCAATTATCTGCCTAAGTGCAATTCGCTTTCACTTTTTCAGAAATGAATCACACTTACATGGCTAAATTCATTATCCAGCTACATTTCAGCCAGGTAATTTGAATCTTAGGCCATTGAGCATGCTCCATAGGGAACGTATATTGGAGGCTTGCAATAGCCATTTACACCCAAGAGTAATTCTGATCTACTCCTCTGGGTGTCTAGTGGCAGCTATGGGCCCAGATAAATGTAAAATACAGTCATGAAAAAGCATGACTAGCAGGACCTAATTGTTCACAGCAAGTGCTGCTTTACTGCTTTGTAGCCAATTCAAACCTGAGTCACATAAGATCATTGTATGCTGAACTTAACATACATCAACATCAACAACATAGCAGTCAAAGTGAGTGTGAGCAAGATACCGTGAAAAAGACAACTGAGGGGAACCCAAGAAAAAGCAAAGAAATAGGTATAGGGCAAGCAGGATAGCTGTAGAGAAAGGGAACAGACTTAAGGGTGTCATAGGAGGAGTTACAGGGAAAGTCTCAAGATAACCAGAACTGGCAAATAGGACCTAGCTAAACTATGTAGCATGAGGAAACTCCCAAGGTAGCAACAGATGATCAGGTAGCAGGGTAAGGAGCAGAGTGGGACAAAGCTTGAAGACATGATGTGGACCATGATGAACACCACCCATGATATGGATAAATGGCTAGGCTGATTGACAGCAGTAGCCATTTAGACAAGCCTGTAAGAGACCTTTGAGAGACCAAGGGTATCTTTACACATGCTCTGAGGGTGGTGGTGGTGGTGGGGTACGCTTTAAGTATAGTGGCTCCAAAAGACACTTTAATTAAAATGCCTGCAGTGTCATGTTTATTCAGCATCCCACACTTCAAAATGGTGGCAGGAGCTTTAACTTTCATTTCAGAGCACAGGACGATGAATACATGAGATGTGGAGTCTGCTGGAGCATGCTAATTAACATGCTCCAGAAGACTTCATTAATCGAGTCTGCTCCAATGCACTGTAATTGCAGTGCATCAGAGCAACGTTCCCACACATTTATAGGCACCCTAAGTGAAAAGGTTTGCATTCAACACTATCTCCTCAGAGCGGACACTATGTACCACCTCTGCTGTAGGGTAGTCAGGAGGGGCCCTATCCCACCTATTACCGTCTATCGGTGCTCAACAAGTTATCACTGCCCTAGCTATATTGGCCTAAAGTTCATTCTTGACAGTCACTGCCCAAATCATGGGCCTCAGTCAATCAGTCGGTTGTAGTATCCCCAGCCAGTTCATAGATACCAACATCCCTCACACCCCAGACTACATCACCTTTCCTGTAGATACTGACACTTGGAAACAAACTATATGGGAGTTTATATAAATAGCTAATATCCTGCAAGTCCTGTGCACTGTGGACAGGACATAGGTCCATCTGGTCCATCTTTGGTCCTCACTGCAATGAACTTCTTGTACAGCTCTCTCCTTCTCCTCCTGCACTGGTGGCCACCCTACACCCTCCATCCTCTGTAAACTCCTTCAAATACTGGGCCATAATATTATTCATGTTCTGCTGCACCTGGGATGAAAAGTCAAGCAACATGCTAGGGGAGGGAGGGAAAAGCAACCAAACCCAGAGCAGCAGGAAAGCTAAATTCCTATATACCCAGGTATTATACAACTAACTAGATTGGAGAAGGCACAATCTACCTGGCAAAGAGTAGTATGGGCAAATGAAATAGAATCAGCTGCACCACTAGTCATATAAGTGCCACTTTTGCACTGCAGGGTAAATGTACTGCACACCCAGCAGGTGTCTTCTTCTCTTACCTGGAAGAATTCCTGGCTGCTTTTAATAGCAGTGGAAATGAAGGGCTTGTCCAGTGGTATGCGGGGATCCTGTGGGAACGTTTCTTTCTCAGGGAAGCATCTTTGCAGCTACTGAAATTGCCTCTGGGTTCTGTGATGGCTATCAAACTACCAAACTATCAGATAACTATCCTCTGAACTATGTGACTGGAACATGTAAGTCTCCCATTACTTCTGTGGAAGGACTGGGAAGAAATAAGATTGCCACCTGGATATGCCCTAGCAGCTCTCTATTTCTATAATAGAGGTATCTATGCATCCAGTGGGAAAAATAGTCTCCCCTAGGCACTGGACAGATAATTTTGAGTTAGTCACAAATTACACTTTGGCCATCTACTGGATGAAACAGGATTCTGCACCTAATATTTTCAAGCAGGAGCTGCGCATAGTGTAGCTCTATCCTTTCAGTGCTGTTATTGGTTTGTTTGCTTCTTCAGCCTAGGCTGGCATAGAGTAAAGTAAAATAACTTTATGAGTTAAGACATGTCTAACGTCTTTTTGATTGCTTCGTTAATTAAAGTTATTTTATAGAGTATTTAAAAAAATACAATTTTGCAATTTCCCAGAATAGTTGAGTATGTGTCAGTAGCACCAGCATTCTGTCAAAAAATAACTCCTTTCTTATTTTTTTCACATTAGGGAAAAAGACAGTTTATTGCCTCAGTGACATATATTTCACATTTTAGGATTATTAATTAAGGAGTAATAAGACATGAAATTATACAACGGTGTCTTAATATGGACAAAGTCAAGTAAAACTAAAAGAAAATGAGAACCTGGAAAAAAGACCTATCAAATTGTATAGTAAACTTCCTGATTTATGTTTAAGCAGTCAAAATTTACCTCTTGGGGAAAAAGCTCTGGTCATTATATTTAGATTGACACTCCCTTTAAATTTTCACATCCAGGTTTTAACTAAATGTTGTCAGTTCTTTCTGTATAATATTTGTAAGACATGATTTTTGCATCTATACAATTTAAACATTTTCCCAGGCTGAATATAATGTTAGATGCAGAAACTGGCATGCCATCACTCTGCTAATGCACTGTGGTACTAAGCTCAGCATACCCTTTACTAAGTTTTGAAAAGGACTTTAATTGTCATCTGGTACAACGCCCTACAGAGATGAAGGATTTGCTATTCCTCAAACATCTTTGATAGGTTCCTTCTATTGGGGCTATTAGTCCTCACCTCTGATTATTGTCAGGACCTTCTGAATGTGTCCAATTGTACATCTCTCTTGCATTCTTTTTCTCGGCACACAAACCACACTTAAATGAGTGCCTTCTCCAGCTATTTCCCATGGGCACTCTTGAATGAGCTAGTATCAGCTAGATGACAAGTTGTGCAGGGGTCTAAATTCTAAACTATCCAATTCTAGGCATCTAAAAGTCCAGTTCAACATATTGGATAAAACATTTTATATAAGTTAGGCCCTCTGTACACATTCAGGTAAAGGCACAATGGGATATAATGCACAATCCTTACAATTTCACTTCCTGCTATGCCACACATGCTGGGCTGGGAAATTGTAGCTGCACCCCATGGCTGCTATGACCCAAGGGGGTCCTGGCACCAGGAGGCACACTGCAGGAACCCAGCATCCACAGCTGTGGGACTCTGGGTCTTGGCAGCTACAGGGTGCTGTTGGGACCCAGAGTCAGCAGTGGCTGGGGCTGAGTCCCCTCAGTTGTAAGACTCCTGGCCCTGGCCTGGGCATAGTGCACCTCTGTGGCTGGGAGCCTGGTCCGCTGATGGGTAGACCCTGCTGCATGTGCAAATTAAAGCTCTACAGCAACCAGATGTAAAGTTAATACACATTTTCAAGGTGTAACTTTATTGCTGTTTGGAGCTTTTTATGGCTTGATAGTTACTTTCCATGTGTTTTCAAGGTAATTGCAGAATTAACCAGTTAATTGTGTGATACCTGTAACATGTAGAGGAGGCCTAAAAGACAGAAGAAGTACAAAGAGAGAAAAGTCCAACAAAAAATAATCTACTTATAACACTCAAGAAGTGTATTAAGACCCAGTCTGGAAAATAAAATGAATGTAAAGCTGGGATCAATAAATCAAATATGTGTGTAGAAGCTAAACCTAAGTGGTGAAGAAAATACAATGATAGCTCTTCTATTCAGTTTTTGCATAAGACATGAAAATGAGTCAAGTAAATGAATGAGAGATGTAGTTATTCATTTTAGGCTGAAGTCTGGCAAAAGACAGGGTATGGTGGCATCTTAGAAACTAACTTATTCAGAACTGCATAAGCTTTCATAGGTAACAGCCAGCTTTGTCAGGTCCTATGAAGGGATTAGCATCTGACCAAATAAAAGGTGCCACCCTGCCCTGCCTTCTGGCCAATGACTATACCCTGAGCTCTAAGTAGACACTAGGTGCATCCACACATGCGCCTGACTCTGCAGTTGTTACTGTGCAGTCATTAAATAACTGCCGGTACTGGCACATGGGTTGTTTTCGACCCTACTGCACAGTAGCAATGTATAGCAGTAGTTCATTGCTACTGCACAGTAACAGTGGCATCACAGCTCGTGCCCACCAACACTATGTCGCCATAGCAACAAACTACATCAATGTAGTTCATTGCTGCTGTGACTTAGCATCTCTTGTAGATTCACCACTGTGACACTTCTGGTCGTTCATTGTCCTAATCCTGTGTGATTCTCTCCTATTCTCTTTTCAGAGAGAGGCGACCAAATTACTTTACCACTTCTATCATCTCTGACTAAATTTTGAATACCACCTCTGATACGAGATGTGAATTCCTCCTTCGCTTTCTGTTTTCTATCACGTTTTCCTCCACTGTATCTCCTCTCTCTCTCTCTCTGCTTCTGTTTACTAAGGTAGCTTATCCAGCCTTTTGTAATACTGCCATATACCTATCATCAGTGAAATAACTAAAAGGAATGTATCAGCAACCCAAGTTTCAGTACAAGTCTGGCAGATGTTGGAAGGACTTATATGATTGTTTGTTGTAGCCTATTTAACTACAAGTGAACATGCAAGTTTGAGTCATCACTAGAGATAGAGCTGTATTTTCTTTCTTTCTGTTTTTCTATGCCCCCTTTGTGTGTGTTTGTCTTGTTATATCTTCAAGGATGAAGCATTTTTGGACTTTAACAACCAACACTGTTTAAAAACAGTTTTAGCTCTAGCCTATTTCACCTCCCTTTTTTTTTCCTTTTCCCCAAAACGAATGCTATCATCATTTTCAATACCATCTAAATTATTGTTGAACAAGCAGTTTTCCTTATAAAAACCCTCTGCAGAAAAGGTAAGAGGTATAGGGAACATTTCTAAAGTAAAAGCTTACGCTAATACTTCACATTTCAGCCACTCATTGCTTTTCCTTCTTTTTCTCTAAACCTGTCATAGAGGACCAAAACGTTTTTTAAAAGCAGTTGTTACCATAGAACCAAGCAGATTCAGGTCTTTTCCTGAAATCCTAATTTTTGTGCAATGGTGGGGCCATAATAACAACTGTGACTTCACTGAAACCAACACAACTCCTAGATAATTTAACTTGCATATGGAGTGGCAGCTGCTTCCCCCAGTGAAACTCAAGTCATCAGAAAGCAACTGTTTGTCTTGATGGGCAAACACCTTTCCTCCTTTTCAATAAAAAGCCATCAATATGATAGACAACCTCTTCAGACTTCCTGTCCCCCACAATAGAGGGAGCAATCCTGATAGATACTTTTGGAGGGTAGTACTATTAACAGCTAAGGGGTTTGATCCAAGATTTTGTGAAGGGGAATGCAGGAGCAGTGACTGGTGCTGCAGTGGCTGCACCCCTGCTCCCAGCTCCTCCCCCACCTCCAACCAGGATGAGCAGACCAGGACATGAGAGCTTTTAATAAGACCCTGGAACTTTTTATAAGATCTCAAAAACCCCATTCCCCCACTCTCTGCCCCCACCTCCTTTCCCCTCTGTCTACTGCAGCATGAATGGGAGAGGAAGGGGCATACTATTGAGGATGGAGATAAAGGCTATTGTGAGCAGGAGAAATGGAAAAACAAGATTCCTACTGACTTGGAGATCTAAAAAAACTTCCTAATTGTTGCTCCCACAGTGTGATCCAAAAAGGGGTGCCTCCATGCCACTGCACCCCCTCTGGATCCACCCATGGATGGGCTTGTACCTCATATATCTTTCAAAGATCTGTAGACATAAATGTGAAAAACATCTGAAAATTGGCAGTGATTGGCACATAACAAAATATTTGTAAAACTCAAAACATATGCTATATGCCTTCTCCACGAGATTCTTAAATCAGTTCACATTTAAGACATCCTTCCATGTTTTTGATTCTGGATTATTTTTATACTGATCACTGTAGATTCATAGACATTAGGGCTGGAAGGGACCTTGAAAGATCATTGAGTCCAGCCCCCTGCCCCTGAGGCAGGAAGTCAGCTGTGGTCAAAGGATCCCAGCAAGATACACACCCAAATGTCTCTTAAAGGAATCCAGAGTAGATGCTTGCACCACCTCTGGCAGCAGTCTGTTCAGTAAAGAAGTTCTTCCTTATGTCCGGCCTGAAATGGTTTTGGAGGAGTTTATGACCGTTTGACTTTCTCATCCCTTGGGGCATTCTGGTGAAGAGATGTTCCCCCAGATTCTGATGTACACCCCTTATATACTTATAGGCAGCCACCAGGTCCTCCCTGAGCCTGCGCTTCTCCAGGCTGAAGAGTCCCATAGCTCTCAGCCTATTATCATAAGACCTGTTTTCCTGCCCTCTGATCATGTGCATGACTCTCCTCTGGACTCTCTCAAGTTTCTGTACATCTTTTTTAAATTGTGGAGCCCAGAACTGGATGCATCCCTCCAGCTGTGGCCTCACCATGGCTCAGTACAGCCAGAGGATGACATCCTGGGATTTGCTAGAGAAGCATCTATGGATGCAAGCCAGAGTTTTGCTTGCTTTACTGGCTGCAATATAACACTGGTGGCTCATATTCATCTTGTGGTCAATCATGACCCCCAAGTCCATGGGGGGATCATGACTAGCTAGCAAGTGTAGCACTGCCGAGCAGGTTGCGGGTTTTTCTTCCCATGTTAGAGTACTTTCCATTTTTCAGTGTTGAATGCCATCAGGTTTTCATCTGCCCATTTTCCGAGCCTGTCAAGGTCAGCCTGGAACACCATCCTGTCCTCAGGTGTGGCTACTTTACCCCAAAGTTTGGTGTCATCAGTGAACTTGGCCAGTCCACTTCTACAACAATGTCCACAGCATTAATGAAGATGTTGAAAATTATATGCCCAAGGACAGAACTTTGGGGGACCTCTCAAGGTCACGGTGCCCCACGATGATTGACTTCTGTCAACTACCCACTTTCTGGGTCCGAACTCAGAGCCAATTCCCCAGGCAGTGGACTGTGATGTAGCCAAGGCCGCAGTTGGCCACTTTTTCTATGAGCAGATAGAAAGCTTTTTTAAAATCAAGATATATGATGTTAATCTCTTCTCCCTTGTCCAGGTGATATGTCATCTGGCCATAGAAGGAGATGAGATTGGTCAGGCAAGACTTACCCACAAAAAACCCATGTTGGCTATCCCTCAGGATGTTACCTTCAGCCAGTTTGTCAAGAATGGTCTCTTTGATAATTATTTCCAAGATCTTCCCCCGGATAGAGGTCAGGCTGATGGGCCTGTAGTTACCCGGCTCTACTTTTCTCCTTTTCTTGAAGATAAGTACCACATTGGCCTTCTTCCAATCTTTGGGCACTTTGCCTGAGCTCCACGAGTTCTTGAAGATCCGTGCCAGTGGTTGAGCTATGATGCTTGCTAGCTCCCTAAATACCCTAGGGTATAAGCTGTCTGGGCTGGCTGACTTGAAGGTGTCCAGCCTCTCAAGGTGTTCCTTCACATGGTCAACATTGATGAAGGGTAACAAGTCTCCCTCTCCCTGGCTGTCCCATACCGTATTGAGCAGGATGGTGAAAAAACAATGCAAAATAACACTTAAGCAGGTCGGCTTTTTCCTGGGTGTTGGTTGTCAGGTAGCCATTATGGTTTAGCAGAGGTCCAGCATTACCCTTGCTTTTCCTCCAGCTCCCCACATATCTAAAATAGGACTTTTTATTATCCTGGATACATGTAACCAGTTGGAATTCAGTCGCAGCCTTGGCTTTCCTGGTTTGCTCCCTACAGGTCCAGATTAGTGCAGAATATTCCTCTTTGAAAGTAGACATTTGGTTAAAGTTTTCAAAAGAGTCTAAGTATCATTTTCAAAAGTGATGGAGGTAGCTAAGTTTATAAATATAATAGAGCTTAAACACCTAAATAGTAATTAAAAAAAACCCATGTCTCACAAATCACTTGTGTGCTTTTTGAACTTCTTTTCTTTGGTGAGCACTAAAAAATTATATTCTTCTCAGTTCAAGTGAGCATGTACATAAAAATATGTCAGTAAAGAAAAAAAGCATTTGTAGCAAGATTTTACTAAAAGCTAGAAGACAAGAGCAAAGTGTCAAAACAAAATGAAGACCTCAATATTTTGCTGTACTAAAAAAAAAAACCTCACATAAAAGATTATGGTATTGTTAAAGTGGTATTGTAGTTGTGATGGTCCAGGAATTATGTGAGAGGCAGGGATTTTTGAGGGGTGATGTCTTTTATTGGATTTACCAAATAGTTGGGATAAAGTTTGAGCGAGATTTTGAAAGCAAGGCATTCTTTTTCAGGTGTGAGGAGGAAAGCAAGTACAGTGATTGTTGACAAAAGTGGGTAGAGCTGTGAAATTGAAGAAGGAGGGAGAAAACTCCCAGGGATAGCAGACAAGAAATTAGTAAATGAAAAGATGTTTGATAACTGGGAGATCAAGACCTATTGAAAGGAAATAGGGCCATTATCACCTGTAGGAACTGTGGGTTTGAACATTTTTAGGAATCAGTAGACTATAATGTGTCATAGAATCAATATTGATATTTAGTCCTTGATTCCTAGTGTCCATTAACTGTGAATTTGTATTTCCAAGCTCACCATTTGGTTGATTTCCTTGAGCACAAGCATAGTGAAATCAGAGTGGGAGTGACTGCTCTGTGAAAAATGTGCTTCTATTGACACATGTGTGTCTCTGTCCTTTATACTTTTTTTCTATAAGAATTTATTCTGCTGCACAGTTGCAAATGCTATTTAGTTTCACCCACACAAAGGAGCATTGTATCAGATATATTACATTTTGGGAAAGGCATAGGTAAGGATCCAGGGATTCTGATGGGTTCATTGTTGGGAGTGTTGATTGCAGTATCAGTGGAGATGTGTTGGCAGATTACGCATCTATTTTTAGGATAAAGCTAAAATTGATGTCTGGTAAGCTGTTGATAATTTGCTTCTGATGAGGAGTTGGGCAAGGATATGTGGTTGTTTGAAATCTAGGAACGAGGAGCTGCAAATATTTTTGTCAAGGTCTGATCTTTATTGACTATAGCTGCTGTTGCTTGTTGATTCTTCTAATCGGTTACAAAAGTCACAAAGTTGTTTCTTTTTGTTTTGTAGCAGCTTACTGTGGGATATTTCAATGTCTCTTCCAAAAAATAGGGTCTATTTCTCTTCTGTTGTGTCCTTGGTGTATATAGGAAGAGTTTTAGACTGGTCAAGTGGGCAGAATGCATGTTCTCCTCATAGCAGATACTGTGGTATCTGAAGGCCTGCTGACTGTAGATTATAGATTTTTGATGTGCTTGGGGTGATTGCTGGTCTTGAGGACATGAGTATGGTAGTCTATGGGTTTTTGTATATGGTGCTTTGTCATCTTGGACTGTGCTATCCAGTATTTTAGTGTAGGAGAACTTCAAAGAAAGTTTGATTTAGGGTGATTGTTCTTAAACCTATGGTGACATCAGTAAGTGATTCCAGGTTTCAGTCCAAATGATAAATATATCATCTACGTAATGTAGGTACAGTGCAGGTTTGATGATGTAGTTCTCTAGAAATTCTTCCTTCAGGTGGCTCATGAAGATGCTGGCATGCTGAGGGGCCATCTTTGTGCCCACAGCTGTGTCCATGATTTGAAAGAAGTGTCAAGTGTTGAAGTTGTTGTGGATGAGGATGAAGTGGATGATTAGTTCTCTGTGTTCAATTTTTAATTTGGGCAGAAGCTTAGGCCTTTAGAGAGTACAGATATTTCAGAGTGCTATAGGGGGTCTTGTGATAAGTTAATGATGCTGGTATTCTAGGTGCTATGATTCAAGGATGTGTAGCTGGACCTCAGCCTTC
This sequence comes from Crocodylus porosus, assembly GCF_001723895.1. NCBI lineage: Eukaryota > Metazoa > Chordata > Crocodylia > Crocodylidae > Crocodylus > Crocodylus porosus. The sequence goes on from NW_017728906.1 coordinate 101,350,788, forward strand.
AGCTGGTGATACGCTGCCATTTTTTGCTAAGTTTCTGGATGGCTTTGCCAGGCAATGAAGGCTGCACGCTTCCACTCAAGGAGACTGTGAATCTGAGCATCGTTTGCATCAAACCAGTCCTGGTTCCATCACAATGCCAACCCAATAGTTTGGGCACAGGTGTCTTGGACAATAGACTTGATTTGCTTCCAGTGTGCCAAAATGGCATGCTGAAAGCTACTGTGACAGGATGCATCCGTGACATGAAGCACAACTGGTGGGTGGAGAAGGCGCTCAAGATTCAGGGCTATGCTGACCAGCATGACATGTATAACTTCTTCCAGGCTACCAAGACAACCTATGGACCCCACTCCATTGGACAAAAACCCCTCTGAAAACAGAACAGCTCCCAGCTCCTCAAAGATGCTATCTGTCTGCATTGGAAGAAGCATTTCAACTCCTCCTTAACCGGGAGTACACCATGTCAGAGGACACCCTCCAAGCCATCCTGCAATGCCCTGTGGTGGATTCCCTTGGTGATCCACCAGCCACTGGAGAGCTGAAATGGGCTGTCCAACAGATGAAAAACAACAAAGCCTGAGGGCCAGATGGTATACCTACAGAGGTCTACCATGCTGGTGGCTTCTGGTTCACATCATGACTCCACCAGCTTATCCTCCACCTTTGGGACAAAGAGGACATCCCCAGAGACCTCAAGAAAGTGATCATCATGCCCATCTACAAGAAGGGGGACAAATCTTATTGTGGGAACTACAGGGGGATTTCCCTTCTGTCTATTGCTGTTAAGATCCTGACCCACATTCTCCTGAACCACCTTCATCCCATCACCGAGGAAATCCTTCCAGAAACTGAGTGCAGCTTCTGACCATCCCAAGGCACTGCAGGCATGGGTTTTGTTGCCAGGAAGATACAAGAAGACTGTCTGGAGCAAAATCAAGAAATGGTCCTTGCCTTCATTGACCTGACCAAGGCAAACTAAATTGTGAAGCTCTGTGGACCATCCTTCAACACCAAAACTCACCACCAGGGACATCCACAACCTTCAATTTGTGGATGATTGCTGCGTGATGGCTCACTCTGCACAGAATGTACAAGCAACCCTACTTCTCTTCAATGCTTCATATAAGAAACTTGGCCTGTCCTTGAACATTACCGAGATGAAGGTTCTCCACCAACCCTCCCCAGGCCAGCTGAACATCCCTGCAGTATCTACATAGATAAGGAGGCTCTGGAGACACATGGAGCACTTTCTGTATCTCAGCAGCCACCTCTCTCAATGGGCTACCATCGATGAAGAAGTCCAGCACTGGGTCAACTGTACTAGTGCCACCTTCTTTAAGCTGTGACAACATGTCTTTGAAAATAGAGATCTTTGGAAGTCAACAAAGGTCCTGGTTTATAAGGCTGTTGTGCTGAACACCCTTCTCTACTGCAGGGAAGCCTGGACCACCAACTGATGCCACATTAAGACCCTTGAGAGCTTTCACCACCGGTGTTTGTGTCAAATCCTGGGGATCAAATGGGAGGACGACTGGACCAGTGGAAGCATCCTCCATGAAGCTGCATCCACCAGCATCAAAGCTTTGCTCGTGAGAAACAAATTCCAATGGATGGGCCACTGTGTCCAGATGTCCAAGAACCACTTCCCTTGCCAGATTCTCTGCTCCCAGATCTCTGTTAGCCAATTCTCAAAGGGCAGCCAAAGGAAATGGTACAAAGACAAGCTCAAGGTCACCCTAAAGCATGGGGCATTGACACCAATGGCTGGGAGGAATAAGTTGCTCACCATTTAGCTTGATGCCACCTGGTCCACCAAGGCGTGCACCACTTCAAGGCCTGATGACTTGATACAGAGGCAGAATGCTGGTGGAGGAAGGAGAAGGAGACCAATGCAGGGCTGTGAATCCCACTCCCCTGAGCAACAACATGCCCCCATTCCCAAAGAATGTGTGCATCCAGTCACCTGAGGACCCATCAAACCTAACAGACATCATCTTTGACTTCAAGGGACAGCCACTGCCACCAATGATTCAAGGACGCATTGCCAAAGCATGGTTCTTTTTCTGGTTCCTTATTGCCCCCAGGATATGGGATAGGAATTTACTGCTGGTGTGTACCAGTAGTGAGTTACTCAGCCTATCAACCCCAGCTCTCTTATACTAACCAGCAAGTGATGGATAACCGACACAAAACTCTTATGATTACACGCCTCTTCATGCTCACCTGCTCCTGTTAAAGGATAAATGAATGATGAATAACCTCTTACTTTAGCACACCTTGATTTAAAGTTTAAGCAGCAGTCAACAGAATGAAGGGCATTTAGTTCATCCTTCTAGTCCAATGCAGAGGCACGTAATCCAAGTCACAATCTAGCACATAAGAATTATTATTATTATTAGGATCTTAATATTTAGATGTTTGGAGGCTAATAATAGCAGTACCCATTACCATTCATACAGAGTTTTGCATTTACTGTGCAAACATGAACTAATTAATTCACTGAAACAGAGGTTCTGCCATTTTAATTTCTCTATTACATATGCAGCACTTTGTGTGAACAGATTGAGAGTTTAATCTAGACATCTCTTGTAACATCAGTTAGGATTCCTTTTCAAACAAGGAGCAATTATTCATAGAAAACCAAATAAATAGCTGTGATATAAACTCTTGATATAAGTCTATCAAAATTCTGTACTAGAAAAAGAAATAGAAAAAAGAACTGCCATGAAAATTTTAAGTGTGTGGGTATTCACAATGGCATAGCTTTCAAGGCATTTATTAGAGACAGAATTTTACAATCCTTCAGATATTCATACTGGGCGCACCTACATATGCCCCCCACAGCACAATTATTACTGCACCATCATTTAATACTTGATTTAGGAAGTAGTATATGATGATGCAGTAACAATCATTGCTGCGCTCTCCCAGTGGCACGTGGTTATTTTTAGCAGCCACATCGCCATAGCAATGCGCTATAATGAGGTAACTCATCACTACAGTAATGTAGCATCAGCATGATGGTTTGTGCTCATCAATGCTATGTTGCCATAGCAACAAGCTATGTCATCATACCATGTTGCTACGGCGATGTAGCTTCTTGTGTAGCCATACCCACTCATAACATTAATAAACCAAATATCATGGGGTCACGTCCTATAGATATATGTTGCATGTCATGATGAATTAATACCAGAAATGCAAATAAAAACTTGAGGCTACAACTGCTAACACAGTGGAAGTAGTAAAAACATTGCATCAAGGTCCTTTTTAAACAAAGCTGAATTTGGAGTATGATGTTCATTTAACATGCTAGACTGACAACCATATCCTGAAGTTCACTATTGTATTAAAAACTAAACATACAACTATCCCACAAAATAATATGGTATAAAAAATCACAGTGCACACTTCCTTACATTAACTCACCCATGTGACTCAGTTCCAAATTTAGGGGTTACCTCCAGATTTCTAGTTCTGAGATCTTTTACTTATTGAAATAGAAGTGAAAGATTGCTAGACTCTGTACAAGCACAAAAGCTAAGATATGATCTTGTCCCAGCAAGCTCTTATAGTATACAAAGGCAAAAAACTGAAGGGTAAGGGAGAAGTGTACAAAATACAAGTAAATCCTGGAGCTACATATTCTGAAAAAAAGTACCTCTGAAATGAGTCACATAACCAAAAGGCCTTTCAGTCTTAATTACATGTGGTGAAACACAGTAGTTAACACTCATTGAAAATTCCCACGGAAATCAATGGTTGTTTTATATGAGTGAGGACGGAGCCCATGCAATTTTAAATCTTCCACTTATCTTGTTTCCAGCTTCATCTAAGCAGCCGGAAGCTCGTTTTATATACACTCTAACTTCAGTCTGGAAAAAATAATTTTCTTCTAATTTAATATGGCTGGAGCTTCTATGGGTACAGCTTAATGAATGTTTGAGGGAGCTATTACAGGGCAGAATCCTCTGCTTTTTCTCCTGCTGAGTAGCAAGTTAGGGCCCAATCCTGATTTAAACTGCTAAAGGGGTATCAAACTAGGCTCTAAGGCTGTATCTATATGTGCGCTTAACTGTGGGGTAGACTAATTAGGTGCAGAATAAAGCGTTACTGTCTATACTTGTGATGTTATTAGGCCTCAGCATTAATGCTGCCATAAGATGGTACTGTCTGGGACAATAATATCTTACAGCAGGGTAACTAATGGTGATTAAACATGTGTAGACACTGACGTAAATTGTGCTTAATCAGTTCAGCCAGCAGGGGGCCAGACTCCTGCTGCCTAGCCATGGCGGCACACTTTCAGCAGCCTCATGCCCCAGCCAGACCCATCACTACTTGACACCACCACCCAGAGCCCAGGGCTGACTCCCCCCACCTTCTCCCCCCATACCTCCATCCCTGATGTAAGCTGCTTTGCCCCAGCTCAGATTGCTGCTATCCTGAGCACATGGGTAGATATTACACCCAGGAGTAGTTTACACTGGCTCAAACATTTCTGGAGTTTATTGCCTCAAATTAATTAAACATGTAGGTGTACCCTGTATAAGTAAGAATAAGGCCCTTGCTATCAAATGATTCCTACTGGTTTCCCTGGAACTAAGGAAAGAGTATAGTATCACTTAATATGTATAAGAATGATAGAATTGGGCTTTAAAAAGTAAAAATACATTTTTATTCTTTGGAAGTCTTTATTTTATTATTTCTATAAGCTATTACATACCATTCTGCAAGGCTCTGTGGAGCTAGGCCACTTAGGCACGGAAATATTTCAGTTTGCTATACTTTCAGCCACTGATGTTAAACAAAATGTAATTAGACAAATTCACTTGTGATTTATCTCCCCTGAAATTAATGAAGATACCTCAGGGATAAATTCGACCCAATCTTTTCAGCTATGTCTTAAAATAGATTGGAGGAAAAGAACATCTCTAGTAAGTGTCAAAGCTAGAATAAAAATTATTTAAACCTAAAGGCACAGAACCAAACTGTTAAGCAAATGAAATGAAAAGAAATCCATCTACACAAATAGAAGGCAACAGCAACATTGATTGCTGTGGCCTTGCACCTGTGTCATTTTGAGGGATTTCAAATTAAATGCTTCGAAATCAACATAATCTAAAAGCATAACATGCTCTACTTGATACTGTTAAGTGTAGCATTAGAAAATCATTTGAAATGCAAAGCACAGCCAGCGGGATTATTTACTCCATCACAATCTACTGTAGCAACACTCATTTAATAAATTAGTAAACATGCTGCTGGATTATCCTACAGCTATGGCAATACCATGACCACCCTTGCTTATTGTCCATGTGTTTACATTTCCTTAATTAAATAGTTGGAGGCCTAGAATTGTACCTAGTATAGTCTGCAAGTTGTGGACTTACTTCAGTGCTAATTACTCCAATCATAATTGTTTCACTGTTCTTCCCTCTCCCCATTTTCTTGTTCTCTCCACCTGTTGTATTTGGCACACAATACCATTGCAAACTCTTTAATGGAAGCTGCCAGCACTCAGAGTCTTCGAAGAGTATGCTTAATGTGTCAGACTGAACACCCAGAAATGAATGCATTGAAAAGCTCTGAGTGCCTTAAATATTGGCTGCCTATTTCTCAGCTAAAAAGCAAAAGGAAACAAAACAAATCTTTGAAAGCTACCAGTTGTGCATATTACTAATATACATAATAACATCTTCCTGGCGTTACTACCTACTGGGTGAGGTAGCCAAGAATTTTGTCCTGGGCCTGGGCATTTCAGAGAAGCTGGACTATCTGATACCTCCCCCGCCCCTGACATGGACACACGCGTGCGCGCGCACTTGCAATTAACTTAGCTCTTCCCACTAGCCTTCCCACAAGCCTCCTTCAAAAATTTCAACCTATAAATATAAATGGGCCAATTATGAAATATGGATTTAAATTAATGGAGAACTAATGCAGGTGCTGGAAGATGAGGGTTCAGAGAGTTGCTTTTCTTTTTCCTTTACAATGCTTCAGCTATTTTTCATGAAGCTGACTATACAAAGACGTGATCTTGTTTATTCAGTAGTCTAGAATCAATTCAGTGTTGGGAAAGCAATTCTACAAACAAATGTATAACCACAGGACAGTTGCTATCTCTTGGATCACTGCCTTAAAGTTAGAGAATACTGACATCCTATCAGCTCTGTAAAGCACTTAGCTTCTTACAGTCCTATTAAAAAACAGAAAAACACTTTGGAAATGCTTATTACCAGGATACCTGCTGGAAAAAGACTCATCAAATATAAGAAATGGTAGCTCATCTCATAGAACAATCTGCACTGTTAATTAATTATGTTTTATCTGTAGTGCCTAATAAGCAGTGTTTGCACAATTCAAAGATTTTATTGTACATGGGGGTCTGACATTATCTGATATCAGATTTTTGCCTGAGCTCCAGTCCTGTGTTTTCAGAAGATGGCTTTTTTCCCATGTTTCTATAGTGAGAGTAGAAATGGGTTATCTAATAATATATTCTACAGAAAAATTAAAGGAAACTTAAAAGCCTCATCTGCTTTTCCATGCAAAAGAGGGGAAAAAAGTCACAAAATAACCTGTTACATTATTATTCATTTGTAAAATGTCTCTTCTAATGATGGCTTTTTGAGTTAAAGAAGTAATGCAATACCTAGTAAAGTGTTTGTTAAACCTAATTCTAACTCCAGCTGCAAGCCATATCATCTCCAGATTGTTTAGCTGACCGAAGTGCAGGAGTAAAGGTATAAAGTCTCTAAAGCTGACATGTTCAGCTATTTTAACCCTTATAAGAGAAGACAGATCCAACTTTAGTTATTTATTCAAGCTTTCGGATCCTGACAAATATGTTTTTGCTTCCTCTGAACAATTACAAATGTGGAAAAGAATCCAAACTGATGCTACAATAGATGTCTGCCCAGTCAGCTCAAAGTCTATCATCACTTAATAGAAAATAAAATAATTGAATCACATCCACAGGGGTCTCCAAGCACCTCAATACTGAAACTCACTGTACTTTATAGAAGTAAAAGTTTTAAAACAGAGGGGTGCTTCTGAACCCAAATTGTTTAATCCTTCCCTTTGAAAACATTGCCAAATACAGTGTTTTACAGTGTAGTTGACTAAAGGGAAGAGGTACAGTATGTTAAAGAATCTAAAAACAGAATGGGGGAGGAGAGCTCTGTTTTTTCTCAGTGTCACTTTGTAAATTGATGAGCTCTGAGAATTTGTCAAATTTAAACTGATCATGCCCAGACAAAATTGTTCCCTTTCTGTTTCTTTGAACAGCTTTGATGGGGAATGGGGTATTATTTCTATCTTTCCGTCAGACAGATATAATGTGCTGTGTTTATAAATCCAGGGCCAGACTGATTTTTGTTAAATAGTCTTTCAAAACCTCCTTACCTCCCTTGAATAAGCAGTACTGACTAAAATGTCATGAGGTGTCAATATATATTAAAGCTGAAAGTTCCCTTGATGTTTTACTTATTCCAGAACCACTAACTACTCTCCAGTATTTCAGAGTAGCATATTTTCTTTAAGATTACAAATGCCAAGAGTAACAAGCATAATTTTATAGAGGACACAAGAAAATGGTATGGCTTTAATTAGGAAGTATATATTCTTTTACAGAAAAGGCATCTGTGGTAAAGTCTTGTGGGGAAAGATACATTAATATTTTGCATATTTGTGAAAAGCTATCTACCTATAAGGGTGTATTCCTCTCCCCAGTATGTCCTGTGATCTACCACATGGACATTTTGTCTCAGTTCCAAAACTATCACCTTAAAAAGGAGGCAATTCCAGACAAATTTTAGTGTTACCAAATCAGCATTTTGAAAACACGAAATAATCCTTGAGAATGTCAAAGATCTATAACAAAGGAAGTAATGCTTCTGGAACTCTAAAAGTTATAATTTGGGATCCTGGTTTTCTCTGATTTAAAAAAAATCCCCAATTTTCAGTTAAAAAAGTAACCCCAAATCCACATTTTCCCATGATTTAAATCAAATGCCACTAATATATATAGTATAGGATCCATCTCTCTCTTTCTCTCTCTCTCTCTCTCTCTATATATATATGTATATATACGTACAGATAGATAGATATAGTAATGTTTTATTTTAATGATAGAAAAATGTGGATTTAAGGTTACTTTTTTAACTAAAATTGGGGATTTTTTTAAATTAGAGAAAACCAGGATCCCTGGTTATAGCAGCCCTAAATGTTTACATCAAAATACTAGAGCCACACTGATTTTCTGTCCAGAGTTACAATGACCCCTGGGGAGCACACCTCTCTATACTTGCAACATTTCTGCTTTTCATTTAATGTGAACTTTACTGAAGAGGGTTTTGGGGGTTTAAAATTTGTTTTAAAAGGAAAAACTACTGTCAAAGGTGATGCCATGAAATGATCATCACGTCCAATATGAATCCTTCTATGAATACTGAGATTGAACATCATTCTTGTTAAATGTGTAAGGTAATATTGTGATCTCTGTGATGAACTACAAAAAACTGACAGCATTCTTCCCCACACCAAGCTGTAAAACATACTGATACTCAGTTTGTGAGGAAAAGTGGCCCAATGGATAAAGCGATTAACTGGAATTCAGACAGACTAGAATCTGTTCATGGTATGACTGTTCTGCAACATCCAGCAAATTGCTTCTCACGAATTGTTCATGAAGTTTCCATTGGGTGAAAATAGAACTCTCCAACCTTATAACAATCATGGGCCTTTAACACATAGCAGTTAATATGGATCCCACAGTAGGTGTTCATGTTCTCCATGAAGTGAGTTAATTTTTCATGATTCATACTGCCAGGGAAGCATATTCTCCCTATGCCTCCTCATGCTCCCATATGAGGTCACAATGGATAGAATTAGACATGATTCTTTTTAAAGTCTCTCAAAGCCCTATGGACTCCTAAAGCAGAACTGGAAGACAGACCATACAAACTATAATATCTCTAAGGCCTACATTATTGGGTAACTCATTGTTTCTGTTCTTCCTCATTTGCATCATCCTAAATTCTACTGACTGTCAAGCAGCAACTTCTGCAAAAAGTGGGTGAATTTTGATCACATCAGCCAAACACTGAGTGAAGAACTGTTCTTCTTATCTGGCAGCTGTGTCAAGTGCATAATATTTAAGATACTGAGTTGTTCTATATAGTTACCTTGAAAATCTGAGAGATCAACATGTTTCTGAATCACACACAAAATGCTGTCTATGCTAAGGTGGCATCTGTTGTGTCTCATATCTGTGTTTGGTTGGTGTTCACTCAGTGTATAAATATGACAGCATACACAAAGAAAAACTGCAAGCTCCTTCAGTGGTAAAGACTGCAAGACATGGTTTTCTCCTTCCCATTGCCTGTGATAAAAGTATTAGAACAAACTACATCCCCCATGCATCAATACAAAGTTCCAAGCTCTCTGCTCCTCTTTTATACAGATCAACCCACATTACTAAACAAAAATATGTTGACTAAAATAAATTGCATATTACACTGCTTTTCTTTGTTGGAAAGCTTTGAAAGCTGTCATTCCATGCTTAATAAGCTGTTTCCAAGAGCTTCGATCCTCCCAATCATTTGGCTTAATTCATCAAATGCATGGCAGGTAAACAACAGGAGGTGAGCAACAGTGGAAAGAACAGCAAACAAGCTGACTACTAGGGTGCGTCAGATGCTGGGGATGGACACCCAAGCCTGCTACAGCAACGTAAGTGAAAGCTGTTGAGGTGCTTTTCTTGAATACATAGTCCAGGATTTTCTGCTTGTGTGCTGATGATCCAAGCATGATATTCTTTGACCTTGATCTTAGTAGTTAGTTTGCTGTTACTTCACACATTTTCTCAGCATGCTTATGACACCTGATGCTTTGCCAATATGGGTATTCAGTTCAGAGCAGAACTTAGTAGTCAGCCTTTTTCCATTATTGTTCATACTTCCTGTGCTAGGTGACCCCAGAGAAACTGAGCAGAATTCACTGTCAAAACCATTCTGACACTGAAGTCCCCCAAGAGATATAAGTTCTCAATATTTGGAGGATTACTGATAACCAGGGATGCTGGTTTTCTCTATTTAAAAAAATCCCCGATTTTCAGATTTAAAAAAGTAACCCAAAATCCACATTTTTCCATGATTAAAATTAACCACCACTATATATATCTATATCTGGATTTCTTTTGCTCCTGTAGCCAAGCTGGTTCCCCATGTCTATTCATTTAATCCATTTGTCTATTCATTGGGACTCTATTCCTAGACTGACTGTCATCAGGGTTAAAGAGCCAGTCTACCTTATTACAGAGTGGACTTCAGCTCCACAACATTTTGATGGCATTTCCGTCACCAAAGTAAAACTAATACCCCCTTTTAGATACTCCTCTTCCCTAAGCCACTGATACTCTAAAGCTTGCCAAGTTATTTAACTACCACCCAGGATACAGAGTTAGGAATTTTGGAAATTGAATGTAATTGAACTAGCATAGCAATACTGAAACAAGATGGTGTACTGAATACCATCAAGGCTATTCTAAAACGTTTAAATGTCAGTCTTACATTTTTAAGTCTTAAGATTTTTGGCATCATGTTTTCTACAGGATCAGCATCATTCTGAGTTGCCAAAACAGAGATATTTTTTCCACTCTTGCGGGAGTACATTTCCACTGTTGCAGGAATACACTTTTCTAGTGGACTGTGCCTATAGTAAAACCTCCTGAATGTGTAAAAAGCAATCTGTCAGTATTGCTCAGCCATAACCAGGAGGTAACCAAGCCAGTCTCTCTCTAGACCAATGAAAATTTTGTTATGTTTATAAAGTGAAACAACTTTAACAGGAATAACTAGGAAAGGGCTGACTTTAAAGACTACAAAGTGAGCTCTCTTGGTAAAAAACCTAACCTGTGTGTATATATATATTTTAAAACTGTTCAGAGCCACCTTTTCTTAATTTAGATTTGTCTCTAGTTCAGGTTGGTCTCAAACAAGGCCAAATTGCGAACAAGTATCAAATACAAAATGATGATTATACTTAAGCCTATAAAAATCAAAGCCAAAACTATAAAATCAAAAATCTTCTTTTGAAGATAATTTGTTAGACCGTATGTTGTTTCTTTTACCATAATCTAAGGAAGAAAGGATGATGTCACTAAAAAAATGGAGAAGTTAAAATCTTTGGGCACATACACACATGCCTGACACCTGCTCTGGTGTGTGCTAACTCAATGAATCCAGTCTGCTGAAGGATGATACTTAGCAGGCTCTAGCAGCCTCAGCAGCATCATGGGTATGCAACATCACCATGTTTCAAACTGGTGGTGGGAGTGCTTTAACTAAAGCTTATCAAACATTTAATATGTCCCTGTCACCATTTTGAAGTGCAGGAGACTGAATACATGATATGGTGTGGGCACTTTAATTAGAGCCACTCCACCCCAAAGCACATCTAAAGGCAACCCTATGCCCCACCCCACCCCAAAGCACATCTAAAGACAACCCTATGTTTCAGTAACATTAGAATCTGAGTGAGATTCTGTAGCAAATAGGCTTAGAGTGAATATCAGGAAAAATGTCTTCACTATTAGAACAGTTGGTGATGGTTATTTTGGCTGGGATGTACCAATGCTCCTGCTGGGACTGAGAGGCTTATGGCTAGAAAGCCTTGCCCCTACCCTCAGGATCAATCCAATCCCCATATTTGAGGTCAGAAAGACATTTTACCCTATGGTTAGATTGGTATGGACTGTGGGGGTATTTGTCTTCCTCTGTAGCAGGGGTTATGGCCCTCTTCTTGAAATCTTTGAGTGTATATTAACAACCTTTGCAGCAGCAGGATATTGGCTGCTGTGGCCCTCCTGATTTACCTTTGGCAGGTTAAGGTGTTATGTCTTATATTCCGTTGAGGTTGACTGTGTAATTTTTGAAAATATTAAACAATAGATTTGTATAGGATGGCTCAGTTAGGAAAGATCCTGCCTCAGAGAAAGGGTTGGACTAGATCAGGGGTGCAGAGTCACGTCATCTGTATTGTACGGCTCCCCACAGTTCTAGAAACTTGGCAGCACTACTGGACTGCAGGGGGAATGACTTGTGAAGGTCACTTCCAGGCCTACTTCTCTATGTTTTTATGATTATATGAATTATCGTAATGAGAGCACTGGAAATGGATAAACAGCTAGTACTGGGTGCATCTACACGAGATGCTGTACTGTACAGCAGACTAATTTGCTGTACAGTAAAGTGTCACTGTCTACACGTGTGTGGCAATTAGGGCACAGTAGACTAATTTACTGTACTGCTGGATAGTCCCATCAGATAACAGTGGTATCCAGCAGCACAGTAAATTACTGTGTTTAAATGTACATGTAGAGAGTGACATAGGAGATGTGTGGGAGCCCTCGCCAGCCCAGGAGCGGGGAATGCTGGCCAGTGCCGGTGGCACTTCTGGTTTGCCGCCGGTGCTTCCAGGGCTGGTAATCGGCCACTCCCCCCTCCTCCCCTATCGTCAATTGGCCACTGGTGCCCCCCAGAGCCAGGAGGCACCAGTGGCCCAGGAACAGTGGTGTCAAGATTAGTTTACTCCAGGTCAAATTGAGCCAGAGTATATTCATATCCAGTCACATTAATTGCACGTGTTGATGTGCCCACTGAATATTAACAAAATTTATGAGATGTTTAGTTTTGTGTTCAATAGCATAAGGATGGGTGGGTGAATAGGCCATGAGCCCTAAGCCCTTCCTTAGAGGGAGGAAACAAAATCAAGCTCAGGGGTGGGGAGCATCTCACCCTTCTGTCTCCTGTCACTTCTTCCCCTGCACTCATATTGCAGTAGCTCAGGCTCTCACAGTAGAGTGAGTAAAGCAGAGGTGTCAGTGCAGCTGCTAGGGGAATATCATTTCATTTTTCTGCAGCTAAAAACTGGCGGTTTTTTTGGCTGCTTGACACACCCATCAGTGTCATCTCCCCCAATCACTAGTGACCCTTTAGCTTCTGCTTCTGTGCCACTTCCACTCTTCTGCTTCCCCGTTGCCATATCTGGAGCCAGAAGGTAAAGGAGAGGGAAGGACTATGGACTGTCTAGGGTACCATACTGAGCAGTAATCCCTCTGCTCATGTTGATCAGCAACAAGATCCAATGAAGATGACTTCATATCAATAAGCTTTTGTTTATGTGTTTTTAAATCTGTCATAAGTAGAAAAATTACAACAAATATGTGCATTTGTTTTTTGATACCAAGATCATATAAATATTAACATTCATGTTTATATAGCAAAGTTGCAGAAACTTGGTCAAATATTGTATTATGATTTATTACTTATATCAAAGTAGTACCTAGAAGTCTTATTCAAGGATCAGAGTGCATAGAGCATTTTCCAGTGATTATAATATGCATCTTTCAAACTTCTTATAAAAAGTGTCAGTCCTACATAACTTACAAGCATAGTTATTGAGGAGAAGCAACAGATGGATGAAGTAAACAAGTTTAGAAGAGAGAGTGAAGCATAACTAACACGGACACATTTTTGTATGGGTCAGCAGAGTAAATGGCATCGCTCGGCACCTGTCTGGCATTACTGTTTAATTACAGTTCAGATACCTCATATTGATGATAATTCTTGTACAGTATTTCCATTTGTGGACATGCAATTCTAGATATTAGTTTCTTTAAATAAGTAGGAGCTACAATATTTCTAAAGATATTTGTTTTCAAATAAAAAGGCTCTAAGATTTGTTGATTTTCCTTCATTAGTTGAATTTTATAGAAAAATCTGAGATGAACTTTACACCTTCTGTAAAATATAATAAAAAAGTAATTTTGTTACCATTTTCATTCCATTCCTTGAGGTTAATCTTAAACCAACAGATAAAGTGAAAACCATTAACTTAATGAATCAAAGCAAAACCACTTGGGTTTAAAGGCTTGGAAATGCATCCACCAAAAAGGGCATCTGGAAGAAACCTCTTCCACGGCCATAATTTTGAACCCCACAGAGAAAGTCTGTGCCCAAGTCCAGGAAGGCCTAGCTTTACAGTGACCACTCACTCCATACGCTACAAAATTCCTCATCCTGGATTAAGTTAGGATGGAGCATGGGTGGGCAAAGCAATCATCTAATGATATCAGAATTGAAGTTTAACCTGTATCAAAAATTTAGCTACCACCCATATTTATTATTTGTAATTTTTACAAAAGCTATCACTTTTTCCCCAATATTCACACTTAGCAAATAAATACAGTGAGAAATGAGGCAAAGGTGTCAAAGTACAGGCAAGTAGATTTAGAGGGTAGGATCTCTAAAGTATTTTCCCCTAAGAAAAATTACCCATATTATGAAATAATCTCCTAAACCTTTTATTTCCAAAAATAATTTTATTTTTTAACTATGGGAGAAATATTCAAATAATATTGAACTTAAAAATGTCTTAACTGAAAAACTCTCCAATAAGGGAAGTGTGTGATCCATCACCAGCTTTAGTTTCTGGAAGTACAATGACTCTTCACATACAATATGTGGTAACCTATTCCCTAACTTTTACAATCAGAAGTGCAGAATTGTAAGAGAGAGGATACAAATCATAATCAAGAAAGAAAGGCACATAAAGCACATAGTCTATACAGCTCTATAGACACAAACGTTTTCCAGTCATTATACATAACTTACAAAATGCCTCATCCTGTCCAGTGTTAGTAGTACTGAAATTCTTCCTGTCTTCCTAATAATTCCTGTATTATCCTTTGAAAAGGCTTTAATACAGCATGGAAAAAATAAAAGTCTGTTTCATACTGAAGACATCTCTTGCTATACCTAGCTGAAATAAAAAGCAAATGTTTTCCTGCTCAGCTGTAAAATATAACCAGCCACATACATGGAGCAGCTATTTTTATTATTATTATTATTATTATTATTTTTTGCCAGGCCTTGACAGAAAAATTATGCTCCAGATTTTGAAATTCTTATGTACTGTTCACATATACCTAATAAATAATGACAGAGAACTGGGTAAGCCTACTGGCTTACATGTCTGAATAATATTTACTTAACCAGAACATTTATGCATCACACTTTTTTCTAAGCTGAATGGTTCGTATAATACAATTGGCACCGTCATTCTCTCAGCAACACTGAAATTGCCATTTAGGTGCCATCTGTGAGGCAGCTGAAAACTGGCTGATTCTACCCCTTTGTTGTTCCTGTGTGATGTTATGCCTTGGTTAATAACTGAGAATTCAAGCAAAGAGAAAGATGAATCTCTCTGATGTCATTCCCTTTATTGTATTTGAAGATCTGTGCCCCACCACCTACTAAGCTTTCCCTGACTGACCCGTGTTTACCTTCTGTTGGTGCCACTTCCCACTGTGTTATTGATGTGCTTTTCTACCCAGGAAGCCAGCTTTCTCAATGCACTTTGTCAAGCCGAGGCCATGGGCACACACAGTTCCTTGTTGTACTGTATATGAGGAATAATGTTTTTGAGGGGAATACCGAAGAAATCAATGATTAAAAATTAAAGTGTCTTCAAAGTTTCAAGGAGCAACATATTGTACTGCACACTCTCCATAGCATTTGGATTCTACCAAGAAGCTATTCCATTTCCAGTGAAACAAATGGTCAATTATGTCTAATTGTTGAGCAGATACTATTTTAAATAATAGAAAACTAGTCACTTCTGCACATGTGGAGCTGTATGGGTATGACTCACCAATTGATACTCTTCTCTTATTCCTTATTGTTTCCTAGTTTATTTGTGTTCAGAGTTGCCAGAAAGGATTCAGCAGTTAATAGCAGCTACTCTGCTAACAAAGCAAACTGGTTGTTTATTAAAACAGCAAGGCCACCAGATGTACAAGAACAGGAATGCAACCTGCATTTGATTTTTCTGACATTTTAAGCCAGCATTTTGTGAATTGCAGAACATGCTTTCAAAGTGGGAGCATGAAGGATAAGACTGAATGTAATGAAGACTATATAAATTAACATGGAAAGACCTTTATCAACACATACCAGAGTTGTAAGGGGAGGGCACAGAGGAAAGATATGTTAGGTTCTATTTCTTGAAAGAAGCATACAACTTTCTGAAGTCTGAGAAATCCCACTTCAGGATTTTTTTGGGGGTGGGAAGGAGTGTTGTTTGGTTTACTTGATTTTTTGAACCTTAACTCTAATTGATATTTCAAATAAAATCAAATAAATTTTACTTGGGCGGAGGAGGAGAAAGAAAAAAGCAGAATTCAACACATTCGTGGCACTAAAGTTTGGGCCTAGTCATTCACCATTTCCCTGTATAAAAGAACTCTGTAATTTAAGAAGTTTGGCCATTAAAAATCAACTGGTTGAGCCCATTGGACCTCCTCTCTCACAGATTGAGTTTCTGTTAGATCAGTGACAGCTCCAGTAATTTTCTCTCTTCCCTGGAAGTGCAGTAGTTCTGAACTATGCCATGTTCTTTACCATATAAATGCTGGTTCTTTCTAACAGTGAAACAGAATTAATAAATATGTAGCGACATCAAGAGGACCAACTGCTGTTGAGCCACTGACACTGGAAGCAATCCAATATATCAGCAGAGTCTACTTTTTAAAAATAAAGTATGTTATCTAAAATACATAGTGTGCTTCAATATTTAAACTGATTTCTGTCTTTAATTTTCAAAATAAAAACCTGAATATTAAGTATCAATAGCAACAACTCACACCATATTTGTGATGAAAGACTAGTAGTCAAAATAACAATAATATTTATCTCTATTTGCCTTTAAACTTAGCTTCAAGGCAGACTTTTTATTCACCCAGAAATGGGTGCAATTGCTATTATTATTTCAACATTGTATCCCTTACATTCAAACTTAAAATGTGAAAACATTCTGGTAGCTTTTTATTTTCAAAATGGCATATGGAGATGCATAGCTCAGAGCTTTCATACAAGGTCAGATTTATACTTCAAACAATAGCCTATTTTTTCTCTTTTTTAGCAAAAGCTTTCATTCACTTTTCTTTTTCTATATTTTGGCTTTGTAAAGGTTGTTGTTTTTCTTTTTAATTACTAATTAGTCATGAATACTTAAGTTGTCGTAAATATAGGTGAGGAGACAAAAACAACTACCTTTCTCATATGTTGTTTTCTGCATTTGTTTCAAAATAGTTTATAATAAATAGCCAAACATCATTAATTTTTGGTTACTTACTGAAACACCATTAATCACTAATCTATTCTTATACTATTCATTTAGAAGCAACACGCAGTTTTATAGGAATTTCATTGTAATTCAGCATTACTCAATGTCACTTCCTATAAATCTTATCAATGGTTTATATTCAAATGCAAGAGCCTGAGAAATGATGAAGCAGATATGATTTTTCCCTAACTGAAGAATCTAAGGAAAAGTAATATTTCATAGCTGACACTGCCTTTTTCTTTATTGATCATCAGTAGAGTTGAAAAAGATCATTGCTGTCACTATTGCTTTTATTTATTCATGTTTTACTACTGATGATAGTTTGAAAATAAACACACTGGAACTAATATACTCAGAGCAGGCAAAAGTGACATACATGTCTGGTCATTGCATCTAATTTCCTTACAGGCTAGTTAGGTGTGATGAATTATTAGCAAAACTTAATGATCTATGTTCTATTTCCCCATGAAAACATTGCACTAATTTCAGAACAGGGAGATGTAAAACTGAAAAAAGTTCTGGCATTCTCAGAGGAAATCTTTTGCCCACAAGTCAAATTTATTTAACCACAACCTGTCAGAAGACAAGAAATTGTTCTAATCCTGTGTAGCTGAATAAGCAATTACAAGTTTTTCATTAGTAATTATGAATGAATGACTTTTTCATTTGGAAAAGAACGTATTAGGAAGACTAGACAATTATAGAAAACTGAGCTATATGCAGATGACTTTACATATTTCATACTTTGTATACCAATAAAGGTAATTTTAGCACTAATTAGTAATTTTATATAATCACTTTGTAATCCACACAATAACAGC
Source organism: Crocodylus porosus (assembly GCF_001723895.1). NCBI lineage: Eukaryota > Metazoa > Chordata > Crocodylia > Crocodylidae > Crocodylus > Crocodylus porosus. Next base: position 101,368,799 of record NW_017728906.1, read on the forward strand.
AGTCGAAAATTAGATGAATTAGATCTACATGATAAGGCACCATATTTCTCAAGGTAAGTCGTAAAAGTATTTAGCTTTTATTTACCAGTACCCATAACAAACATACAATTACATTGCTTATACTGTTTGTAGAATATAAATATGCATAAACATTTCTCCGTATCTGTGCCTCAGCTGCAATGCACTATAGACAGATCTTTTAAATGTGAGCAATGCATTATGGAAGATATGACTAATCTAGAGAATTTCCATTTGAAAGAGAAATGAGTAATAATTGATTGGCCTAGATCCAAAGTCACAGTGGGGTTCAAAAAGCTTATAAGTGCCCTCATAAAAATAGAAGCTGTATCAACCAATTGAATTTAATTATATATGAAGGTGATGATGGAGCTAAACAGCCTGTAATTGGAGTCCAATTACTCAGCTGGTCTTCCATAAAATTAATTCATCTGAAAGTTTGCCATTGTCCCATGCTCCAGGCCTGCTGCTGGTTTAATTAGTTAACACTAAGGAATCTTGAAACATTAAATTATTTTGTCTTTATTGCCAATTATGGGTTAAGGAAAATTGTATATAAAATATTAACATCTGCTTCACACAACTTAGAAAGGGCAAAAGGAAAACATTTTTTTACAGGTTCAGAAAAAGTAAATGCACTGAAGCAAAGGGAAATATCTCCCTACAATTTATGGTTTGTAAAAATAGAAGTCAGAGTTGAATTGAAGGAGATTAAAAATATTAACATTTAGCTCATTCTTGAGCAGGACAGTTAGACAGTTGGAAGCCTTTCACCTATAGGTTAAGGGGGTCCCTAGGGTTAAAAAAAGAACCAAATGAACAGGTAAACAACACTGAGGGAATGAAGGCTTGATCCAAAGCCCCTTTTAATCAATGGGATTTGTTTTTAATGGACTCTGGAGCTGGTCCCATAGCCTTCAAAGCTTGCCTCCAATTACCAAACCAAACAACATATTATTTTATTCTAATTCTGTAGCACCTGTCTAAAAGGAGATAGTTTTAGCTTATTAAAAAAACATTGGAACTTGCACAGGCAACACGTTCCTTTGCGTTACAATTCGAGGCTGTGGAACACAGCTCAAATTCAACACAAACGTGACAGGTGCTATACACTTTTAGTTCACTTCTTGTTCCTTTTCCCCTTGCTGCTACCACTGCTCCCGATGAATATTATAAAATCCCACCAGATATGCATGTGCACCTCAAGAACATGATCCAAAGCTTTTTTGATGTAAATGGGAATCTTTCAACTTATTTGAATAGGCTTTAGATCTGTTCTATTACACAGTATTTGCAAGTGTTTGTGCACCTTAAAAAGCTCCCTTCATCACTTACCACTCTCTTAATATAGAACAAAGAAAAATTAAAATGTATTTAATGCAAGCATACATTATTGAAATTTATCCCTTGAAAATCATCTTTTTGTACATATGATGGTCCGGGAGAGAGAGAAAAATGAACAAGTTTCCAAAATGATACCTAATTTATTTTCCAAAAGACCCTTGAGTTTGAAAAGGGGATAAACTAAGAGAAGTAATAAACGGCCAAAAGTAAAGATCCAGAAAAAGAACATGGTATAAAAATGGAGAGAGTTTTTCCTACCCTTCGAAATATGGTATTTTGAAGAGTGCTAAGCTTGTGAGGACTGCAGATATACTTGAGTAGCTTTTGTGAAGACTTAGAAACACATTGCACACACTTTATATTTCTTTGATTTTGCATGCCCGATAATTCTAGTGCAACACCATGCAATATATTAAAGATAAATATAATTTGTCTGCTACACAAATAGCACTGCAATACCCAGTTGCCTTTAAAAACACTTTTATTCAGCGAAGAACGTCAAGATAAATCCAAGCTTACTAGAGCAAGACTAAAGTCAAACTTTTTAAAGCAAAATATACTATATGCCAGAAAAAACTTTGGGAGAAAGCATAATCCTGAAAGTATTATTTTACTAGACTTTTCTATTATTTCAGAAAGGAAAAACCAAGATGTAAAACCAAATATGAAATTAAAGAACATCATCCAGCCTTTAGATACAAACTAAACAAGGAACTTTATTACTAAGCACAGGATGGAAGCTGTTAGAGCCCTGAACATTCTTTTAAGCCACAAAAATATAAGTTATGTTCCTTTGATTAGTCAGAATTAATTTTTCTGCTGGGCCAGTCATGGAAAATATGAAGAACAAAAACAAAGGCAAGATATTAAACAGCTTGGTCAGAGGGTATAAGACAAGGAAATTACGCTGGAAATGCATATGTGCTTCCTGACAAGGGACAAAGTGTGGTATTATAACAAACATTATTAGTAATGATCTAAGGGGATTTGGTAAACAGACTTTAAGTAACTTTAACTCTATATAATTATTATACAGGATTACAGCATCATGGGGTAATCACAGGTACGTGAGTTATATGGTTCACTTTCTGTATTTTTCCTTCAGTACTTTTCTTACTGTGCTCAGGGAGTTTACCAAGAATTGTACAATGCACAGGAAGTGAACAGTTGCCTAGAGTTATTAACACAGAAGAAGAGATATTGAAGTACTCCCTATTGAGAAGAAATGGCAGGACATCAACAGTAATAATGCTTGTGTTCACTACTGGGAGGAAATGGAAGTGCTAATGCTGACCCTTTTGTACAAGTTTAGAGAGCTCTCTATTAAAATAAGTAAACATGTTCGCTATTGCAAAAAGTAGAAGCCTTTCCCATTTAGAATAAAATGCAGAGTTTCTGCTGAGGAAAAATGCCATACAGCACAGGAAAAAATGGTGCAAGGTAGCTCTTGCTCTCACTTTAAGAGTCTTTTTATGAATTTCAATAGTCCTTTTTATCCAAAATCTAAACACAATAGCTGTAACTTTAATATCTTGAGGTAGGTGGGGTTTATATTTTTCCCATGACAGAGATGTATTTGAATGAAAAATAAGACTCTGTGCAATAATTTAATTCCACAGTGGCATTTAGCTTTAATCCATTTGTTTCACATATCAGTCACTGTTATCCTGAAATAAATACCCAAAGCTTCTAGGTGAACTTACAGATCTAAAAATGTCATTATAGAGCTACCACAGAAACACAAAGATCAAGGAGAAGCTCAAATGGACTATCCTGAGCCATATAAACCTTTCTCAAACTCTTACTCAGATAAAATCCTGTGCAAGTATGGAAGTTGCATGAACAATCCCCTAAATCTTAGTCTCTGCCAGAATTACCACATTCCTTGGTTAAGAGTAAGAAGAGAGTAATAAACTACATAAGGAAAAGCTATAGATTTTTCAATAAAAACTGAGCCCATTTTGTTCATTATTTGCAAGTAATATGCAATAGAATATTATAGCCAAATTAATCTGAAGTGAGGGTAGATACCCCTTTATAGACTAAATCAGATGAGCATAAGCCTTCAGGGCTTTGTCTGTGGGTGCATCAATACCCTGTCTTTTGCTACAGAATGGATGCCATTAATATGAATGCTTCATCTCAGGGAACATTTTTCAAAAGTATTTAGAGTTATTTAACTCCATTATTATTGAAATCAGTATTAAAACTACTCTTCTTTAGGGGAAAAATTAGGACATTGTTGAGCATTTTTTTTAAATCTCACTCTACATAAATAAATGTACTGTATTTTTTATCCTAAGAATAGAAATACCACAAGTTCTGGGCTAATTGCAAGTGAATAATGATGAATTTATAATGACAGTGACTATATCTGTGGCTTATTCCAAATTTACACATTGGTTAATGTACCCTCATTTTCCAAATGGTAAATTACAGAGACCCTATTTGCTTTTCTACATACTCGATTTTGCCTATGCACATCATTAGCTCTAACTTCCATTATATGCACTGTATTTGATAATGTTTTAGTTATAAGACCAACAGTAGGGTGCTCAAAGTAAAAAACATGAGAAAACAGGTGAAAATATATTGACATTCCAATGTCATAATTCTTTAAAGTTATGAAAAACTACTCATTAATTACTTAAAGAGAACTGCAAAGCAAAGAATGTTTCTCCATGTGAGGTTTCTTTATTAGGTATGGAAATCACCACAAAAATATTCTCCTATTTTAAAGAAACAGTAAAAAAAATTAAATTAATCAAATTTAACATTCCACTTTTCCTGAATTATCTAAGCAAATATCTACATCATTGTACAGGACTTTAATGTGAATGAAATGTTAGAAGTTTCAAGTTGTCAGAGATCAAACATCCTCTGACTTTAAAAAAAAATCTATATAAATGATTTTTTAAAGCAAAAAGGTATGTAACACAGAAGATACTGGGAATTTCAAAATGAAGATTGGCTGTTATTGTAAAAGATATGGTGTAGTTTGAATAGGAATCAATTCAGACAAGTTCTTGTGCCTGGCATTGTGCAAAGATTAGGCTAGATGATCATAATTTTTCCTTCCAGTCATATAGGCTATGAATGCATTGATCCATTAAATATTTTCTCCTGAATGCAACCGATAAATTCTTATGAAATCTCATCTTTTTCTTTTCTGAATGCTCACAAAGGAGGTGAATCACTAAATGGAAACATTTCTTTTTGAATAGAACATAATAAAATGTTTCAACTTTTTCTCAGTCTTTTCATTCATTTTCTTTTTTTCCACAATGAACAATTTGACAAAAACAAAAGCTTCCATGCTCAGACCTGATGAAGAATGTCTTGCATTAAAAGTCCTTTCTCTAACTTTATTCCAACTATGTAGTCAGTCCAATAAAAGTCATCACCCCCCAAAAATCCTTGCCTCTCACATAATTCCTGAACCATCAGGTTGCAACTTTACTCTAATACTGCAATAACAAAACAAATTGATGAAATTTTTCAGTGTAACTAAATCTGTATTTTACACCAAAAATTTTTCAATAAAAATAAGTGGTCCCTATCTATGTTAGAGCTTCCCATGGTCTGACACAATTCTGTTGTGGTACCAAGCCCCAAGGAACAGGAAACTCTCTCTTCTCCCTTCCTACTGCAAATTTAATCCCAAATAAACATTAATAACTAGGAAACCCTTATCATATCAACCAGGGAAGTCAAGACTGGAGAGTTCAATTTTTTTAAAGTGGCAAAAACAAACAAAACAGACCTCCTGGCCAGTGTAGACTATGAAAAGAAAGCAGGAAACAAACTGCATTCCCAACATAAAGGTATGCATATATGAAGTTCCTTGCAGGATGAGTAATTAAAGGAGAAGGAAGTACAAAAGAATTTTATTTTCATTTCACAAGTTAACTTTAATATACAGAAAGCAATTTGAAAGTGCAAAGTGCTATATGTTATTATTATTGGTTTCTACGTTAGGTGACTATGGCTCACAACATATATACAATATTGTACTATGCTACCTAGAGGTACAGCAGTACCACAATTTCTTTTATAACCCTTGGAGGAGGGAATACAAAATGACTCCAAATGGGACAGCATGTCTGAACTGCCATCAGAAATGAGTGCAGAAGGGCCTAGTAAGCATGCACTTCAGGATATAACAGACTAACCCTTTTTGCCCAAATAGTAGATATAATGGGCCAATGGGTGTGATTCTGTTCCTTCAATTAGGATTGTACTTTCTGGGTGCATCTACACAAAACTAATTCTACTGCACATTAGCAGGTCACAGCAAAAGTAACGCTTTTGTACTAATGTGCAGTAGAATTAGCCTACTGTGCATTAGTGTCACTAAGAAGGAATGTGTGATTACAGATACTAAATTTAATGTGCTGTAACTACAGCACATTAATCCACATTTAGAAGTACCCTCTGGGATACAAAGATGGGCTCCTTCAGCATATGTAAAGAAAGGTAGTTAGCAGTGGGCATGACTACATGTGGTATTTGTGGGCAGCAATGAACTGTGGAGCAGTTTATTATTCTTGGGAAGTTTCTGGGTGTGGGGTTTACACATGCATTTGAACAACAACACATCAAGCCAGGTTCCAGCCCTGGCTTGCAGGAGGTCTTGAGGGTCATCCTGCCAGGCCATGGCTGCTCTGACCAGACTCAATGTGATTCTGAGGGACTGGCTGGGGTATGAGAGTGCTTTAGCATGGGGCTAGCCAACCAGCAGCTGTTCTGTTTTGTTTAATCAAAACCGTTTTGCTGTTTTGATGCTGTTTTGACATTTTACCTATAGGCTATAATGGAGAAGCATGAAACTGCCTATAACTTTATCATTCCCTGCCTGATTCAGATAAAACATGCAGGGATGGTAGCTCCATCTAAGTCCATGAAGCCTACCAAGTTCTGAGGGGATAGGTATAGGGGTTTCTAGGAAACTGCACCTCAAGCTGCTGACAAGCAAAACTTGTGTCACGTGTGTGAGTGTAAGGCACAGCAGGGTGAAAACTGCAGGAGTGGTAGCCCCTTCTGAGCCATGAAGCCTAGCAGGTTCAAGGAGATAGGTGCAGGGGTTTCTGGGAAAACTGCACCTCAAACTGTTCAGAGCAATACTTGTGTCACTTGTAAGTATGAAGGCACAAGGAAAGCTTAGTTCAAACAATGCATCTATGCTGTTTTTCCATCCCTCCATCAAAGCACGGGGATTGGAAGGGACCTCAAGGAAGGATCACAGTCACTGGCCAGCTTCGCAGTCAATATCAGAGCAGTCCTTCCCCACTTTCCCCCTCTCTCTCCTTAGTTTCTCTTTAGCTGCAAGCAAGCCCAGCTTTGAAACTCAAAATGTTTTGAAACTTTGGAAATGTTTCGGCTGCTTTCGTTTAATTTTGAGGCTGTTTCAAAGTCTTTCATTTTGTTTTGATTTTGCTGTTTTGAGCTTGAAATGAGTGGAAACAGCCTCAAAACAAAACAGTTGGTGAAATTTCACAGAGCCCTGCTACACATGATTTGCTGCAAGTGAAAAAAACTCCACAGAAGGATAGTTCTTGTATGTACAAGTACTACCTGGTCGTGGAGTTTATGAATATTGTCCTGAGACATTTATTACACTGTTAATTAGTCAACTGTGCAGTAAACGTCTAATGTAGACATGCCCAGCATTAATCTTAAATCAAGCAGAAGGCAGAGTAGAGATACAATTTATAGATTAACTAGATCAAAGATACATAACTTTCATAAACCCAAGATCATTTCATCAAATGCTGTCAATGTCAAAATCTTCCCCAAAGTTTTAAATACACTATCAGAGGGTAGAGAAAGATACATTATGAGAAGGATAGTCCGAAGGATCAAATTTCATTCTTTCTAAATATAAATTTACAGAGGTAATTCAAATACAGAATACTTTAACCAGTGCTTACCTGTTTTTGCTGCAAACTAGCACCAGATATTCAAACACTAACTGCCCACAGCTCCATTGAGCTAAACAGAATTGAAGATGCTCTATCATTTTAAAAGGATGAAATAGCACCATGAGAAAAAAAGACAAAATTCCCACATTTAGCTCAAGTTAAATCAATTACCATTTTCATTGAGAACAGTCTTTGTGTTTTTGGTAAAGGTATCTTTAAAACAAAAAATCCAGTGGTAGCCATGTTATACTCTACAGAACTCTATAGAGGCATTTTCATTTTAACAGAAAGGAAGAAAACACTCTAAGGCAAGCCTATAAATAGTTCTCTGCTTTTTCAAGAAACCGTGCCTGTTTTCCTAGCAATGACAGCCTTTTCACATAGCTTCAGCCATGTAGTCTCATTGCACCACACTTGTAAAGTGTCTGTGCAGTATTCTAAAATAACACTGAATTAGCAAGTGCCAACTCAGGGCTCAGTTCTGCATCCTTATCATATAACAAAATTCCTATCTATTACTTCAAGATGAGTTAATGTGAAGCTAGTTTGCAGCACTTACACTTGCATAATTAACTTCTATTCATAACAGAACAAGTCATTCCATGTGAAAAAATACCATTAATATAACGCTTCATAACAAAAGAAATTAATTATTTTTAAATATAATTTATTTGGAAGAAAATGAAGCTGGAAATAACAGCACAAAAGTAGACAATTGTTTTTTTTTTTCACTTTTCTCCACTACTTGAAAAGCCTGAAAGAGGGCCCAATGTGACTTTTATTAACTGTAGCAAAAGCAAGGTCAGGCTCACAATTGGAGCTTTTATAGCAACATAAGGGCTGAATGCTCTTTGGTAAAATAAATAGTATAAAATAATAAAATTTGATTTAATTTTTTTCATGTGCTGTTCTATGGGGAAGTGAGTTATTTTTTTGATCAAGCCATTATGAACGAAAAACCCTAATTCCATCTCTGAACATTTAACAGCTCTGCAGTTTTATAAACATCACAGCTATGCCATGGTTTCAAAAGCAAAAAAACCCCTGTTTTCTTATGTTTGCACAGTACTAGCACAGCTGTGGCTTTTAAAAGTGAATAACTTTCTGTACCTATAGAATATGACTGAGCCTGTACTCGAATATCCATATCTATATTTATCAAAGAAGTACTCACCTTTACAATTTGCCATGGCCCGGTGTCTGTGTAATGGGAAAGATATTTTTCGTATATATAAAAATTACACCAGTGAATTTTAAAGGTGAGTACCTCTCTGATGTACATCAAGTAAGATTTTTTTCCCTTTAAATGATTAAATGCTTATGGCCCTATCCTGAACTTTTCAACTCACATGTGCACATCTTCAATCAGGCCCTCTATCTGCTGCACACTCCAGAGGTAGCAGCTGTGCCCAGCATTCCACCCTATATTTGATAGCATAGATACATCTGTCTTGGATCTGTTCATACAAATACTTTTGTAACCTAATTTGGGATCACAAGTAGTTTCTTACTAAGACTCAATCTGCCCACTGCACACAGAAATAGTCACAAAAAACTTCAGGTTCAAGAATGTTTCATTTTCTTCTATGTTAACATAAAGCAACCCATGAGAGCTACAACCATTAAAAAAAAAGAGAAAAAAAGGGAAAAAAGAGCTGGATTGAATAACTCAATAAGGATAGTGAAATCCAAACTTTTCAATAGCAGCTATGTACCTATAGAATGTACAGAGAATGTATAGATACTGAAAAAAGAAGGACTGTGTGAGTACAGTTCAACTGACAATTCAGAAACGAACTCAGGCCTAAACAGATTGTACTACTCTATATTATCCTGCCCTACGTGCATCATCCTATCCTTCCCCTAGCTCCCAGTCTATTAGTCTCTATTCCCTTACGACTCCTTACTAAAATTGTTCTTTAAAAAGTTGTATAGAACTTATTCAGTATAAAACCAATGGGGATCTACTGATATTGAATATAGTCCTATAGTAGTTATGTGGAATCTATGGACCCTAGAAACTATATAATTTAATCAAAACAATATCATTATTTTAGTTTCTTTTCAAGCCATTCCATGTATACAGAAGTATATTCCTGCTATAGTCCAGTCAGTTTATTTTTTTCAAAGGTTATTAGTTTCTATGGATTTATTTCACAGAAGAAATAGCTACTTATTTGCTACAACAGAATCTTTACATATAAACTATATTAAATCTAGACTGAAATAGTCAGAACATATTCCACAAAGCAAACCTAGACAAAACCTCATCTAGGAAATATATACACATATGCCTTATTTAAACAAACAGGTTCATATCCTGCAAGCATCTCGGAGTGTAATTTTAATATACATTTAACTTTCTAAAGTCCATAATAATCTATGATATATCAAAAGTTATCTGTTAACTACAGAACACAGTATAATAATAATAATGCAATGAATCATAATATTTTAAAAAGCTGAAAAATATTTCTTACATGGGTTATAGTGCACTCTCAGATGTAGAACGTAGATTTGCAAATTATAAAGTTGTATTCATATAAGAATAGCCGTGTTATTTGTTTCTCAAACTCTCCACAATTCAGGACAAAGTTTCACATTCTAACTAGCATGTATATAATGCCACTCCTGCCCATTATTTAATATCTGAGAGATTATAAGCAGATGGCAAATACAGGAGGTTTTTTTCCTGGGGTGTGGTGAGGAGGTTATGACAATGGCTTACAAATGGTGGGCTATGGACTCCCAGGTGGTTTGCAGAGCTGCTTTTGTCACAGTGGTGAAGCATCTGTCATTTAGGAACTAGTGGTGCTTACTGTAGTCTATTCTGGGATGGATTTAGAGTTTCTAGCCATTTTTTTCTACTGCACCAAGGCACATCAAAATAAAAAAGTATCTTCCCATACAGCTGCTTCATTCCTTAGCTGGGTAAATCAGTCCATGATCACATTTGCTAATAAGTGAGTGAAAGAAAGGAAAACTAAGTAGGATACAATCAAACTGCATGGTGACTTGGAGAGACTAGAAAAATGACAGCAAACTAGGGAGTTTCTGCTACTAATTAGTAATGGGCCAAAATCACAGTTCCTGGGTCAAAATCCCACATATTTGTAAAAACAAGATTTGCAAAGGACTGCAAGGGTCATTACCATAGCTAGAAAAGGTAGCTCTTTTGAGAGAGAGTGAGAGAGAATGCTAAAAAGGCTCACATTATAAACAGGGTATGGAAAAGGGTTGATACCAAAGTTGTTGCATCTGTTATATTAACACAATTTTGTTTTCATCTTTTGTATCTGAAGCGACCTATATTACTTTTCAGTTTATCCCCATTACAGTCTAACAGAAGAAAAAGATGGAATTGGCAATGGAAGAGAAGAAATATAATAGATAATATCTATGTTTAGAGGGTCTTGAAAAAATGGAAAGCCATGAAAAAAGTTTGGTGAGAAAACAAACTTGTTTTTTCTTTCAGATAAAAAGGACTAAAGTCAGAGACATGAAGCTTAAACTTAGTAGGACCAACTAAGCAACATTAATTTTACTGCAGCCCTCACCTTGAAGAGACTCATCCATATGCTCAACTTTGCAATTAGAATTACTTCTTATATGCAGTTTTTTTCAGTGAGAGAAGAATTGTTTGAGATGATTCAATTGTCTTTTACAAAAAAGAGTGGGGGAAGGAAATACAACCTTACAAACATTGTTTTAATTCTGAAATAAAATAATATGTTGTAAAAAATTAAATGAAAACTAAGAAACAACAATGTACTTTCACTTGGCACCTTAGGATGTCCTCCCTCCCTCACTCCAAGCTCTCCTTTGTGCATCAGAAAGCCTACCCTTAGTTTTGCATGTATTAATTATATCAGAAGAAAATTATAACATCACCTCATTAAGCATAAAAGAGTATATTTTTAAATTATTTCTTTGTTTATGACCTAATTAAATTCCTTACTATATTAAATGAAAGCTGTTAATACTTACTATCTAGCCTTGTTCCCCATGGTTTCTGACAGGCCAAACTGCTACTATATTCACATTAAAAATAAATCAAATTGATTATTTTCAGAACAGCACATTGTGACTTGCTATAATACTCTTGATGGCCTTTAAAGCATAGTATTGAGAACATAGTATTCAAAACTTAGGAAAAAAACCCAAAAAACTCAAAAGTTTGGCAAAGAAGTGGAACAAAGGCCAATATGTTATGTTTTACCTACCTCTAACTCTGTTACCAGTATCAAACTGAATACAGCAATACCATAATCCCTCTGGAGTGGCTTGCATAAAATGCAAGAAGCTCAAAGCTGAAAATGTATCTTTATAATTTAAATCAGGTTCAGTACTACACAATGGCCTAGCTGGAGTACTACGTCCAGTTCTGGGCGCCACACTTCAGGAGGGATGTGGAGAACCTGGAGAGGGTCGTATGGTTGGGGGCCTCCGTGGCCAGCCCTATGAGGAGAGGCTGAGGGACCTGAATCTCTTCAGTCTCCACAAGAAGAGACTGAGCAGGGATCGTGTGGCTACCTACAACCTTATCAGGTTGTATCAGGGGCCAGCAGCAGTGACTCCGGGGAAAGTCTGTTCACCAGGGCCCCCCTTGGAGTCACCAGGAACAATGGCCACAAGCTGAGGGAGGATAGGTTTAGGTTAGATATTAG
>NW_017728906.1:101380933-101408951 GCF_001723895.1 Crocodylus porosus
CTCATTGATTCTATGATTCTATAGACATCTAATACAAATGTTACTTTTTCTTACCATTTAATGTTTTTCTTTCTAAATTCATTTGTTAAAGCTGGATGTTTTGGAAGCTTTTGTACTGTATGCTACCTAGAGCTCAATTAACAGCTTTCAGAATTGCAATTCTCTTCTCAGTTCTTCCAGCTATGGAAGAACATCTTTGTACAGATAAAGCCAAACTTTTCTTATTAAAATCATTTTATATTAATAGAAAAATCAAAAGGAGAGAAAGGAAATTTTATTCAGGAGTTCCTTCACAGTAGAGTCCATCATATTATGCTCTGCAAACCTTTCCTCTACAAATATAATTTAGGATTTCTATGGGTCCTGTATTAATTTTACTTCTTCCCCAATTATATTTATTTCTTGTATTATTTCTAATATTCTATTAAAATGTTGTAAAAATACTGATTTGACTACCTAATCTATGCTTTTTTCCTGTTTGGCATTAAGCACTCTCCTTCACACATGCATGCATCCATGCACACACTCACACATACATACTCATATTCACTATTTATACAATGCCTGTACCCCAGTATTTCAATTAAAACAAAACCCCTTATAGCTCCATGTTATTTATGTCATTTTTGAGTACAAATGCCATCGTTAATGGCTGGAAGGAATGTCCATACATTTTAGAATTCTGTGTTTAGTTATTTGAATCTACAGGGGAAGACAGAGACTCCATCTATATCATCTGTACAGTTTTTGGAACACCACCATACATCTTCTTCATTACTGGGTGCTCCCTCTTGTGGGTCTGAACAGTATGAGTGTACAAGATATTGATCCAACATAAGAACTAGAAACATAGAGCAAGATATTGCTCCAACATAAAGATTTTATGTAATTATTTAAAAAACAAAATCATAACCCCACATCTCCCCTGGGCTTTTGAGAAATCTATAATAGGATCCAAACTTTTGCCCTGATCCTGCAATCAAATATGAACTGACTGTCACACACACCCATGAAGTCCCACTGCAAAACTAGATGCTGAAGGGGTCACGAAATCAGACTGTAGGCATTTGATTGAAGGATCAAAGGTCCACACAGAAGCTCCTGTACATATAGTGGCTTTGGGCAAGTAAGAATCTAAATTTTGAGGCTTGGAGATTAAAAATCAGACTGAGATGATTTCACAACTATTTGTATTGTTTCTCAAGTGAGCTAGAATCTAGGATTAACTTTCTGATGACATGGGCCAATGAACTTTCAAAGCAATCAAAAGGCAGAATTTTCTGCTTCCAGTTTATAAACCAATTCTTTCCTTTGATCCTTATTTAAAATATTGTTGAAAATCATGAAGGTACATTTGGGTTAAGAGATGAGTAAAATATTTTAATACATGGGCTTCTATTCTAAAGGCTGTAAATTGGTGGCTATAAATATTGCACTACATTAAAGTTGTGTACATGCCATCTGGTGACCATGTGATTAGTTTATCTGTGGGGCAAAAGGGAGGGGGGTTCTTGTCATGCCCTTATTTATTTTCTATGCTCAACTATGCACTCTCTTAAACCCTAGCCATATGCTAGAACATCTGTTACAGGTGCAATATTTTTTTTGAATTTTTCATTTAAAATTGGGTTGACTTTACCCTTTAGAATACCATGCACTGAACTATGCTTCTAACACAACTTGCAGTATGACAAATCATCATCATTATATTTATAGGATTGTTATATGATAATATTATAGTATAGTTTAATATGATTGTAATATTATAATATACCCAAAGTACAATAAGCAGCGTGAGCAAATTTCCATTTGGTTAAAGAATCATCATTTAAAGGTTTACAGTACCACAGAAAGCAAAGCCATACTATCCTTTCCTTAATTGATCAAGGACGTTATGTTCAATTAAAATGTCACTTGTGCAGATACTCTAACATGGAAGTTCTAATTTTTCTTTATATTGCTTTTAAGCTGTTTATTGTGTTGGCATCAATGGGAAATCTTTTTGCATAATGGGAAGAGAAGCTGTGTAGTTATTAAAAAACTGAAAAGAAAAATCAGTCCTTTATCAAAAGACTGTTTCCTATACTGGCAATCATTATTTAATTGACATTATTTAATTGACAAGAATACTACTCGACAGCCACGTATGTATGTGCCAGAATGCCGCTGGCAATGAAAACAACAATCTTTGCAGCTTTTCATCCTGTCCATACCACAAAAGAGTAGTTTAAAGTGTTTTTATTCCCATGAAAAAAGGTAAAACTTCATATTATAAGGATCTTCCTTCTAAAGGGGCCTTATCATACAAACTTTAAAGTTACGCACAATTCCCATTGAAATCAAATAGGTATGTGTAAACTAGATCCTAATTTCACTCCTTTCCATTTTTAGGAAGCATTTTAATTTGCCAGCTCTCTCTCTCATTGAAGTAAGTAAAAGCTTTAAAGACTCAAATGAAAAGAGGAATATATGATGATGATTATGAAGATGATATTTATTATTTTAAAAGAAGAGACTATTCATTTTGAAACTCATTAATTCATATTGCTCCTCCCCTCCCTGCAGAATGGTTTGTACAGGGGCTCATTTTTCCCCGTGCACTATTAAATAGGGCATTGCAGTCTTACTGAACTTTTCCCCCCTTTCAGAATTCCAGAACTATCCAGATTGACGTGTCCATGTCACTGGCACTGCATTATCCTACTTTCCGGCACTAATTTCATGCACCAGATCCCATGATGAACCTGGGCTGCACAGTTTCTCAGTATTTATGCTAGGTCAAGGTGGCAGAACTTAATCTTGCAAAGCTATCCCAAAAAGGGCATACCAGCTGCTGTGTCTAAGTAAATCAGATAACAGCAATAGATCTAAATAGCGAATGAGACAGAAGTAAGTGAGATTATTACATCCTTTCAAATCCTACAGCACTTACAACCGTTTCCAAAGCACGTATTTGTTATTGACTTCACAAAAGTAATGTTAAAACATAATTAAAACCAGCCGATAATGTCATTGTGTGATTTTGTTTCTAATTGTGGTTTTAAAAAAGGATTGTTGTTAGAGACCTAAGAGCAGCTGGGAAGAAGTTCAAATGCAGGTCAGCGTGCAGCCTGAGCTAAGATTTCTGCATCTTTAGCCTAAATTAGAAGAACATTAAAAATCAATGTACTGTGATGTGAAATGGCAGTTCTGAGCCTGGTACACAAACAATGTGTAGAAATGAGGACAGGGTGTTGTGTTACAGAGCTGATGTATTCTGAAGGCACTGACAAAAGCTTGGGAAAATGAAAACAAGAAAAGAGATCTCTCCCTCATTTTTTTTTATCTAAGGAAATAGAGTGGAACTATATGAGGATCACTGAACGTCCTTTGTCAAACTATGTGCAAATAATAAAGTAACTTCCAAAGAAAGTACCCAGCCTGGTAATTACTAGATTTAAAAGAAAAAAAAAATCAAAATAAGATAAAAACCGCTGTAACTGGTAGATATTAGATGTGAAACATAATTACTTTGCTGGCTTTCTGCACATGCCATAGCACATTGTATCAGTTTATGGTGGTGATTGCAGTATGATTCACTAAAAATAGATGGAAGAGGTATATACTACTTCTCCATCAACTATCATACTCTGGGGTACTTTTGATACTCATAAAGACAGGAAAATTTGATGACATTTCCAAAATGCGTTGATTTGGGGAAACAGCATATAAAGAACAGCACATAGGCATCCCCCAAACTGTGAAACCATCTATGGATCCAGCACTCTCAGAGTCTGACTCAACTTCTTACTAAGTGTGACAATATAGGCTCGCTGGTTTTGTGTATGTAAGATACTGAACTTTGTCCACAGCTGATCACTTTCAAGAATGATGGCTGCTGAAAACCAACCTGAGACATTGTCTTGGGGGTAAGGGTATAGATTACAGTTGTTTGAAAATTTCCATTAAAATTACTTGACAGAAAAAAAATGGATTTTCAACTATACGATCTTTGCTCAACACAGTGCTTATTTTCCACTGTAATTGTAATTTTTAATTTAAAAATCCTGAAATATTTCTATCTGGAAATGCCACTACAGTGCTTCTAAGCAATTGTATTTTGATCTCCTAATGTCCCCTTAAGCCTTTATTAACTCCCATGGAGCACCATGGTCATTGATTCCCATAATGCACCACAGTTTCTCTTCTTAAATAGCAAGGTAATGAATCATAGGACTAATAATCTTGTTTCCCTGGTTGGACTGTAAAGAAGGAGACACCTGAATCACTACTCCTTTAATGCACTGCAAGTAATATTTTCAAACCTAAATATTTAAAGCTTTAGCTAGTTTTTAGTTTCGAATTTCCAATGAAAAATATTTACAGTTAAATATTTTGAATCTCTAGTGAAAATTCCCAACATCCAAAGAATAAATCCCAACTTCCAAAATGACTGGAACAATTCTGCTAGACAGCTGAATGAATACATAAGCATTTTCTGTCTGCATATGAGGCATTTATAATGGCCTCTTCTCCCCAGTGGATTATTAAATAATAAAAGTAAGGCATGGACTTTGTCATATCAACAGAGATGGTTGAACCTGAGAAACAGACAGCTCCTAAGATGATAACAGCAAGGACTTTTCCTGAAAATTCATATTTTTTTGATCAGGAAAGCTGACACTTTTGGCATAACCCTGACACATTGTAAATGTTAGCTATAAAAATTGTATTTAAATGATGTGAAGATTGGTCACCAACCAGCTGAAGCTGGGAAGTTTAAAGTCAATGCTGACAGCCATCCCGTCAGTTATACAGAGTTACAATATCCCTCACAAACCCGGTTCAGTAGTGTCTGCCTTCACAAAAAACCCACAGACATCAATGGATGAAAATAAAGTGCTACTTACAGTATATCAGGGTCCAGGCCCTGCTGCTGGGACCTGAACTTAGCACCTCAGTGACCCAATTAAATATGTATTACACAAGAGCAGTCTAATCTAGTGGCCCAAACTCAGCACTGGAAGTCAGGGAAGACACATTCTTAATTAAATACTAAATTATCTTTGACCTCAGGAAATTCCTTGTGTGCTACAGTTCGTCCATCTAAAGAATACCTTCCTCACTAAGGCGGCCTTAGTCATACTCAGTGAATATGTGTGAGGTGCTAGGAGGCTCCTAGGGCAGTGAGGTTATATAAAAGGGAGGCATTATCATCTGTTCTGGCATAAGGGGGATTGACATTTTTGTATATAGATTTATTTTACGTTTGTCTTAACAAGTACCGATGAATAGGCCACATTCTAATAAACCTTAGCTAAAATTATAATCAAATCTAAATATATTCTCTTCTTTTGCAACTAGAATTCATCATCTGGACAGCTCCCATCGCTCAGGTAAATGTGCAACTGGGCAGTTTTTAAAGAGCATCTCGTGCTTAACAGACCAGAAAATTTCTGGGTAAAATATTTGCTTAGGCATTTTTGACAGTTTCCCTAATTACACAGTTACTGAGATTTGTCCTAATTACAATTCCTTTATAACTTCATTAATTTATTGTAAATATAACTATTTAGGGGACATTTATGTGTAAATATACAGGGGGAAAGAAACTTTTTGGAACCAAGCTGAGGATGGGGAATAGAGCAGTGCAGACTGTGAATCATAAAAAGGAGCCAGCCTGCTGGCACAGAGCAGAAGGGTTCAGTCTGGGAGCCATGCTACTTAATGTAACGCACGCTGCTGCTCATTTGAAGAGCACTCCAGAATCCTTTTGTATGGTTATGTGATGGAGATGTGAGTTCATGTGCCAGCTGAGCTGAGGCCTGATCACGTCCTCTAGTTGGCAGACAGCACAGCTGTGGAACTGTGGTGTGCCATGTGGGCATGTCCTTTAACATTTCTTTGTCAGCCAGGAAAGAATCATTGTGTAACTGCACTGACTAGCAGTGGGAAAAGACATCTCTTCTTTAAATCCCCATCCCTTGCATCTTAACTTTTTTTATTCCATTTTTTTTGTTTACCTTGCAGTATTTTATGTATAAGAAAGGCACAATATTAACAGACATACAGTAGAATTTTCTCTCATTCTAGATAACAGGGACAATGCAGGTGGTGGCAGTTCAAAGTTCCCTTATTGTCAAAGTACACTGGCCCTTATCTGGATATACTTATTGCTAATTGTAGAGGTGCAGGCGGAGTAGAGCTGTCTGAAACTTTTTTGTTCTGTTGCAATTATTTTACCAATTTCAATTAAATTACATGACTCATCAAAAAAAGTCTAGGCTTTGTAAACACCAAGGCTTTGTCCCTGTTGAACTCACAATGACTAGGAACAGAAGTTACACATAAACCGGTATAAGTGATAGGAAACCAGTTTAAATTTGTAACATAATAGAAGATCAACACACATAAACTGCTTTCAAAATGGGTTTAAGATAACCTAGATGGATGTAGTATCAGACTGAACTGATTTCATTTAAATCAGTTTATTGAACTTGTCCTAGTTCACTTCCAGATTCAAGTTAACTCAACAGTCCCCTTGCATCCCATGATGCTTTACACCATGCCCACAAACCCAGCCTCACAGGCTAGCCTTGGGGCAAGTTGCCTCCACCAGCAAAGCAAGGAGATGTTTCCTAGCACCCCCCAGCTTTTGGCCTGGACCACTGCAGGCACGTGGATGCATTTCTGGAATCAAAAGAGAATGTCTGTTCACTTGCTTATCAATTCGGTCTACACATCTTAGACTAAACGAGACTAAATTAAGCCCCAGGATTGTTGACCGTCTGTAGTTAGCCAATAGCCTGGTCAGGGAATGGAGATAATGTAGGGATCACCTTATACCACCACTTCTGAGGAAAAGGGTACCAGGTATCTTTGACAATACCTAACAGCAATATGCAGTTCAAAAGAGGAAGTGAAGAATTTCACAGACAGCTTATCTATCTCTACTAACAGAAAAAGACACATGAGCTCTTGAATAATCACAATATATTAAGAAGCTATTTTGATACCTTACCCAAAATAAAATAGGTCCTGATTGCCTATAGCTGTCTATCTTTCTTGGCCATTTACAAAGTAGTGGGATAGCATTAACAGTCTGATTTGGCAGCATCTTGCACTTAGTTCAGTGCATCCTTACTAACCATCTTACAATCTCAGGTAGCACAGTGTCCCCTAACATCACTCTAGGATATTTGCTCTAAGTCAGAGTGAAGGGCGCCACCTACTGAATCTTTAACTCCCCTTTCCACAGAAGTAAAGGAATGACCCATTGCAACTAAACACTGACTCTAGTCGACCTTGCTTATCTTCTAAGACCTGACAGGGTCACAGCACAAAACAGCACACAGCTGCAGAGGCCTCAGAGGATAACCTTAAGCTTGTAATGGGAAAAAAAAAAAAAAAAAAAAGTATTACATATCATAAAATAACCTGAAAAAATTATAATGAAAATTCTGACAGTAATTTAAGAGCAACTCGATGAGCAACATAACTACTTTTCGAAAAGGATGGCCATCAGCAGTTCGGCAGTAATTACCTCCTCTGTTGACAAGACTAAAAATTAGATAAAATTATTAAAATAGATGGCTTTTCCTGAGCGCAAACAGCTTTGGCACTTCCAGTACATGTTATTTCTATATTCTCAGAGGTCATGTGCAGCTGCTCATTGTCATTTTTAGCTTACTAATTTACACATAAGGTATATTGATTTTGTGTGGTACGAAATCCAGGTTTAATATTTTTTTTTTAGCATCTCTTCTACTCTTGCAAGTTCAAGTTCACTTTTCTTAGAGACCATTAAAGTGATATGATGGCTACAGAGCTCTGATCAAAGACATAGAATGTGTTTCTTTCAGATACATAAATATGTATTAGCCACCTTGTTAAACAGTTGAATTCCCATTGTTGAATGTGAGAAAAGGGTATGGGTGACCATGCACAAATACATTCATCTGGCTGATAAATACATTTGTCTGGTAACTGCTATATATATCATCTAGATATATTATTTTTCAAGCCTTACAAACAGTACTCAAATTCATATCTTTCATATACTGACATAATTGTCCATGCCTTAGTTTTGTATTTCTTACACAAAATTTCTGCACAAGCAGAAAGCTTTTTGTTAAGTTGCTGATTAAGCAGTGATTTAAAAACTAAGTGTTAATGAAATATGCTGCCTCTTCTTCCTGTTTGTGCACTGAAGCATTGACTATGTGAACCTGAGAGACTGCTCTGCAGTGCAATCAGAGTGGCTACACCTGACTGTGCCTAGGTCTCCTGAACCTGGCAAGGAAGCTTGCTTTTGACACACACAGGCTCCCCAGTGGAAAAGAGAAAAATAATTTGCAGTATTAGATCATGTCTTGCCTTGGCTATATGCCAGTAGGAGGAAAGCTTTCACTGGTACTGCAGTCCCATAGATATTAACAGTGAGGGAGCCACAGAGAGAACAATTCAGAGATGGAACTGACAAGGGACAAAGGTTAAATAAAATACAGACTATTTTGACTTCAGACTGACAATTCAAAAGAAAAACGCTTTTTAACAGTGTTATTGTAACAAAAGAACAATGAAGGAAAAACAAGGATAAATAATGATGAACTTGAATTAATGAGTTAGTTGCTTGCAACATTTGTGTAGCAGGAAAAAAAAAACTTTAATTATTCTTCTAGCTTTGTATAGGAAAACTTCCTCTATACTATTCACTGTCCTCCTTTTCCTATTGATTTTATCATAATTCAAATACATAGCAAAATGCTCCTGAGCACAAAAGCAGAGGGCTAAGCCTCACTCTCTTTTATTACACCAGAGAGCCACTAAGTAGGAAAGGATTTTGATTTAGATTCCTACATTAAAATTAAATCACACATCCTAAGGAAAAATGATCTGTAATAATGAAAGTCACACACATGGGGATTGAAAGTGCTACTGAATAATGAAGAAAACTATAGTTGCAATGAATGTGAGGGTCCACTATGATTTAATGAAGAGATATTTCAGAAACAAATGTCTCCCTTCAGTGTTTTCTATTGATGGCCTGAATATTATCAAACAAATTATATGAAATATGAATATCATGAAGTGCAAATGAATTATTGCCTTTTGATTTGGCTGGCAACATTTTATAGCTGTACTGTAGGAAAGAGTTACATGGAGCTGGGTGATTTTTAGTGCACCATACAGATCACGATGAATTGGTTGAGTCTCCGGTGCCCTAGGCTGTAAATGTACTTCCATTTTGTAAACTATTACAAAGTGACACTAGCCACTGGGTAGTGATATTATATGTAATTCCAATACCAAAATCAAAGCTGCTGTTTTTTTCTCTACTACCATCATGGCAATGGTTTTGGTACACACATTTTTCACTGTAACAAATTCCTACTTTATTTACTGATTAGCATGTTTTAAATTTATCATAGTGGGCATATTCCTTCAGGAAAACACTGTAACTTTAAGGCATAGGGAACAGAGTCTATTACTAAAATAGAATTATGAAAATATATATTTTAGTTGTTTGGTTGGTCTGTGCCAGCAAATAAAAGGTTGGATCCATGGCTACCATGTCCATGCCCTCCATAGAAAATAGTGTTCTGAATTCTAATGTGCACCCCCGCACTGCTAAATCTGTTCTGATATAAGCTTCATGGTACTAATCTACCTCCATTACCCATCATTAAAGCGACA
Source organism: Crocodylus porosus (assembly GCF_001723895.1). Classification (NCBI taxonomy): domain Eukaryota; kingdom Metazoa; phylum Chordata; order Crocodylia; family Crocodylidae; genus Crocodylus; species Crocodylus porosus. The sequence goes on from NW_017728906.1 coordinate 101,390,609, forward strand.
TCCACATCAATGAGCTCTTCCATCCAAAAATCCATAGCCAGGCAATCCATTAAAATTATTTTTTTTAAAATGAAAGAAAAAGAAAAAAAAATCATAAGGGGACAAAAGTAAATTCCTTTTAAAATATTGAAAATCTCAGGAAAAAAAAATTAGATCCTAACTCACACAGGTTTTTTGTTTGTTTGTTTGTTTGTTTACACTGAAAAGAAGAAATGTCATTTTACAAAAAAGACCTCTTTTTTTGCTTTGGTATTCATTTTACATAGCATATGGGATGGGCCACAATATAAAACTCTTTTGTGGACAGATTGCTACTTCTTTCCAAATTTGTTAGCTACTTAGGAGGTTTTAAGGAATGGTATTTTATCCTCACTTACCTGATTGTATTATATATTTTTGTCCAGTTAGGATGGAAAGTGTGAATTTATTTCAAACATTACTCATGCTAAAAATGCAATGCTATAATGTTAATTTGTAACAAAATATATTTTAAAAAATATTAACAGATACATTTTTATCTGAAGTGCCTCTATATGTGCCAAAATCACTTCTGATGCATATATAAATTAATTTACAAAAAACTGTATGTGTAAAGAAATGTGAAATACAGGAGCTTAAAGCTCATTCTTCAGAAAAGATTTTTGTCTAAATCTCATTGAAATTCTAAGTCACTTTTGAAATGGAATTTATGGACATGTATAGATGAAACAGGGGCCCGAAATTGAAGTGATGGGTTTTTAAACTCATCCATTTAAACCCCCATGTTGTACACACACCCTGCATTTACCTGCCTCTCCAGTGGGGGGGGCCGAGGGGGGGGAGGGGAGGGTGAGCTGCCGGCAGGTGGAGCGGTCCCTGGGCTGCAGGGGGGTGGGGGGGATGGTGCTTACCTCCATAGCAGTGGCAGCCCCCCCCGGTGGCACCCAGTAAACCCCTCTTTCATACGCACATGCGTTTGATGTATCTGCATTCCTGGTGAACAGGTCTTCCGATCTTGCCGGCAGGTGGAGCGGTCCCTGGGCTGCGAGGGTCGGGGATGGGTGCTTCCCTCTGCAGCAGCAGCAGCCCCCCACCCAGGCAGTACCTGTGCACAGGGACCCAACTCGGGCAGCCCCAGGGGGCACCACAGCCACGGAGGGAAGCATCCGGACCCTGTGCAGCTCAGGCAGGCAGGCAGGCTCCAGGGGTGGGGGGAGGGGAGAAAAAAATCAGGGTCACCACTTTTCTTGGACAGAAACTAGCCCAGTGCCTCACTCCATGGCTGTCATTTAAAGCGCATTGCGCCACTGAATTTCCTACGGCAGCTGGAATTAATGCACAATATGCCACCCAGGCATGCAAATACCAACACCATCAAAGTGGTACAAAAGCATTTAACCCACTTTAAAGTGTCATGCACACATGCTCCTCATTTCACACGCAGCTTATATTCCAAAATCACTGAAGTGCTTTCCTAATCATTCATGCTTCAGGGCATATAAAAACCACAAACTGAAAAAAAGATTCCTTGAAGGACAAGCTAGGCTACAAATTTGCCCAGTAGTTTCATACCATTCCATGCCTTCTTTCAACCATTTGGTGTTGAGTCCAATCTGAGAAAGAATCATTTGGACCCTTGGTCTGTTCTGATAATTCTCCAGCCTTTGATGAGCAACTGAACACACAGTAATTATGGCAACAAAAATGCAACAACCCCCAAGAGAAAAATAAATAAAACACAAATCTCAAAGCCTGATTATTCATATCTATATCTACAGAAAGTTTATCCATTTCAATCCCAGTGAACACACCTTGTTAACCTCTCCAGTGTCAATCTAAGGAAATGTTGATTTCATGACTGTATGCGATTTTAGCTATCTATGTTACTTCTCTCAGCAGAACAGATGGTTATATTCACTATGCAATAACACATAAAGGGCTCTTTTCACACATCTAACAGTCACAGCTTTACACACTCGTGTGCTGTACATCTGTGGCTTATTGGCAATGTACATGACTGCACAGTGGGAATACCTCAGGTTTAACACTAGCCTTATATGTCTTTATTTCATGTAATTATTTTTAAATTCCTCTTCTCTTCTTTTTATATCTGTTCACAGCATTTCATATAAAAAATAAACCTTATACACTTCACAAAATTCAAGGTTTGATGTCCTGTAATTGAGTAGGGAACAGCTGGTATAAATGGGGCATTTATCATGGAAGAAACGCTGTTTGCTTCAATATCCAAGGATCTGGTCTCCCCTGTTTTCAGGGTCTGGAAGGAAATAGAAATAATAAGGGATAAAGAGGGCAGGATGGGTACAACTCTATACAATATGTTCTACACCGAGCTCCTAGGAAATTGATTGTTACATACAGCATCTAATACAGGGGAGTTCATGCATCTCCAATGTAGCAATGACTCCTGTCAGAACTGAATGCTTCCATGAAGAAGGAAATATTGCCAAGCATATGAATAAAAGCCAATGACACCTCAGCTGCCTGCCAATCTACAATTTAGAAAGTAAAAATATGGGACTACAAAGAGAGGCAGCTATTATGCAGGGTTTGTGTTTGCTCTTCACTGCAGGTCTTACAGATATCAAGGTCCATGGTTCCTGCCTGTTCTGAAGTTCTCCCCTAGGTAAGGATTGACGAAACTAAAGATTGGTTACAATCCTGAATGGTATCACTGTACATAACAAGTAGGGTTGTGAGCCCTAGAGAAATGTGATGTTAACAGTCAGATTCAAAAAAGCTGGGAGCTACTACCCTTAAAAAAAACATTAGTCAAGCACCATGAGGTAAACTTAAGAGTTTTCTCTGTCATTTCTCTTTCTGCCACAGTAAAGCCTTAATTATAGAGCTAGTCAAAATAGTTCTGTGCTCCACAATGTAGGCTGCTTCCCTAAACAATCATAGCAATGTGTATTCAGAGGGCGTGACACCCAAGAATTTTTCAGCTGTTCTCTTGCAATTCCACCTGATGCTCCCATTAGATAGTAAGAAGATTGGAGGGTCACCAAAGAAGAAAGGACCCAGTATCCCAAAATCCAAAGAAGAAAGACTGTATGACATTACCTTCTGCGCATCCCCATCCCTCCTTTCTATGCCCTTGTTGTGCCCCATGCCTTCATTGTGAAGTTACCATCCAAGAATATCTATTCCCTTTCCACAGTAACAGCATGAAACCCATGCTCCCTCCAGTGGTGATGACTGTGCTGCAGAGCAACACTGATATATGTCATATCTGCTTAGGTGAATGATCTGGGTCTTCTGTCAGCCACAGACAAGTGTAACAAATTTATTCATATGTGGGACAACTTTTCACAAGCTTGAAGGCTGTCCTGAACTTCCTTATCTCTAAGAGCATAATTTTGTTAGGAAGCATATTCAAATTAGCTGGGGTGGAGCACCAACTGATTGTTAACACTGTCCAGGGCATTATCTACAGCTGTCCAGTAAAACTTTGAATATTTGCCTATCAAAACGGAGAGCATGCTGTAGAATCTGCCTGCTTCTTGGTTTTAAGCTTACATACAACTGGCACAAATCACTCACACAGTGCAAGGGCATAATGACCATGCTAAATAAGGACAAAGGAACGTTTAACAATCTACAAGAGGGCATGCAGTGTCTCCACCAACTAGCAATTGCATTTGTTTCTTTCTACCAATGAACACAAGGCCACTAACAGACATGAAAAAAACAAAACAAAAATCCCCAGAGCTTTACCAGAAGAGAAAGAAAGTTAGTTTGACCCCAGTGTCTGTATAACTCACGTGCTCCATCAGGGCTTTTTGGCACTGTTTTTCGAGTCTGTAAGCAGCCAAGAGAGAATCAAGCCCATGTACACTATATATAAGGCCAAACAAAGAATTAATATGACTTATTTAAAATCCCTATGTTTATGTATACATAAGCATTTTTTAATTCTTATTAGTAAACGGTATCAACCAATAACATGCTACTTGCCATACCAGGATATCATCACCTCTGGAAAAGAGTCCATACAGCATCGTGGATTTGAAAATGTTCATAGGGGCTGTGTTATTTAATATCCTGAGTAAGCATTCACCTTTCTCTTGTACATTTTGATTTGCAATTTTGCCAGAGAAAGATACAGGGAGAATATACCCTCAGATATTGTGAAGTAAATGTCAAAAGTAAAACTGTATCTATATGCTAGTGTAGACCTATGCGCTTTTACATAAAAGACCCAGCCAGTGTTTGAGGCATGATAAAAATCTGTAAAGAATACAATAATATGGACAGCAAATGCAAAATATTAGATTGTGGCCTTTAAACCATACCTCTTAATGTAGCTCCAAGCCAATTTCATTCTTAACAGGTGAACTTGACAAAAGGACTTAGTTAGCAAGTTGATATCACTACTGTAACATTAATGTAATTTCCTGGGGTGACCCAGGCAATCATTAATTGTACGTTGATGAAAATTCTTTCCTACAGTGATATGTAGCTTATAGACATAGTAAATTAAATTAACTTCATAGCATATAACATTAGCCAATGAGAGTCATTAAAATACTTCAGACTTTTGAATTAGGATCAGAAATTAACTAATGGGTGAAAATGTCCTGCATTGTAGTATTAAAACCATAATCCTGCCCAACATAATTATGCTATTTTTACTTTTAAAATAATAATTAGGAGTCATTGACCAAAAATTCAGTGCGTTATTTAACCAGTTAAAAGGTTATCTGTATAATACCTGGGAATGATTACGTACCCCTTTGAGGAGTTATTTGTTTAATTAAGTGGAGTGGAAGAGACCAAAAGAAAATATCTCAAATTTGCCAGAATAATACCAATGAAATCTTACTATCAGAAAATATTTATTACTTTGTTCATTCCAACAGAAGCAAAAGTTAGTTTGCAATCAGTACTTATGTTGAATTGTTACTTGGGCAGTCATATGAACAGTCTAGGGCAACTCATGGTGAAGTACAGATAAGAGTTACAAATCCAAACACTAAATAGAAAGTTAAACAAACATATCTTTAGAATCATTGAATAGTAGGGTTGAAAAGGACATCAGAGGGTCAAGCAGTTGAACCTTCTGGTCAATGCAAGACTGAACCACTGGTCAAGTGTCTGTTTAACCTCCTTTTAATAATGTCCAAGGATGGATGTTCCCTGCCCTCTCTAGGTAGTCTGTTTTAATGCTTAATCATTATCATAGTGAAAAAGTTCTTCCTAATATCAAATACAAATTTACCTTTCTCCAGTTTAAGATCTGTATTCTTTGTCTTGTCCTCTGTAATCAGAGAGAACAATCTGTCTTCATTCTCCAACCACCATTAGATATTTAAAGATTGTTGTAAAATCCCCACTTACTTCTAGTTTCTCCAGCCTAAATAATCCTAGTCCTTTCCATCTTTCCTCATAAATCAGTTTCCCAGACACCTAATTTTTAAAAATTCTTCACTGGACTAATTTGTCTAGTTTCTCATTTGTCTGCATCTTTCTTGAATACAGTACTCCAGGTGACATCTTACTAGCACTGAATAGACAAGGAGAATAATAAAAGCATAGATTCTCATTCTCTACTGGAACCGGGGGTGGGGGAGGGGAAGGGGAGGGACACAAGCAAAGCCCAGAAGCATGGGAAGTAGAGCTGGAAGGGCCCTACAGAGGTCATCTAGTCTAATCCATGAGGCAGTATTACCCCTATCCAAACCATCCCATACAAACTGTAACTTAAACATAGGGAAATACCTATGGTAGAACATAGGTATAGCTATGCCTAGATTATTCCTGATCATTGGCTGTCCAACCTCTTGAACACCTCCGGTGATAGAGAGTTCATAACTGTCCTAGGCAGTCTATTCCACTGCCTTGCTATTCTAACAGTGAAGAAGTTTTTTCCAGATATCCAATTTAAAACTTACTTTGATGCAACTTCAAGCCATTGGTCCACATTCTGCTCTCTGCAGCAAGAGAGAAAAAGTGTTCTCTCTGTTCTTTATGGCATTCCCTCAAGTATTTGAAGACTGCCATCATATCCCCTCTTTAGCACTTATTCTGCAAGCTGAACATGCCTTGCTCATTTAGCATGTCCACATATGACTTGCTTTCCAAGTCTTTTATCATCTTTCTTGCCCTCCTCTGGACCCTCTCTAACTTCTTCATGTCCTTTTTAAAATGAGGACCCTAAAACTGCACACAATACTCCAGTTTAGGCCTCACTGCCTGTGCCTTGCACCTAATGCTTCTATTGATGCATCCCAAAACTGCATTCACCTTTTGTCTACCAAGACTCCCAAGTCCGTTATTTTAGTGCTGCCATCCATCCAGATATTACTCTTTTTGTATTTGAATACTCCTCCTGAGGTGTAACACCTTGCATTTGTCCATATTGAACTTCATCCTGTTAGCTATAGTCCAGCTTTCCAATATGTCAAGATCCTTCTTCCAATGTGTTCATAATCCTTCCCAGTTGCATGTTATCCACAGACTTGCTCAAGAAGCTTTCTATGTCAGCATTCTAATGGCCAATAAACATGTTGGGCCCAGTCCTCATCCCTGTGGGACTCTGCTTGAAACTTCCTGCCATTCTGACATAGACCCATTAATAATTATCCTTTGCTTGTAACTATTGAGTATGTTATCTATCTACCTAATAAAATGTTTATCTAGCCCACATTTCTCCAATTTGTTCATTAGAAGGTCATGTGGAACTGTACCAAAGCCCTGCTAAAGTTCAGATACACTATATCCACAGCATTCCCCTCAAGTATTTACTTTGTTAAAGAAGGAGATCATGTTTGTTTGACGTGATTTGTTTTTCATAAATCCATGCTGGCTGCTTCTAATGAACCTTTCCAGACTTTCACTTTGATTTACAATTGATGGTCCTATTAATACAGTTTAGCATGCTATTGATTTTTTTTGCAACAAGAATATACTGTTGGCTTATATTCAGCTTATGCACTGTGATCCCTAGAGTCTTCTCTGCAGTATTATAGCTTAGCCAGTCATTCCACAGTCCATGCTCGTATATTTAATTGTTCCACCCCAAGTGTAGGACTTTGCACGTGTCCTTCCTAAATTTCATGCGATTGATTTTTCCAAATTATTCTGAATCCTAGCCCTCCCTCTAGAGTGTTACCTTCAAATTTACTAAGTGTGTACTCAATCCCAACCTTCATCAATAATGACAATATTAAATAACACCATACTCAGGGCAAACCACAAGCAGAACCCTGTATTCTATGGCTTTCTAGCTATAAATTGAACTGTTGACTAAACTGTGACCACAATGATCCAACTAATTGTGTAACCATCTTACTTTACTTTCACCTAGTCTGTATTTATGTAACTTACTAAATGAGAACGTGGGAAACAGAGTTAGGAGTCATGCTAGTCAATGTATATCACACCCAGTGTTCTCCCTACATCCACAAGGCCTGTCTTCTTCTCATAGAAGAAAACCAAGTTTGTCAAGCGTGGCTTGCTCTTAATGAATCCAGGCTGGTGGCTTCTGATCACCTTGGTGTTTAGAATCTTCCAGGTGTTTAAAACCAGACTCCTTTATGTCTGGTTCCAATCCTTTCATGTATTGAGGTCAGACTAACTTATTTCTTCTTCCCTTTTTTAAAGATGGTTCTATAGTTGCTCTTTTCAGTTATCTGGGATCTCACTTGACTTCCACCCATTTTAAAAATACCTCATCCAATTACTTCAGTACTATACGGTGGATCCTGTCCACCTGTGCCAACCAAAAAACAAGGCTAACAGCACACTAGGCTGCATTGGTAGATATGTTGCCAAAAGGTTAAGAGAAGTGTCACGGAGTGGGGCCTGCGAGCGGCCATGACCTCGCTAGCACCCACTGACATGTCATTTAAGGTGATCCAGCACCCTCTTCTCGCCCACCACATCTTTGATCTTATGAGTTCAGTAAGGGAGGCTGCTTACTTCCACCTTGACACCGCACTGGTATTACCGCCGTTCCAAGTGGGGTGCTCCAAAACCCCCAGCCTTATGGGCAATGTGTGCCTCCTACCTCCCCTTTAGCACGCCCCAAGCCTCGCAGCTGTTCCTGGACGTTGTTCTGCCCTTGCCCTCCGGTGCCCTCTCTGGCACCCCTTGGGCACGTCCTGCCCTGGTGCCCCTCTCTGGCACCCCCAGGCCTGTCACCCACCTGGCGCCCCTGGGGCTCGTCACACCCCGGCGCCCATCTCCGATCCCCCTGGGCCTATCACGCCACTGGCACCCCTTTACCAGCACCCCTGGGCTGGCCACGCACCTGTCGCCCCTTTACCGGCACATCTGGACTGGTTAAACAACCTGCACCCTGCTACCAGTGCCTCTGGGCCGGTGCTGTAACCTGCACCCTGCTACCAGCGCCTCTTGGCTTGCCATGCCCAGGCCTCGCCCCACTGGGCCTGTCTTGTGGTTTTTCCCCCACTCCTCACCCTCTCTGGAGCTTCTCGCCCCCTCTAGGGCCTTTGCCACGCCTCCCGTGCTTCTCGCTCCCTCTAGGGCCTGAGCGTCCTTTTGCAGCTGGGGCTACAACCCCCACACACCAAGCGCCTCTCCAGCACTCATCACACTGTGCCCACTGGGGCACTGCTCACTGTGCCCCCTCTGGGCACTGGGAACCCCCAAGCTACTGGGGAGCCCCCATGAGGCCTCCTTGCACCCCTACAGCCTCACCCAGTCTTCTGGTATATTGGTAACCAAACCCAAAGCCAAATGGCTGTAACATAAACAAGAAGCCTACCGACTTATAACACAGTCATAAGCCCCCGAGCTTATAATCCCAACTCCGCTCTATGCTGGCTCTCTCCCATACCTCCACCAGGGTTCTCTCTACCCTTGCATCATTGCAGCCAGTCAGGCTGCAACCATTGACCCGGGCTGCTCAGCTCACCCACAAAGCTCAAGCTCCTGCTCCTGTGGCTACAAAGAGGAACTGCTCCTCTGGCTCCAGCCTGGGCTGTTTATAAAGGCCAGGTCCTGCCCTCTTCTGGTCACCTGACCTGGCTGGTTGCTGCAGCAACCAGCACCTGAACTGCCCCTGGTGATTGGCAGCTCCTTAACCCTATATTAGTCACAGGACACCTCCTTGATCCTGTGACAAAAAGTGATTATTCCCCTCTGTTCAGCACTAGTGAGGCCACAACTGGAGTACAGTGTTCAGTTTTGGGCCCCACACTACAGAAAGAGAGACAAATGCAGAGAATACAAAAGGAGGGCAACAAAAATGGTGAGGGGGCTGGGGGACATGACTTATGAAGAAAAACTGAGGGAACTGGGTTTATTTCATCTAGAGAAGATGATTGAGGGGGGATTTAATAACAGCCTTCAACTACCTGAAGGGGGGTTCAAAGGAGGATCAATGGTCTTAAGTTGCAGCAAAGGAAATTTTGGTTAGATATCAGGAAGAATGTTTTCACTAGGAGAGTAATAAAACACTGGAATAGTGTAGCATGAACTGAACTAATGTAGCTGATGTTAACATAGAGTATAATAGTAAAATATAGCCATGTTAGTCTTGTCCTGTAAGCAACTTGAAAACTCCATTTTGTATCCTTCTGTTTGACATAAGTGAATGAACTCTACATAGCCTTTATGTATGAGTGTGTGTAAAAGGGTGAATGGTGAGGGAATGGCATAGAGATGGGAGAAGAAGATCTAACTGCTTATGTAAGCAACAAAGCACTAAATGTAAGTTACCTGCCAGTAACTAACTAACAAACTGCTGAAGAATCCCTTTGAAACTTAAAGGCACAAAGGCGATAACAGAAGAAGAAATTCTGCCAGACGAGCAACAAGAACACTTCAAGAAAACCAAAGAAGAACAACCACAAAACCAGAAGTTGGGTATGGAAAAGCCGCAAAGCACTGAAACAAAGGTTGCCAATCCCTATAAAAGAACACATTGAAAATGCCAAGTTGGATGAGTCTATTTCTGTACTGCTGTTTCATCGGAGCACAGATGCATCTGTTCACCCCGCTCCAGCTATTATCTTCAAATCATCATCTATTCAATAAGCCCGGGTTGGCCACCCTGGGATGATATGGAGCAACTATTGCTCATAACTATATCTGGTGTATGTGTGGATGAAATGGTTGTTTTGTGTATATGTATGCTTGTGTGTAATGATGTGTATGATGATTTGTGGGTGTTTGTATGAATGATGTGCACAAGCTTCTATGTTTAACTCATATGATCAATAAACACAGCACCTTGCCTTATCCCTCATTATAAAGTCACACTCATGATTTGAGCAATTGGCAATTTGTGTAACAACAGATTAGCCAGAGAGGTGGTGGAAACTCCATCCTTCAAGGTTTTCAAAACCTGAATAGAGAAAGCTTTAGCTGGGATGATCTAGTTGGGGATAGTCCTCCTTTGAGCAGGGGGTTAGACTAAATGACTTCCTGAGGTCCCTGCCAACCCTAACTTTCTATGATTCTATGATTCTTCCATTAGTCTGGTCTGATTATCTTCTCCCCTATCCTGGCTTCCAATTGTACTTGTCATCTGGTAGCCTACTTCATTCATGAAGACTGAAGCGAAAAATGCATTAAATACTTTCTCCTCTCATCAGTTACTAAATGTCTGCATTTAGGAAGGAACCTATACTTCCCTTAGTATGCTTACTTTTAAAATGCTTGTAGAATTCGTTTATATTCCTTGCTAGGTGCATCTCAGATCATGCCTTGGCTTTCTTGATTTTCACTCTGAATGTCTATGTAATTTTCTAGAATTCATTTTTAGTTTCAACTGACTTAAGATTTCACTGTTTAGCAAGGTCAGCCTCCTGTTTCATTTCCTATTCCTGCTTTGTATCAGGATAGTTGTTCCTGTGTTCTTAATAAGCCCCACTTAAAATACAACCTGCTCTTCTGTACCATTTTCCTTTTATACTTGCTTCCCAGGGGATCCTTCCTACTTTTATCCTCAGTTTATTGAAATCTCCTTTTTTGAAATCCAGTGTTTTATTCTGCTGGTCCCCTTCCTTCTTTTCCTTATGTTCCTGAACTCCATCATCACATGTTTACTGTTACCATTCAGTCCTATGAGAAATACCTCAGCATTTTATCTTTTGTTCCTAGCAGTATAATTGTTTATCTTATTAGATACATTTTTATAATGTACGTGTGTGTGTGAGTGGGTGTGTGTGTATATTTATGTTCAGACACACATGCGAGAGAGAGATAATGCATGTTCACATTTGGATGTAGTAATAAACGAAAAAGAAAAAATTATGTCAGTTCAATCCAACACATATTTTCTGGTCACTACTTCCTTTTAAATTTTGTCTCTCCCTGAAGTGAAAACATAGATTCTACACTCTAGGTTCAAATCTGATAAAAACTTTAACATTGAGCATTCAAGTAGAAGACAATGATTCTTTCCATTGGATTGCAATGTTGTATGAACAGTTAAGTGTCATAAAGCACAAAAGTGTAAGTAGGTTATTTAAACTATTCACATTACCAGTCTCATTAGATCAGACCCTTCCTAACTAGAAAAATAGTAATTATAAATCAAGCATTTAGATATATGTTAATTAACATTTTATTAAGAGGAAATGTTTTTAATTCTTATTTTTATAAACATGGATACATGCCCACTCACACAACTTTTTGGATGTCTCCAACCATCAGTTGTATTTTTAATAGTAAACAACTACATAAAGATATATGTATTATTTTTAAGGCATTTTACTAATATACCTATACATTGTAACACGAACATTTTCTCAGCTCCCTGATTCAGATACTGTCTCTCTACTCTCTCTTCTTCTCAGCTATAGGTTCCCTTATGGATGCTATAATGGATAATCCCTCCACAGAGTAATCCTCTCAGAAACAATGGATTAAATGACTAGAGAGGAATATAATTCATGTCCCAGAGCAGGGCTATCCAACTGGCATCCCACAGGCTGGGTGTAGCTCATAAGAAGTTAATATGCAGCCCACCCTGCTGCACCCCCGCCCATTGCACCTGCTGCTGTGGTGAGCAGAGCAGCATGGCAGGACAGGGCCTAGTAAGTTTGTGCAGGGTAATAGGGTGGTTGTCTGTGGCACTTGATGGTGTGAAGATGGGCTTTCACTGCTCCCATGACAGGGTTTGTAAAGTGACCCCCACACCATGTGGCCTACAAAGTATGTGGCCTGGGACTCATGACTAGTGTGGTGTGTGGCCCCTGGTTGCTCTGAAGTTAGACAGCCCTGTCCTAGAATATGATGGAAGTGTAAATAGGCAGAGATCCAAGGTCTATTTGGAAGACTGAACTTGACAGGGTAAAATAGTAAGAATAGAAGACATTAGATTTAAAACACAGTTTTTGGAATAGCTAAACTTTCCATGGCTTTCAAGTCCTGCTTAGTTTTTGAGAGCTTATCAGAGCCCTGCTATTAACTTTAAATAATATCTATCCTGAAAACAGGCCCACTGAAATCAAACAACCTTATCATGTAGAGAATCAAATTTCAGCCATAATTTGGAAGTTTTAGAAGTCAGTATATAAATATGTCTTATTGCTGCTGGGAAAATGGCTAGAGCTAACATCTAGTCAACACTCTCATCCTGAGCCCTCAAAGGCACAGCTTCTTGAAAGATTCACTTAAAATATTTCCTACAGGCAATACAGGGTACATCTATACATGATGCTACATCACTGTAGCAATGAGCAATGACAACATAACATCCATGGGGAAAATCCATGATGTCACAACTATGTCGCCATAGCAACATGCTCCCTGTTACAGCACTTTGCTACAGTGACATAGTGCCTAAAAATAACCGTGCATGGAGGACACGGTGCAGTATAGGCTGTTACTACACCATCTTTTAGTACTTTTAAAAAGAAGTACTAAAAGACAGCACATTAACAACAGCACCAGAAGTGGAATGTGTAGACATGCTCACTGGTTACTAATTTAGACCTTTAGTTTTGTTTAATGGCTTTATCCTCTACCAATCCTGATTTAAAATGCATTTCTATTCATTAAATGACTTGTACAATGAACTTTCAGCCTGCAATATTTCTGTAAATTCACTTTAGCTATGCATTGTCTATATAAATAAGATAGCTTTGGCAAAGTATAAGGACCTGAATTCGATGATTTCGTTCATAAATGCTTTTAATTATTTTATTTTATTACAATTTTACCAGTTGTATTCTCATTATACTTAAGATACCAGCAGTACTAAAATTGAATTGCACTTTGAGTTTTTTTCTAGTGAACAGAAAAACAGTTTGAAAAGAACTTCCCACCAAGTATCATGCTGCTGTGGACCAGGAGTGCTTACATAAGTCTGATTCTTTCACCTTTACTATTCTACTCCTCTAGTAATTCCATTTAATTTAAGAGGAACAATAAAGTGAACAAAAGGTACCAGAATTTGGGCCTATGTTTTCTGTTGAAGTATCAGAATTTTGCTCTGTCACATGAAACAGCAGTAATACCTAGTGACAGAGGACAATAGGATTTAAACTGTTATTGCCTAAAGCCCAGGGTTTTTGAACTTTGGACTGACACAGGAAATGACTTTATTTCAGTTCAACTGATAAACTGAGGTATAAGTCTGATTTAGAAAGATTTTGCTAGTGAATGGTTATCTTCAAAAGAAAATTATACACCTCATTACTTATCTATGAAGAACTTCAATAAGAGTGAAAAGTTTGAATATTTATTCTAAGATTTCATTCAAACACCCTGTGTTGAAAGGTGAGTTCAATGAAACATTTCCATTAATGCATGCCACAAAAAGAACCAGAACATTGCTCTAAAACTGTCAAGATACCCTAATCACTGGGTGCATCTACACATGAATTTAATACATTGAAATAAACTCTGGCACATATTGCTGGGGTTTCTTGCTCCTGGGCATTGTGTCTACACATGTACCTGGGACCATGCATGTGTGTTGCTGCCCACTAACGAATGCTGCTATAAGATAGTAGTTGTGTTTACAAGTAATTATGTAAGGCAGAGTTAATTAGTTTACTGCAGCCTGATAGGGCTTCATGTGTAGATAGTGCAACTTTACTGCAACTCTGCAGTAAATGTCTCTTGTAGATGCACCCACTAAGTATTTCTGAGGATTCTTAAGTATAGATGAACATCCAATGGTTCCAAATTTATAATGAATCAATTGCTGACAGTAAGTGGCAAATTGCAAATTACATTTTCCAGAAACTCTAAGTTACAGAGATGTAAGTCAGCAATTTATTCCACATGTTCTCCACATTGATAGAGATATTGCAAGGAACTTGAGGAAGTTCTACATGTGTCAAAGAAATAAAAAAGCCTTTTCCCATATATTTTTAAAATATCTCCTGTGTTCTCCGTATTACTTTAGCTTCAACTTGTGATAATTCCTTTCCTTCTTTTCTAGGAATTTTATCACAAAGGCAAACAGATATGGCACAAAAAAGAAAGGGAACACTTATTCTCTTAGCATAAAAGGTGATTTGACTTCAAATAAAAAACTAAATGTTTTTGCAAAAAAATCTTCAAAAAGACTTCAACTGCAGTTACATGAACAATCCTTATGTGACACAGAACTTTTATATTAAAATCTGTAATTTTATATTTCTGAATCTGAATTTTTTCAATGTTTGAAGTTTGATTTATAAAAAAATAACAGAAATGTGTACCTTTTTTAAAAAATTAAGGCTTCTAAATGAAACTACATTGTTCAGTAAGTGCCATAGATTGTGATATGCACAACTATCCATCCTACCATGAAGTATGATTTCACATTCATCCATCTGTATTGATATCCTACCTATGAATGCATTTACCTTCATTGGGAACCTTTTAGTTATTATTCTGGAAGCAGATATACATGCACCCATCATAATCACTTGAAAAATTCCTTATCTTCTATTCTCTCTTATTTTTAAACCAAACTGGTGGCATATTTGCCCATGCATAAATCAACTGCTTTACCTCAGTCTGTGAGATAAGGATCTCTTAGCCCCCCACTCCCCAATCATGATGGTGAAGCAGGGGCTGGGAGATAAACATCTCCCAGGGCCTGCTCCCCAATCTTGATCTGGGAGAAGGGGCTTGGAGCTCCCTGCTGTCAGGGCAGGGGGACATAGTTCCCACTCTGGCTCCTGTGCCAGAGCCCACCCCAGCAACAGGCAGCTCCTGGGGGCAGGGAACTATCTCCCGCCCCCTGGTGTACAGCTGACCAGAAGTAGATTTTGTTTCCAGTCAGGTGTCTACACAAGCACTATGGCACGGTTATTAATCCTGAGTAAATTTGCTACTTGCATTTTCAGGTAGCAAATTTATTCAGGATTAAGGAGGTTCACTGAAAAGTAAGCATGTGCATGTTTAGACACACATGCTTACTTCACAGTAAACTATGCTAATGTGAAGTTATGTGTAGATGAAGCCACTCTTTTAAGAAGCTATTTTTCATGTTAGGGTAACATTTCAACTCCTAAAGTATTTTATTAACACACTAAAGGGGTGTCTATAACCCACAGGGCAATGCCATGTACAGATATCCAAACTAGCTTTGAAAATATTAGCACCAGAACTGGAAGCAGTATAGCTACCTCAGCACTGTGCTATTAGTTTCAGTGGGTGCATCTACATGTATGCTTAACTGTGGAGTTGATTAATTTGCTGCACAGTAAAACATCACCATCTACCTATGTGGCGATATTAGGCCACAATAAACTAATCACTGCAGAGTAATTAACTGTGATTAAACACATCTGTAGATGCTGACCATGGGCATAAATTGCACTCAGTCAGCCCAGGTCCAGGCTCCTGCCTGTTGCCTAATCACATAACTCCACACTTTAGCACCCTCGTGCCCCAGTCAGTCCCTCCAACACCTGACACTACCGCTCCCATGCCATACCGGGCCACTTGTAGTTCAAATTGCTGCTATCCTGGGTGCACATGTAGACGCTGTGCCCAGCAGTAGTATAGTCGGGCTCAAGCTGATCTGGATTTTACTACTTCACATTAGTTGCACATATAGATGCACCCATGGAGAAGTAGAGTTTATTATAGGATCATAGAATCATAGGAAAGTAGGGCTGCATGGGACTTCATGAGGTCCTCAGCCCCTTGCTACTCCCAAGAGAGCTCTTTGATTCCCATCTCCCCCCTTCCCTTCCCAGCAAGATAATTTTAGCTTAAACCACCCCAGCCAAGTGTCTGTCCAACATGGTCTTGAAATTTCCAAGGACAGAGATTCCACAATTTTTACCAGGCTGTCTAGGCATCATGCTAATATGACTATATACTGCTTTCAAGTTCCTAGTGAGTGAATGCAAAGCTAGGTTGTATATTTTTAAATGGCATTGCCCTGCATAATGTAGACTCCAGTGTTTGAGCCTGAACATTCACCTCAGGTTTGATGTACCTCTGCATGAGATTGTTTCCATGTCAGGTAATTAGCTTGGAGTATCTTTGCAGTTGATTTCCAAAGTTGGAGTCAACTTTGTGTGGTACAGACATATCCAGAGTCTATTTTTTATTTAAACAAAGGAAAAGATGGATTTCTGGGAAAGATCTATATTGACCTCAACACCACTGAAGAATGTGTGTTCCCCAAAGAACTCATGAGCCAACTTTTGGTTTTGTCATACAATGCAGCTCTGACTGTGACTCATTTTCTTAGGTGTTAAGTACCCTCACAAAGGAGGCTAAGATTTCAGTTCTTTGCAAGTCTTCATCAGATTATTAAACTCCTTCTTCCAAAACCATTTTTAAGGTCACAGTATGACAGGAATATAAACCACACTATATTAAAAAAGATCCTCCATCATTACTTATTTAAAACTCTCACTAATTTCAGTAGGAGTTATACAGAAGTCTAGAATCAGGGACAGTATTTTGAAGGAAACAGGTTTGGGCCAGATCTTCCACACAAAAGGAAAGTAGTTAATAGATTACAGCACATATTTTAAATAATTTTCATCACAAATAATGTTTATATACCTGTGTCCTTAGGTACCCAGCCCAATTCCTTTCAAGGATTAAATCAGGTCCATTGAAAGGGCTCTCAAAGTAATGAACAATCTTATAAACTGATATAGGAATATATAGTTTGGGCATGCACAGATGGTGCCTTGATATAATTTATTCCTTTTAGTCCAAGCATATCACAGCCAATTTATTATGAATCCAACTGTACACAAAAACTAAATTATAGCTACAAATCTATGATGATATTAACGTAAAACAACCTGCAAGCTGGATGTAATTTCAGAAAATTGAAGAGAAAAACACATGGTTACTTAATACAGGTTCTCAACTCCTTATAATTGGGGTGACCATACATCCTGGTTTGGCCAGGACAGTCCTGGATTTCATAGGCCAGTCCTAGCTGGCTGATCAAAGTTTAAATAGAAGTCCCAGGATTGCAGTGGTGCAGGGCACAGTATAGCTTGAAGGTGTAGCAGCATGGCACACCAGGCAGCTCCTCCTTCCTGCCAGACTGAGCCCATATCCAGCCTCTGCTACTGCCTGCAGCAGTGCTGCGGACTTGGGGAGAGGGGGAGGAGCAGTGTCCTGGCTGTCCCAGATGTTCTAGATTTCCATATGATCACCCTAATTATAATGCAGTAAGGGAGCCTAACAACTTAGTAAAAGGTTATGGCTGAGACTTTCAAAGAAATGTAAAGGTGTTGGATACGCAGGTGCCGTGCTAATTCAATAGGATTTAAGAATTTAGGTCTGCAGGCTACATGGATAATAACATCCTACATAACTCCAAATAAGTACACTGATACTAACTAAAATATATCTGGTTAATTATGTAGTTTTATAGCATACCCCTCAAAGCATCCACAAATTTTGTTATATTTATAATGCTTAGAACCCTACATATATTTTTCTCACAATTATAAACTAGAGTAATAGTACTAAACTATTCTGAAATGTATAGGATTTTTTTTCAGTTTTCTATTCATACAATATAAACTTTTGATTATTAGGTTGAACTATTTTTGTAACCACCCAAGAACTACAGTGAATGAATATGAAAAGTATAATAAAGTTAGGATTAACAGGATTGTCAAACATTACCACACTGTTGATTTATTCTAAGCCTTTATTCAGTCTGAGATTACTTTTTCAAGAACAGACTAAAGTATCGAGGAGATTGACCATACAATCACAGCTCATGAACAAATAATATTCTCTTTGGACCCCATTGTCTTATCTGTACAGAAAAAAGAGACCTAGTCAGCACTTCAGTAAAATACAACTGAATGCAGTATCTTCCAAATATACATCTATGTGTATTGTTCCCTGGGGAGGAGGCTCTTCTCAGCCAGGCTGGCTGACCTGCTCCACCGGGCTTTAAACTAAGCCCGCTGGGGGATGGGGGACTACT
>NW_017728906.1:101408962-101412082 GCF_001723895.1 Crocodylus porosus
GAGGTGGTTGAAGCACCTACATTGAACACCTTCAAGAGCAAATTGGATGCTTATCTTGCTGGGATCCTATGACCCCAGCTGAATTCCTGCCCGTTGGGTGTGGGGCTGGACTTGATGATCTCCCGAGGTCCCTTCCAGCCCTAATGTCTATGAAATCTATGAAATATCAAAGTGTGATCTTTTGTATGACAAACACTATTTAAAGTATATTTTATGACATGAGAACACTAATGCCTGGAAAATCATTTATAAATGTCAATCTCATTTTGAGAACCATATCTACTATACAAATGTTCATCCATTTTAACACTCTTTATGGATTACCCAACATTTTCCAAATATTGGAGCAAGATTTCTTCTATTTTCACATTTGTTTTATGAGATTTAGCCAAGCATTATGTTTCCACTGATTAAAATTGCCTTATGTTTCTGTTAAAAAATCTGTTAAATAACAGGCATAATAAGATATTAAAAACCTTCTCAATGTGATGGAAAGCCAATTTTTTATTTCTATTTTAATAGTATACCCTTTATTGATAAAATAAAAACATCATCCCCAACAAAAGAATCTATAAAAAATTTGTTTCGTCTTAAAATGAAGAACAAAGCCAATAATAAATGACAAAAAGCCATTTTTAATTCATAACCAAAGAGTGGCCTAGGTCCCAGAAGACCTACTCTCAGTCTCTGTAAGACTGTTCCATGATTTTTGTGCTCTCATCTGAAAAACAGAAGTATCAGTCTAACATGGAAACCCCCTACAACAGGGATCAGCATTTTACAGCCCACAGCTGCGTCTAGTCTCTGAAACCACTAAATCCAGCCCACACTGCTGCAGGGCTTTGCCTGTTCTCATGTCTGCACTGAAGCTGAGCAGTAAGGAGCAGCACTGGGGCTGGGCTGGATATCAACATGCTGCTTCCACATTGCTGCCACTTTTTCCCACCTCTATCCCTGACCCCCAATTTCCCCTTTCCTGGCTCGAAGTTGTGTCTGCACCACTGCTGCTTCCCTGCATCCCTCCCTACCTGTAACTTTCCTCAAGGTTGTGGCATGAGTGTAGCTTCTAGACAGTGAGGAGGTGTGCCAGGCTGCACTGGAGCAGTGGGAGCACGGGTCGTGGTAGAGAGAGATAACAGCAGCACAGGAGCTGTTCGCAGTTGCACAGTTCTGGCAGAGGCACAGGGAAACTCATCCTTCTTCTTTCCCCCAAACTACCACCGATATGCCATGGAAGGCCAAGGCTTGAAAAAGGATGCCAGATCTTGCTCTACATTGCTCATGATATCCAAAGGTTATGTACAAAAATAAAATGCTTTAAAATGAAACACTTTTGACTGTGCAGCTCACCACCTGGTCCAATATATGAAACACACAATGCTGTGTCTAAACCCCTTAAAGAAATATATGGGGTCACTGGAGGAGTATTCTGAGAATCAATCATTTTTGAAAATGCATTGAGTCAAAAGATTGATTTTAGATTTAGGATTTTCCTTAACTGGTCAGTGGGCAATATCTGCTGCTTTCTTTGGGCTACATAGAAATAAGCATTCACCGAAGGTGACCCTCCTTTTATGTGCGTCTCTTCACTCTTGCTTCCTGGTAGCTGAACTCCTTTGTGTATGCACTGGGCAATCATTCTGGTATAATGTGAAGTCATTTTTGTCATAGGAAGTTTTTGTTAATATAAAACTGGAATTAGTAACCAACATATTGCTATTTGGTTTCCTTTTATTAAATAATCTAGTTTGTGATCCTTTTGTCTCACACTGATTTCATATGCAACACCCCACAGTTGAAACTGTGTTAATGTATTTACTTACTCTTAGCTATTGTACTGTCAGCCACCTGCAACCAATACTTCTATTGTGTACTTTAATTATATTTGGATAATTATGTACCACCACCATCTTTGCTTTTCTTCATTTACTTTTCTGTGACTCACAAATTAAATTGTTTTTAAAGAAAGATTTCCATTACTTCAGAGAGTGCTACTAGGAATAACAAATAGCTACAACTAAAGTCACAGTTATTTTAACTTTACTTAAAATGTACATTTAAAATATATTTGTGGGATTTTTCGTTTGTTTCTTTGTTTCTAGAAATACAGAGAAAAAATAGGGACCTCTAGATTCTTTTCATCCAAAAAGTATAAGCACCAACAATGAAATTGCAGTTCACAACTACAACATATTTGTAGTTTAGTAACTTTTGTTCCAAAGACACAAAGTAAGAATTATTTTTTCATCACATTACAAATAAAAGAAAATATGACTGTTACTTTTCAAGTATTAACATTTACTTTCTAAAAGCAATTAGCTCAGTGTTAAACCTACCTTCTATCATATTGAGATAACACTAATTTCTAAAAAAACAAATTTCAAACTCTAGTGGAAAATAGGGGGTGGGTTTACAACAAAATATCCATAGTATATCCTGGGTTTCTATAATGCTTTCCACTGGTATAAACTCATACTAAAAACTTGATATGCCTCACTTTGCTGAGATACCTAGATTAACCCCACCTAGATCCACAGCTGATATAAATGAGCACAGCTCTGCTGATTTCAATCATAGGACATCATCTACACCACTAGTATATCTGGCCTACTCTTTCACTAATTCAAAAAGAAAACAACCAGTATAAATAAAACTACATAACATCACTGCACAAAAATCTTTCCCATTCATTACTGAGTAGTTGTCCTCCCTCTGGACGTGGACAACTAAGACTGAGACACAAAGTCTTTGTTAGAAGAATAAAGATTAACTCAGTGATTCCCAAAGGATGTGCTGCAGCACACTAGTATGCTGGGAGAGTGGTGGAAGTACGCTAAGAAAAATGGGCAGGATCAGGGCCCAGTCAGGCTGGGTCCATTCTGCAAGATGGAGTCCAGGACTGTGCAGTGAGAACGGGTCCCTGGACCAGATTTGGCCCTGTGGACCAGTGAGGAAAATATTAGGGGTGTGTGAAGCGGGTCCTATAGAACATTGAAAGGGTCCAGAGGAGGGCCACCCGAATGATCCAGGGACAACAGGGCAGACCCTACAATGAAAGACTGTGGGACCTAAACCTGTTCAGCCTTCACAAGAGAAGGCTGAGGGGGGACCTGGTGACTG
>NW_017728906.1:101412182-101483028 GCF_001723895.1 Crocodylus porosus
GTGGTGCCGGCTACTACCCTGGGGGTCTTTAAGAAGAGGCTTGATGCCTACCTGGCTGGACTCATTTGAGTCCAGTTTTTCTCCCGCCCAGGCGGGGGGTCAGACTTGAAGATCTACAAGGTCCCTTCCAACCCTACTTCTACGAACCTATGAACCTATTCAATTTAGATTTGCATTCAGCCGGAATCAGGGACAGTTATTTGATTCGTTGATTCAGATCTGTGTCCCTGATTTGATTTGGCTGAATCTGAAGATTGGATGCTGATTCTGAGAATCAGCGATTCGGACACAGACACAGCTTTAAAAGTTTTTTCTATATACCTTGAGGTAGCAGGCATGGCTCATGATCAGTGCAATGCTGGGGCTCATGGAGCATTCCACGGGAGTGTGGAGGGGCCCTCCACATGCTCAGCAGCTAACCCAGAATTGGAACAGAAGTACTTCAGGTCTACTTCTGGGTCTGTAAGAGAAGGGGGACCCCCCCCCCGGGCTCCCCTGGCTTACCAATCGGCCACAGGGGAACCCTGGATGCCCCACCCCAGACCCATGAGGCACCAGTTACTGAGCCAGCGGGGGAAGTAGGGGCATGTCCAGCATGTTCCCTAGTGGATCCAGAAGTGGACTGGAAGTCTTCAGCTCCTCTTCCAGGTCTGCTGCTGAGTGTGCTGGGGAGACCCCATGCTTCTATGGGACACTCCATGTGTCCCAGCATCCCAGCATTCATGAGCTCCTGTTACCTAGAGATATGTAGAAAAAACATTTAAACTTGTCTCTATGTCTGAATCACTGAATCTCTCCAAATCAATTCAGAGGGTTCCAACTTGATTCAGAGAGATTAAAGGGTTGTCTGATTCCATTTGAATTTGGAGATTCTACCACTGAATTGGGCTGAATCTCCATTGAATTGAATCAGGGACTGAAACTTCACACAGCCCTAGAAAATATACCTCCAATATTAATTCAGAAAAAAAGTTTGCAAAACACTTACCTAGCTAAAAGTTCAAGAATAGTGAAGAACAAGAACTCTGAAACAAGGGATTGGACTACATGTCCTCCTGAGGTACCTTATAAACCAAACCATGCAGGATGTGGAGACTCAGTGGAACTCCATGTACCTTATGCTCAAAATGCTGGTCGAGCAACAGAAGGTCATCCATGAGATGGCTTTGCTCAAGGAAATTTGGAACAGTGGCCCCCTTAACAAAGGTAAATGAGATACCATTGCCCAGATGTTGGTGGTCCTCAAGCCATTCTTTGAGGCCAGCAAGAGTTTCAGCACTGCCGATGCCCTCCTTAGCCAGATGATCCCCATAGCAAGGGAGCTTCAGAACCAAATGGAGAAGTTCCAGGGGGTCTATGTTCTTGGATGGGGCCAGATATGCAGGCCCTGGTGAAGTGGCTGATGGAGGGCATCAAGGAATGGCTGGATCCATTGTGGTCCAGTACGGTCCACATGCTGGTGGCCATGGTGGCCCTGAGAGTGAAGGGGAGCATGGGCACCAGCAAAACCCTGGATCACTGGATGGAGGTGCTGGTGAACACAGTCAAGGAGGCAGAAGTGCAGAGGCAGGGAACGTGGAAGAGGGCAATCCACTTTCCCATGCCAGCACTCCTAGCAGCAGCCAGTCTCCTCCACCACAGGTGCTGCCAATGTGGGCCAAGGGCATGGCTTCAATGGTGAGGTCCAGAAGCACCAGACCCCAGAAATGGTCAGGTAGCACTGAGGCCACAGTGGCTACCTATCTTTCTGAGGATGTGGAGCCACTGTTCTAAAACCCTTTGGCCTACTGGGCAAGCTGCAGCCAGATGTGATAGAATCACCTGTCCTGTTCACCAACCAGTGTTCTGAGACAGAGAGTGTTCAGCATTTCTGGTGATGTTTTGACACCCCACAGCACCTCCTTGGATCCTGGTTTGGTGGAGCAGCTGGTGTCTCAGAGTGAACCTCCTGCTGCTGGGGTTCCACAAGCTCCATGTGCAGACAAAATGAATGCCACCCTCCTCGCTCTGTCCACATCTGTTTCCTTTTTAAATTTTTTTTAAAACAATTTAATGCCCCACTCTCAGACATGGAGGCAGCACTCACTTTATCATCAGCCAGCAGGGAAAGAACATGTCCCTGCTGAGCTCACATGCCAGGATGAACTTGGGGGTAGGGACTGGGGCTATGGGGAAGAAGGAGGCCCCAGGATCTGGACATGATCTAAAACTGCACCCTGCCAGGATCAGGAGGCCTGGTGGGACTACCAGTAGTGCAGCAGCCCCCAAGAAAGACCAGGACTGCAAACCTCCCTACTGAAAGGTGGGTAGGAAGTGTCTTATAACTTCCAGCTACCACACACATGAACAGGCCTGGCTAGGGAAAGCCCAGATCTGTAAGATCTTTGAGATGCCTGAGGCTTGTTGGTTGAAGTGGAGTTGTGAGGCTTCAGGTGAGCTTAGCTGCTTGGGATGCTATCTGCAAAGCATGGGCCTCAGTGTAAGGAAGGTAATGAGCTGTGGAATGGATGCTGCCCCTAGGCATCAGGGGCCTAAATGAGTAGCTTCCCACCAGGGTAACATCTGAATTGGTTTTCCATCAAGGTGCAGCGGATGAAATAGGGACAGGTGGTTGGCCCAGAAACAGATGGGAGGGCTGAGATATCACCCACACTGGGAAGGCCTCCTGTTACAGGCTACCATCCTTGCTGCATTCATCCCACTCTGCCTTAACTGACACAAGGCAGACAAGATTCTTTGTGTCAATCTGATATATTTTATTAGACCAACTGAATAGTTGGAGAAATATATCTTAGCAAGCTTTCAGGTTAAAAACCCTTCGTTAGGCTGAGAAGTTGGTGTGTGTGCTCTTCTGGGATGGAAAGAATAGTAAAGAAGCCAGAGGCTGGCATGCAATGCAGGCAATAGACAGTCAGTGAAAATATAAATTGGGGTGTCAGGGTGTGAGGGACAGGATGGGAGGGAGAGGGGGCAAGGGGGATGTAGCAGGTAAAAGTGGAGAGGTATCTGGGAAGTCAGATGTCAGGCAGGTTATAGTATGTCATAAATCCAATGTTTATATTGAGTCCATGAGTTTTTATATCTGGAAGGTTGATGAAGTGAAGTTTATAGGCTCATCTGTGAAAAGTGGTTTGTAAATTCCCTTTGAGTATCAGGCCTGAGAGACTGAAGACAGATTGCCTTTCTTGTGAAAAATGTGCCCCCATATGGAGTTGGCTTTAATAGATTTTCAGTAACCATTCATTCTGGCATGCAGTTGTTGCTTGGTGTCTCCTACATATTTTCCATCAGGGCATTTGGTGCACTGGATGAGATATATAACATTTCAGTAGGTGCACCTGTAAGATCTAGGAGTGGTGATTGTTCTGTTGTGGGGTGTAATAATTGTAGGGGTACTGGAGTGTTGCTCAAGTTGGTAGCATTTGCATTTCTTGTTATTGCATGGTCTGGATCCATTTGGTGTGTTTTGGGCTTTAGGAAGTTTGCTTCTGGTAATGATGTTAGGGAGGTTTGGTGCTTGTTTGAATCTGCAAACCACTTTTCACAGATGAGTCTATGAACTTCACTTCATCAACCTCCTGGATACAAAAACTCATGAATTCAATAAAGACATTGGATTTATGACACACAATAACCTGTCTGACATGTGACTCCCCAGGTACCTCTCCACTTTAACCTGCTACAACCTCCTTGCCCACTCCCTCCCTCCTTCCCATCCTCTCCCCCTCACACCCCGACACCTCAATTTACCTTTTCATTGAGTGGCTTTCTTTCATGCGTACCAGCCTCTGGCTTCTTCACTATTCATTCCATCCAGGAAAAGTACATATACACCAACTGCAGATGCTTCCTCAGCAGTTTTTAAACCTGAAACCTTGCTAAGATATATTTCTCCAACTATTCAGTTGGTTGAATAAAAGATTTCAGAGGTACCCTCAACTGATCCGTGCTGGGGCCAGGACCCAAAGGGGTATCAAAGGACCAGGGGCCCGTTGTGAGGAATGCCCAGAGCAAGAAGCTTGGGATTGGAATTAGCCAGAAAATGGGTCCAGGGTCTAAGGGAGACCCAAAGGTCCCAGAGAGGGGACCACAGTGGGAGGGGTTGAATAATGCAATGTGTGAGGCTGCAGTGTAGGGGAGGTACAGAGCTGTGGAATGAGAATGGATGTCACTGCAAGACACCTAGATGGGCAGCCTCCTACCTGGGAAACATCTGAATCAGTTTTTCATCAAGGAATGGCAGGTAAAGAAGGGTGGCCCAAAAACAGGTGGGTAGGTAGAGATCTAATCAGAACCAGGAAGGCCCTCTGTTACAGACTACTATCCCTGCTTGTTTCATCCAGCTCTGCCTACACACTGTCAGAGCAAAATTTTTTGATTAAATGCTGACAACACAGAAGAGCTGAAACTGACATGCGCATTTGACTCTGTGAGTGGAAAATTCCAAAGCTCAGCATGCTCAGTCAGAACCTGACATGAGGTAATCTGACTAGAAATTTCTCTGCGGAGAGCATTCTGATTTGCCACTAAATTCAGATAAAAGTTCAGTGAGCCCCTCCCTCAAGGGGGAGACAGGGGGAGATCGGAAGGAGACAGGGAGAGATCGGACCCAGTGTGAGTACAGAGACTGCTCTCAGCAGAGACTGTCTCACAACTGGGGGAGATCACGCTAGCTGGAGACAGAGGCTGGTATTCCAGGGACTGTCTCTCAATCAGGCTTTAGGGCCTATTGATCTCCTCCCTCGCTCGGCGGTTCGTGTCGCTTGTTGCTAGCGTATTGCAGTTTTGATTTCCTGGCTTCCGACCTATCTTGGCATTGACCATCGACCACGACCCGGATCATCCCTGCTGGCTTTGACTACTTCTTGGCTTTTGACCTCGGCTTTGGATACCACCACTTCTCTTAGTTGTCCTCATTGGACTGGCATCACACCACCTCATTCTTCGTTCATTGGTTCATTGTGTTACAGTTGTATCTGCCATTCATTTCCCATCAATGAGCTGTTGACCAGCCCTGGGACTAGCAGTGGGCAGCTGAACCTATCCCTCAGGGGTACAAAGCAAGGGCTCACTGTGAACCCCGTGGGCCAACAGACCCCTCCATTGTTTGGTGTTCACATTCGTTAAGTGTAACTGAAGAAAGAACTGTGCCTCCACTTCAAAGTGTGAGTAAATAAACCTATCTAATTTTGAAACCAATATGCTTCCTGGGCTGCTCAGACTCCGCTGCCGCTAATCCCAGCTGTTCCATGATCCAATTGCCACCTCAGCCCACCATGACCTTGGGGCCCAATTCATTCGGTTCAGCCTGCCCCGACACACATACAAGTGCCATGAGTTTTGTTTTCAACAATTTGAGGTGGAGTTTTGCAGAAACCCCTGTACCTATCTCCTTCAAAGCTGGCAGTCTTTGTGGCAGCAGAAGAGGCTACCATGCCTACTGTTTTCATCCCACTCTGCCTTAACACACACAACATGAGTTTTGCTTTGAAGATTTTGAGGAGCAGTTTCACAAAAGCCCCTGCACCTATCTCCATGACACTTGGCATGAGTCGTGCACTTGGAAGGGGCTACTATTTCTGTGATTTATATCCAAATCAGGGAAGAAATGACAAAGTTATAGTCATTTTAGTGATTCCCCATTATAGCCTATGAACAATCAACAAAACAGCTTTGAAACTCCAAAATAGATTCGGCTCAAATGAAATGGAACAGTCATCCGAAACACTGAAATTAATCACTGAAACACCCTCCTCTGAAATGGCTTAATCCAAAACTTAAATGAAACACAGCCGTATCACACAGCCCTTATTATAAAGTATCTGAGTACTGAATATCCTAAAATTCAAACACGTCTGTATATTCTTCTTAACATAAAGTGATATTTATGGAATTTAAATTGATATAGCTTCTCATTGAAATTATCAGTCATAAAACAGATAGGACGAAGCATGCAATTAAAATACTTTAATCAACTTTGTTTGAGAAAGAAAATATTTTTATACTGGTAGTGCCCTTTAATATAATTTGTAATGTTCTATAATCTATATTACCTGACAAAATGTAATATGAGAAAACACCTGGAAAATTTAATAAAAAAAACCAGACTTAAAATGAATCCTTGCGTGATATCTGAAATACAAAAAAGTTATCAATGAAATTCATTACTACATAATAAATACTGATGTATATCATATTTGCATTTGTATTTCAATTAGTCCTTCTTAATTGCTGGGGCTTTTTCTTCCTTCAAAAAATATAAGCACAATAAATATTTGCATTCTTTTACTAGACATGTATTTTTAATTCTTTCAGCTAAGTAAATATATGATCCAAAGATATCTCCCATGGCATGTCTTATCCAATGTTGTTTAAAATGCTATGCCAATTATCATAAAAAAGAATAAGGTCTTTATGAAATTATTAAGCAAGTGACCATGCCTTAACTAAATCTACTGATTATAAGTCCACTATTCCCCGCCCTCCAAAAGAACCATTAACATCACATTTGGCTTATATACAGGTCAACTTGTAAAACTGATGCCCCCAACAATCTTGATTCATGTACTTGCAGTATTTTTGTGCAAGTAATAAAAATGTCAAGTCAGAATTGTTTAAAGTGTATTTGTGAAGAAACAGGGGTAATAGATAAAATAATCACCACAAGAAAAGTATGCAAAGAAGACAGGGACAGGAGAAGAGGAGGAGGGCAGAGCTTCCAGAGTAGCTGTTCCATGAAGATTCAGAAACCTGGAGCAGAGAGGGGCAGAGCCCAGGAAAAACTGATGCCAGAAGAGGGCAGGGAAGAAAAAGCTTGGAAAGAAGGCAGAGAGAAAAAAATCCCAGAGGACCAGGCTCGAGGACAGTGAAGAGGTCAAGCTGAGTTAATTGAACTGGGAATTGCTGGTGAGAAATGCTGGAAAGGTAATATTCCGCAAGAGAAAGAAAGTGTGGGAGGAACCCTGCTCTCATTGAGGATACTGGGACTGGGGGTTTTGTTGTTGTTTATTGTTAGACTTTGTTGTGAGCCAGTTG
Source organism: Crocodylus porosus (assembly GCF_001723895.1). NCBI lineage: Eukaryota > Metazoa > Chordata > Crocodylia > Crocodylidae > Crocodylus > Crocodylus porosus. Next base: position 101,419,218 of record NW_017728906.1, read on the forward strand.
GGCTCTAGATAAAAGGGATAAACAAATGAGACTGGTAGAAGATGCTGCAAGTTCTCAGGAAGAGACACCATGCTCAGAGATAAACATATAAATAAATAAAACCCTGTGTGATATAAAACAGACTGAAAAAGGGTGTTAGATAAGCAGTGTAGGTGTTAAATTAAAATCATATCTGAGTTGGATTCTGTTTAAGTTGATATTAGTACATAATTGATATAAAGAAGGAATGACAGTCTTGCAAACAGCAAGTTGGTTATGGATGTAAGTTTGAGTATGGATAAATAAAGAAAATTATTAATCTAAATGAAGTAAGACTGTGATTTCAACTTGATGGTCAGCATTAGTTATCCTACGTAAGAATTACCCAAAAAAGGGGATAACTCAAGAAGATCCTCTTCCTCCCTATAGATTGCCAGATTTTTACTGTGGTAGATAACAAATAACACCTCCCAACTAATAACATCATATATTAATCAAGATGTGGCAGGTGACAGTTGGAAAATACCATAATTATTCTGGACAGAGCAATCTGAGAAAAGAGTGGCTAGAATTCTTCATTAGGTTAGACGCAGTACTTTCACAGTATTATTTTATTTTAGTATTTTTAGTGCATCCAACCCTTTGGGCCCTTTGCTTGGTTATACCTAACATTATTCTATATAGTTATTAACTTCTATTCATGAAAAAACCTGGGTTTTTCCCCCTAAAATTGAAGTGGAAAATGTAGGGTCAACTTATACGTAGGGTCAACTGATAATCAGAACAGTATGATATTATAATTAAGGAAGGTAATAACATAAACCTGCTAAAGATTCCACAAAATTTGCAGGGACAGATTCATAGGTGTATAAAAAAATATAGTTCCATTAACATCAACGAATCAGTGGGCATGTCTACACATGCCCCTATGGTGTTGTTGATACTACAGCATCATTTAATACTTACAAAAGGAATTACGAAATAATCAATTTAAGTCAATTTATAATTATGGTTCAGAGAATTTATTCTGTATCTTACTTATAATTATTTTAAAATAGATGACTACATCTTCCAGATCATGTCAGAGGAGCATTTTATGATAATGGTAATGGGAGGTGAGGGGAAGATGTACGTAATGCCTAACCTATTTAGGCCACAATTCCATTCATCAGTGCTTTATTCTCTCTTTATGCAGGAATTTTTAGGCAACCCCCTCAGTATTATTGCATCACCCAAAGATATTTTATGTTGGTTCTATAAGATGGGTTATTTGAATTGGAAATTTAGTGATTATGGTTTGCCTACTCTGGGATTTTGCTGCCACAAAATTTAATACTTAATTCTAAAACCATTTATCTGACACAAAATTGTATTCCACACATTGAGAGGAACAAGGAGAGGACATCCGGTGAGGGAAAGTTTATTTTAGTTTCCCCCTTAGCTGAGAGAACTAGTAGGCCACAAGGTTTTTCAGTCTCATGAGCACCTGAGATATCTCAAGGAAGAAAACCTATGGAGGACTGATTCCTACTCCAGAAGCTCCTCACTATATCAGCAGGATTCCTAAAAGAAATAAATTAGCATGCTACAACTCTATCAGCATAAAACTTTTTATAAGTATATGTCACTAAAATTTTCTCCTCCACCCAATCTTTTCTTGATATGCCCTTTGAATAACTTTCTCGTAAGAAAAATCTTGTTCTTTAAGTAAGGAACACAGAAAATAAGCTTAAGAAAATCAATTTGCAAAATTGAATTGCTTTATTTTTTAAACATTTTTAAGTGTAGCACCTCCCATTTAACTTCTGAAGTATTAATATTTGTATCTCATTAGTACTTGTTAATATAAGTCAGGGGTATCAAAGATATGGCCTACAGACTGGATCCCACCTGTGGAGCCCTATCATCTGGCCCATGGTGCTGCATACAGAGCCAGTCTAATATATGATGCATGTGGCACAAGTGGATGGACTTGGAATATGCACTAGGAGTGCAAAGGGCCAGTCCAAATTCCACATTGCAGGTGACAGGCATGCTGGACCAGTTTTGCATGCTGGATTTGGTGATGGTCTGGGTTGGGCCTACAGCCAGTCCCACATGCTACAGCCAGCATGCTGAGCTGGTCCAGAGCAGGCGCTACATGCAGCAAACACCTCAAACCAGCCCCACATACTACATATGCAGTGCTCTGGGATGGGTACAAGTTTATTTAGATTATTGCTTAGGCTTCTTTATAGCTTTTCTTAGCCTTTTCAAAATGATAGCTGGATATTTTGAAAATCCCCTGCCAGGGGCGACATGCAGGGGGTGTACTCAGGTGCACATGCAGCCCCTGAGGGTGGCAGTGCACTCCCTGCAAAAAGGCACTGCCAACACTGTTGTCAACATCTGTGGGTAGTTGCCACTTGCTTCCCCACTTCCAACACCACCAGTGGTATCTGTGGGCAGTCCACGATTGCCCCTGGCCACCGTCAATGCTTCTGGCGGTGCCTGCGGATGGTTGCCAACCCTTGGTCGGCGCTTACCACCACCACCACCGACAGTGCCAGTGGTATTTGCAGGAGCTCCCCACTCACTGCCCCTGTATTTCCACTGCTGTCAGCAAAGCCATGCCTTGCCAGCCACTGGGGGCACGTGCCGTTCATGTCCCCTGCACAATTCAATAAGCATGAACAATTCAGCAACCATATCTAAAATCTATGTGTGATTTTAATCATATTTATTGCATATGAAAATCAACCTCTGCAAATCATGTCACAGATTTATGAAGAACATGTCTGTCCTCTCTCTGCTGTGATCCAACTCAATAGTCCATGGAGAATGCTAATGTTTCAATATAACGACTATGTACAAGGTGTGCCAATTGACAGCTGGCTGTTTTCCCTGTTTTCTCTTGAGTCTCTCTGCAAAATTACCACAGAATAAGTTGTACTTTCTGAAACTCACCTTGTTAACACTACGTTCGACTTATTATAAGGATTTCAATGGAGTTTCCTTTCACACAGTATTATTTTGAGCCATCCTGAAGCTCCAAAAAAGTGAGAGTACCACAGTAAGAGAGAAAAGCAAAAAGCAGGTCTTGAAGATTCTTTGTTGTGGTACCCATATCTTTTTGCACTTCAGAACTACATATTTGTTACCTAATTTTCTTGATAACTATCAGCTGGATCTGATAAAAAGGCCCTTTTAACTGTAACCATTGTAAACTCAGCTGGAGGGAGAAAAGCACCATTTTGTCTGCAAACATGAAACAAAAAAAAATGGTTGGTGATTGATGGCTTATTGTTTACTTAGACATTACAGTCCCAGCCTTCAGTTTCTCCAAGTGCACTAAACATGAGACCTATATTTTCTCAAGTCTTAAAATCCAGATTCCTATCTTAAAGACATCAGTCATTAAATCCTCAGAAGGCTATTACAATGAAAACATTGTATCATTTAAATGTGTTTCTGGAGGTACAGATATTACAAATGAAAGTGGCCTATGTTGTTACTAAATATGATAAAAACTGAGATATTGTTTTCAAATATGAAATGTCTGCCTACAGTTATGGATAACGGATGTGCAAAGCAAATGCTTGGTTAAACAGCTAAATTACAAGACGTGTTGTCAACAGATTCCTGTGATGTCACCAATTAATATTCAATCCCTGTATATCTCACAAAAGAGCAGACTTCTGCTTCTGTTCTCTCAGAGTTATATGACAAGTACTTTTGACAAGTATTATCTTACACCCAAATGGCATATAAACTTTAGCTATTCATTTGTCATGTTCAAAATGATTGTGCTAGGATATTTTTTCTCGTGCTCTTGCTAAGTATCAGAGTCACTTGGGGGGAAAACACCTAGCATGTCTCTTAATCACCCATGCCTGAAATCATCACTTTAAACTCAAGCCAAAGCCCTTTTTCCTGATCAGAATATTTTAATTAGTTCTGTGTTGTTATTATCATGATCATTATTGTTGTATAATAGCAATAACAAGAGCAGCAACAACAACAACGATGATGATGATGATTTTTATACACTATTGGGGTCTGTTTAGAACACCAAGAAAAAACGTTAATTAATATATAAGGTAAACAGAATATAAATTAATGGCTATTCTGGTGTTTCTAACCTAGGCAGAAAAAAGAAAGTCCTGTGAAAAGTTGTCTTTTTAAGACTGATTCTATTCAGTTCTTTGACATTGTTATGGCCTAGTATGCTCCCCTACAACTGAACATGTTTAAAACATGGCCAAATATACGTCCATTAAAATAGAACCATTTGATTTTTTTTCTTTTTGATAAAAAAATTAACTGCAAAAAGGAGCTTTTATTTTCTAACTGAGATACAATTCACTGTGTAGAAGAACACTAGTTAGGGCACTCATCAGATATCAGAGTCCCCGATTCAAATTCCTTGTCCAAACAGTCAACTTGTGAGTGGAATCCAAGTATGCTACACCTCAAGTTAGTCACCTAACTACCAGACCACAGAGTGAGGGATGGAAGGAGGAAGAAGAAATCTATGACTCCAGAACAATAAAAAGTTTCACTTGTATTCACACACCAAAGAAATAATGTGATATTTTTTTCTGTAACATTCTATGAGTCATTCTTTAATAGATGAAATGTGTTTTCTATACCATTGTTCCCTTTTGTGTACCACTTTGGCTGTGTTCTAATTTAGGCAGTAAAATTTGGTAGAATTACCTAGAGATGTAAAATTATAGGCATGAACATGTCTGCAGGATTGTATTTATAATTATAGAAATTATAATTATAATTTCTTCTGAGTTTATTTCTTAATTTTATGTTCTATGTCCAAATCTTCCTGTAATTTCTGTATGGGTTCAGGAATGCACCAAAGAACTTGACTAATTATATCCATCTGGATTGAAAGCAGTTTGGAAAATTCAAAGTTAAAATGGAAAGCATAATTTTAAAGTAACGGTGTCCTTCCCCTGAAACAACATAACTGTTATCATTTTTGTGAATAGTATTATGAGACACATTGAGAGAGATTAGAGAGAAATTGAAATAGAATTATGATGAAGATGACTTTTGAAAGTGAACTATGCTCCACAATACAGAGGAAGAGAAGAGAAGAGAAGAGAAGAGAAGAGAAGAGGAACACGGTACTCCTGAGAGTCCTGCAGAAAAATTCTTTCCTGATCCTAAATCTAGCAATTCATATAGCTCTGACCACATGAGCAATACCTATACCAGGCAAGCACTCCAGAGACAGCAGCCAGGTTTCTAACAGTAGGAACCTGGCTGCAGTCACCCCAGTGTCCCCCTTCCAGACGTGGCCAATTACTAATCCTTCAGAGGAAAATGAAGGCATCTTTCTAAAAGCAAGCTATATACAGAGGAGGAATCAGGAATTCCTTCCTGATCCCACCTTGTGACCAGTACAAGCCTGGAAGTATGAATAAATCAATTAAAAAATATGAGACCTCTATTCCTATTATGTTACTTTCTGTATTAAAATTCATAGTTTATCTTATAGGAAAGAGCCTCCTGACTATCAGTCATTGCCAACTTCCAATCAAAAGCTGCCACAGCAAAAATGCATTTATTCATCAGTGACCAATAATAGCAGTAATACTGAACCCTTGACTAAACCAGGGGGCAAAGAAATAATAGATAAAAAGTATATATGCAGAGCTTGTAGATATCCAGAATACAATATTGCAATATTTGCAATCTTTCAAAGACAGGGTTTAACATTTGCAACACAGAAAGGTCTGTTTGTCATTTTTCAATTATAGGCAGAAATTAAAATCAATGGTGCCTTTAGAAAGTGTTGGAGTCCATATACATACTCTATTTATTGACCATAGTGTTCAACTCCCAAAGTAAAAGAATGGAGAGAAAATGGATTAAATAAAGCTTGCAGAAGCTGTAAGTAATAAACTGTAAGGAACATGTGGGGAAGGCAGGAGAGTTAACTCCCAATATAAAACTCATTGAGAATTACTAGCCGCATTAATAGGACTAATAATAAATAGGGAGGCCTTACTTTACATAGCTACATGCAATACATCACTGACATTAAAAACAGTTGAGTTTGTGCCACCAAGAATCTTGATATTCCTCTGGATAAAGGCTCTCCTTGCCCCCATCTTCTTCTCGGTGTTTGTGAAGCATGAGGAATCACAGTCTCCTTTAACCACTTTTCTATCCCCAATTGTTTCTCCTCATTTTTGTCTTCTATGTTCCCTATCCCTAACTGTTTTTCTCCTCTTCTGCTCAAAGTTCTATCCTCCATCATATTGCTTCCTTTCTTTGTTACTTTTTTCCCATTCCCTTCAAAACTCTATCACTTCTATGTGGAATCAACAGTACTTTTGTCCATCCTCTCTATCTGCTGTTTATATTTCCCTTATTGACCTAGGATACATGCAGTTGTTATACTTAGATTGACCTAACTTAGTTCTTTCTGAGTACTGAACTGTATATTTATTTGGGGAGTTTATTTTGTGCAAAAAGTGGCCAGCCCAATCTAACTCATTTCAGCTCAGATGGTGTATTAAGTAGATAAGGCCATCCTATGCCCAATCTAACCAAATGTGTGTACATATTTGGAGCACAGTACTGGGGCTAGGAAAGCCCAGTCATTTGCCCTGGCTCCGATAATGTGCTTTTCCTACAACTCCTCCACCAGCCACAACTGGACTATTTTTAGCCCTCCAACTGCCCCAGTCCCATATAATCAATCCCCACCACATCAGAAATCCACCAACCCCCTATGGATATGCCACACCCTCCCAATCCCACAAAATCTTCCCCCTAGACCCACCAACACCCCCCACCCAGCAGACCTGCTATCCCTTCCCCAGTTCCAACCATCCCTCCCCCAACCCGGACTTAGATCATGATTCTGATGCAGTTCTCAGTACCACAAACATCTGCACAAGTAAGCCTCATGATCATAGATCAGGTCCAATGGATGTCTTAATGTAAAGAGAGGTTGGATTCCCAAACAAAGGAGCATAAGATTTTTAAAAATAAATTCAGAGGCAAAAGCAGTTAAGAATACTATTGCCTATTGGATAACCTGTCTCCAGGTGGGAAGTAGGTTTGAATGTGGATATTTTTAAAAACTTATAAACTGGTCAAATTTGGAAGGTCTTTCATATAAATAAGAATGGCACAAGCTTAATAAACATCATCGGTCACAAATCATAGATGTGGTGCTATTGGGATTTTTTTTTAATTCACAGAAAATCAGGATTGCTGATGAGGGATCCTGGTTTTCTCTAATTAAAAAAATCCACAATTTTCAGATTTAAAAAAGTAACCCAAAATCCACATTGTTCTGTGATCAAAATGAAACAATACTATAAGCTTGGAGCTTGGGGAATAAGCAGGAGGAACTTGTCCTCCTGCTTAACACAAATAATTATAACATCATAGGGATAACAGAGACCTGGTGGGAGTCCACCTATGACTGGACCAGGGGAATAGATGACTATACTCTGTACAGGAGAGATCGAGTAGACAAAAGGGGCAGTAGTGTAGCTCTCTATGTCAAGGAGAGCCACGCGTCTCACCAAGCCGATATTGGTGACCAGGGTGGGTGGCTGGAGACCCTCTGGGTTAAAATCCATGGGGAACATGGCACAGGGGACACAATGGTAGGAGTATACTACAGACCTCTCACCCAAGGTCAAGAGCTTGACCGGAAGTTCACCAGGGAATTGCCTGAGGCCGCATGCTCCCAGTCCATGGTTGTCATGGGAGACTTCAGCTACCCAGACTTCTTGTGAGAAGAGCGCTTGGCTAAATCCGAGCAGTTGCAAAGCTTCCTCTCATGAGTGGATGACCTCTAGCTGACTCAAGAAGTCTACAGGCCAATAAGTGGTAAAGCGCTGCTCGACCTGGTACTTGCAACCGGGGGCAACCTAATCAGCAACCTAACAATTGATGGGAAGCTGGGTGACAGTGACCATGAGCTGATCACCTTCACCATCTGCTGTAAAGCTGGCAAGTCAGTCAGCAATAAAGAAGTCCTTGACATTAGGAAAGCTGACTTTGACAAGCTTAGGAGGCTTGTTGTCACCACCAACAAGGACCATAAGGGACCATGACCCTAAGGGGAGGGGAGTACAGGAAGAGTGGTTGCTCCTCAAGGGAGCAATCCTTGATGCACAAGCTCAGGCTATTCTGTCTCAGAGGAAAGGCAGCAAAAAGGCATAGCATCCCCCTTGGCTCTCCAGGGAACTAGAGGACTCCTGCAGCTAAAAAGAAAGACCTACAAAGGCCTACAAAGGATGGAGGGTGGGATCCACCTCCACGGAGGACTATTCTGCCCTGGTTCAGTTCTCCAGGGAATGAACCAGGAAAGCCAAGGCTGTGACAGAACTCCAGCTAGCTACAAGTATCAAGGACAATAAAAAGTCCTTTTTCAGATATGTGAGGAGCTGGGGGAAAAGCAAGGGCAACATTGGACCCCTGCTAAGCCAGATGAAACAAGTGACAACTGACACCCAGGAAAAAGCCAACCTATGAAATGGGTACTTTAATCTCTCCCACAGGACACCCATGCCCACTATGGGACAGGGAGGCCGGGTGAGGGAGATTCCTGGCCCTTGATCAATGCCGACATCATGAAGAACACCTTGAGACGCTGGACACCTTCAAGTCAGCCAGCCTTGACAATCTATACCCCAGGGTACTCAAGGAGCTGGTAAGCATCATAGCCCAGCCCCTGGCATGTATCTTTGAGAACTCCTGGTGCTCTGGTGAAGTGCCGGAAGATTGGAAGAGGGCCAATGTGGTGCCTATCTTCAAGAAAAGGAGGCCAGTGGATCCAGCAAACTACAGGCCCATCAGCCTGACCTCTATCCTGGGCAAGGTCTTTGAAAAGATTATCAAGGAGGGCATCCTTAACAGACTAGCTGATGGCAATATCCTGAGGGATAGCCAGCATGGATTTGTTGCGGGTAGATCTTGCTTGACTAATCTCATTTCCTTCTACAACCAGGTGACCTATCACCTGGACAAGGGAGATGATATTGATGTCATATATCTTGACTTCAAAAAAGCCTTTGATCTGGTATCCCATAATCACCTCTTGGAAAACCTGGCCAACTGTGGCCTCCGGTCCACCACGATCAACAGAGGGTGGTAGTTATTGGAAATCAATCACCATGGTGCCCTGTGAACAGTAGAGTCCCCCAAAGCTCTGTCCTTGGACCTGTATTGTTCATTAATGATGTGGACATTGGAGTCAGAAGCAGACTGGCCAAGTTCGCCGATGTTACCAAACTCTGGGGTAAAGCATCCACATCTGAGGACAGGAGGGTGATCCAGACTGACCTTGACAGGCTCAGGAAATGGATGGACGAGAACCTGATGGTGTTTAACACTGAAAAATGCAAGGTTTTCCACCTCAGGAGGAAAAAACCTGCAGCATCCTTATAGGCTTGGCAGTGCTATGCTGGCTAGCACAGCAGATGAAAAGGACTTGGGGGTCATGATTGACCACAAGATAAATATGAGCCTTCAATGTGATGCTGTGGCTAGTAAAGCAAGCAAAACACTGGCCATATATGCTTCTCAGGTAAATCCTGGGACATCATTCTCCCCTTGTACTCAGCCTTGGTGAGGCCGCAGCTGGAGTACTGCGTCCAGTTTTGGGCTCCACAATTCAAAAAGGATGTGGAGAAGCTTGAGGGAGTCCAGAGCCATGTGCATGATCAGAGGCCAGGAAAACAGACCTTATGATGACAGGCTGAGAGCTATGGGGCTCTGTAGCCTGGAAAAGCACAGGCTCAGAGGCGATCTGATGGCCACCTATAAGTTTATCAGCGTGTTCACCAGGAGCTGGGAGACTGATTGTTCACCACACCGCTCCAAGGGATGACAAGGTCAAACAGTTATAAACTCCAGCAAGACCATTTTAGGCTGGACATGAAGAATTTTTTTACTGTCTGAGCCTCCAATGTCTGGAACAGCCTGCCATCTGAGGTGGTTCAAGCACCCACATTGAACTCCTTCAAGAGAAATTTGGATGCTTATCTTGGTGGGATCCTATGAACCCAGCTGACTTCCTGCCCGTTGGGCAGGGGCTGGACTTGATGATCTTCCGAGGTCCCTTCCAGCCCTACCTTCTATGAAATGTCTATGAAATAAATACATCTATATATTAGTGGTGTTTCATTTTGATTACTGAACAACGTGGATTTTGGTGGGTTTTTTTAATAACCCCCCAAAAATTGGGGATTTCTGAAAACTGCGGATTTTTTAATCGGAGAAAACCAGGATCCCTGATAATTATCAACCATTTTGGTTGACGTTGTTAAAAAATACATAATCCTTAAACTGTCATCCGGCATGTAGAATGTCATCTAAAAGAGCTAAATCATGGCAAAAGTAAAAGAAACTAAAAACATGCTATGTACTCTTCAGTCTAGATAGCAATAACTGGTCTACTTCCAGGTGGAAGAGGCATTTGCTTTGTCACCCATCAAATCTACCCCTTTTTATCAAAGAGAAAGTAAAGTCATTTTAAATAATCTGGTTTAAAATTTTCATTGTAAATATTATTCCACACATATATTACTTAGATATACAGTATAACCTCATAAATTTGGCATCCTTGGGACCTAGCACCTGCCAGAAATTTTAAAATTCTAGATTTTTGAAACATAGTTTCATAGTAGTTTGGAGTCAGAAGGGACCTGAACAGATCATCTAGTCTGAACGCCTGCCACTGGTAGGAGCACTCTCTGGGATCACACAACCCAGCATCCAACCTCTTTTTGAATTTACCCAAGGTAGGAGTGAGGACCACTTCCCTAGGAAGTTGGTTCCAGATCCTAGCCACCCTAACAGTGAAAGAGTGAAAGAGTGAATCAGTGTGCAGCTGCTGCTCCACAACCACCCGCTGCTACCTCCTCCCTTTCCCCTGGACATGGAAGGGGAAACTTGCATGCGATGGTTGCTGCTGCCATACACCACCCCATGCTGCCATTCCATGTGCAGCCACTCCTCTGGGATTTGCCACCTCTTCTCCCTGATGTAGTGTATTTTTAAAAGTGCTGGACTTCTGAGAATCCTAGAATTTTGAAAACCAGATTTATGAGGTTATACTGTATTTAGTAGTGTGGTGGGCTTCCTGGCCTTCACCTGGCTTTCCAGGCTTAGGGGACTGTGAATGTGATTGGTGGGGCAAAACCCACAAATCAGAGACAGGCAGGGAGGAGCCAGGAGGAGAGTCTTCTACCCTTCCACTCCAAAGGGGGGGAGCAGGAGTAGACTTAATTGGTGTGAGGATTCCACTTATTGCCCTGTCTAGGACCTTCTGCAGTATATTCCAGCTCTCACCTCCCATGTCTTGATTGATTTCAATGTTATTTGGTGGGAAGGGTTACTGCCATACTAGGACACTGGCAATCTATCTAGGCTCTTATCTATACTACAATCTCTTTGGTGGCTCTCTCGACCAACACCCAAGATTTACGTTACCAATTCAGTTCAAGATTTATGTGGGTTGAACAATTCTCTTTCTTATTCTTTTTCTTTTTATATCTACAACCAGTTCACATACTGATAGGTTGCGGCTATTCAAACTATTTTATATACTTTTTAATTGCCCCTTTGGATACATATTTTACAAAATCTCATCTTAAGTAATACACATTCATGTAAAAATAACTACTGAACTATTTTAACCTGACAGAAAATTTTACTTTCAGTTTCTTTCTTCCTTTCTTCTTCAGTGATGTTTTGTCTCACTAAAGTCTTTGGGATACTCCCACGTCTTTTTTTCTGTAGGTGTGGGGAAGTAGCCATAACTCAGGTTCTTTCTCCCTTCCAACACCTCTAGGACACAATTAGTTCACATCAATGTCCAATAAAAACAAGAAATACAAGAATAAACTCAGCTTGTGATGCACCTGAGGAGCATTCACGGCTCTTTCCTTTTCACAGTTTCTCCTCTGATGCACCTCTCCTCCTCAGAGCAATCTGAGATTCAACTTACATCTCCATGGATTCCTAGCTTACTCCCCTGTTATTGCCCTCCTGGCATGCTGGACCAACTCCTCTGATTTGCCAGTCCCAGCAGTCCTGCCTGACTCCTCTCTCTTGGAGCATTCCTCCTCTTCTCTCTCTTCCTGCATGCTGTGCCATTCTGCCCCAGGCGTTTTAATCCTCAGGGAACAGCTGCTCTGGGAATGGCATTCTCCCTGCTCAGTCTCCCTCCCTGTTTGAAGTACAGTATTTAGTTTTTAGCCAGTCCCTCTTCACAATTGGGAACTGCAGTTGAAGCCCCCCTAATTGGTTCATTTTCAATCAGGGGGCAGAAACCCAGAATGGGATGTAAGCAGCTGCCTGCAGAGTACACAGCACATTTAGCAAGGGATGAAGAAGGAAGAGGTCCCAGGGCCAAGAAAAGCTGAGAGAACTGCCCAGTGGGCATATCTGGCTGCTTAGAGATCCCAAAAGTTTCCACTGCTGGACAGGGGTGGTAGTTGGTACAGACATTGCTGCACAGAAGGTCCGTGAGGGACCGGGACCCTGGAAGCCACAGCAAGGCAGCTTGGGTCTCCAACTCTGACATGAGGCCGGGCTATGGTGCAGGCATCGCTGCACAGAGGGTCTATGAGGGACCGGGACCAGGGCCCTGGGAGCTGAAGTGAGGTGGCTCAGGTCTCCAACCCCAGCACAAGGTCAGGCTGAGGTGCAGGTGTTGCTGCCTGGGGGTCTGCAAGGAACCAGGACCCTGGGAGCCACAGCGAGGTGGCTCAGGTCTTCAACCCCAGCATGAGGCTGGGCTGCAGATCAGACCTTGCTGCATAGAGGGTCCTCAAGGGACCAGGACCCTGGGGGCCACAGTGAGGCAGCTTGGGTCTTCCTCCCCAGCACAAGGCCAGGCTGCAGTGCAGGCATCACTGTACAGAGGGTCTGTGGGGGATTGGGATCCTGGGAGCCATAGCAAGGCAACTCGGGTCTCCAATCATGGCATGAGGCCAGGCACGGGAGCCAGTGCTACTGCAGGGTGAGTAATTGCAGGGCATAAGGCCCTGAAGATGACTGAGCATTCTGGGACTCATTCCCTGCAGTGAATTTGCAAGGGCGCTGGGAATGGAGAGGTTCCTGAACATGGGGAGCAGCATTCAGAGCAGCACTGCCCTAGACATGCATGAAGCAGCCCAGATCTGTAACTCCCCCTGAGAAGGATTGAGCCACTGGGATGTGTGAGCAAGTCACGCCACCCCCTGATGCCTGAAACTGAGCTCTCCCTTAGAGAAATATTAGTCAGGCCAGGGAGCTTATAAACGTTGCTCCACCCAGCTCCTTGGGACACGTGAGCTAGTTGGGTCATGAGTCTCCCACTGGGTAGTGACAGCCAGGAACAGGTAGCCTTAATAAAAAGGCAGGAGGGAAAGACACCCTAGAGGAGGGGAACTACTAGAGAACACTTGCATCTCATAATTTGGAGTGTTTATTGATTGTTTGATACACGGTGTGCATCTTTGGAGTGTTTATTAACTGTTAACTGTATGCCTTGTGTTTTATGAGTGCCATTTATTGTTGTTCTTACCTGGTCATACCATTTGGAACCATTATGGTTACCTGCTTGGATTTAGGTGTCTATATAGTTATAGTTATATGTATGTATAACCTGTAAATACTCCCTTTAGTTCACTACCTTTTTATATACATATATTACATTTGTACCCATTTAAGACATCGCTTTTTGTTCCTCCTCTATTGAGACATGATAGGTGAGAGGTAACTGAGTAGACTGCAGTTTCCACCCCCAGGACTTGTGCTTTGCTGGCTTTCCCCTCACTCACTCACTTTGAGGGACACCTGGGTTACAGTAGTAGTGGTTTATCTTTCACCAAAACATTACTATAAAATGAACAATAAAAATCACATGTCATTAATAACATTTATAAAATGTATAATTTTTGCTATAAACATACAGTAAGATGATCATCATTCTGGCAGTTTACACCAAATTAAAACATAACATAATTTATAATGATAGAATAGAAAAAATAAAATGAAGAAGTGGACAAGGAAACAAAACAGGAGATTTGATTTTAGGCTTTATTATTTGTGAAAATAATGTAAATAAGACACATAGGACAGGAGGCTCTAAATTATTAAAGTCCAGTATTTAATATTCTCATGAATGCAGACATCAATTTTCCTTTTATTTCTTCAAAGAACAAGCAAGTCCACAACTAGTGACACAAGTTATCTATCTCATTGTTCCCACAAGAGTATATTCTGTCCAAATATGTGATCTGACACCACTTCCCATGACAACTACAGATCTCATTAAAATGAATCTCAGTCTACTAATGACCTCTCATTATTTGTAGCTTTGTACCATAGACAGGTATGTTTTCTAGGCCAAATCAGGGCTTTATTAATCTTGAAAAAGGGAATGCATTCCTTAATTTAAATATAGGGGTTTTTTTTATTTACCCTATATTAAACATATATATATATATATATATACACACACACACACACACACCCCCTATATATATATGTGTATGTTAAATATTAGGACAGTGATCCTCATTATATTTCCTGGGCCATTTAACTGGAGGAGTTTATAGATATTATTTAACCAAAAAAGAGGTTATTTGGCACAAAAGAGGCTTGTAGAATACACTTCTTAAGGTATTTGGTAGGTGTACAAAATCTAATGTTCACCCAGTAGTTTACAGTTCGTAATGGAGCTAAATTTAGAGTTCTTAATGGATATATGTTAGTCTATTTTAAGAGTAAATTAGCATTTCCCCTCAATCCCCACCTCACCCAGTCATATAATTAGGTACACATAAACCCACCCACCAAAAAAAAAAACCTCCCCACCCCAATACTTCAGATTTAGCTGTCTGGATTTCCAAGCTACTTGATGTTGATTTAACATGCACCCACATCCAGAAAAGTATTGGAGCAGGAATAGTGGGGAGTATGACAAATTCATACAAGCTGGAAACATTATCCAATGTTAAAACTAGAGCTGAATAAATATATATAATGATTTAAAATATTTTAATGAAAATTCTCAGTAAAGTCTATTTGCATTTTCTTTTGGGGTTGTCTTCACTTATTATTTTCAAATAATTCAGATAGTTAATTTAAGCAAGTATCTGTGGGCACTTCTACACAATACATTTACTGCACAGTAGACTAATTAGCTGCACAGTAAAACTCTCAGCAGCTACACATGCACTTCTATTAGGCTGGAGTAAACTAATTTACTCCACAGCAACACTTGTGTAAATGCTGCCCCAGCTGGCTGGGACAAGAGGGTGTGAATTTACTGAGAATTAGTGTGAGGAATGTCTGCCAGCTAGCCTTGCCAGATGGGGCTGCTCTGACCTGGGTCGATGTGCTGCGCTCCCAGGCGTATGCTCAAATGACAATAAACTCTGGATTTTATTGCTTTGCATTAATTGCACGTGTAGATGCACCCTGTGAATCTAAAAAATTTCATAAATATTAGTGAAATGTTATCATTTGGTATTCACAACTTTTTTGCTGTTCTTTCTTCCCCTTTATTATAAACTTAGAGTATTCCAATTACAATGCAGAAAAAAGAATACATGATCCAAATGACTGATCAAACAACCCAAATAGTGAGGAGTAAAGTGGACTGTTAATAAACCATATGTCACCTGAAATTTTTGCTGAAGTATTATTTGCACAGAAATGGGGGTGAATTTGTGCATTTGCACAGGCAAAAATTAGGAATAATCTAGAAATTATACAAAATAAATAAAAATAATTTTATACCTTATTTCAAATATAAAAATGTATGCACAGCATATACTCTAAATTCTTGCTCCGGCAAATCAACCTGATTTGTTCCTTTCAACTATGTATTCTGTCAATCTTTTCATATCTTAAACATTATATTAGTGTTTTTTATTTAAAAAAAACAAAAAGTTCACCATTGAAAACAATAAGCTTTCTTTTTTTCACCACAATTTTTGAGGCAGTTATCTTGTTATAATAAAGTACAAGGGAACAGCTTAAGACAGATTTATTTTTCCAGGTTTTTTATTCTATATTTATTTAAGTTACATCATTTTCAAGATCTGTTGAAACATTACTAGCCCATTCCTTGGATCTTTATAACATCTGGGTGAAGGGAATGTGCTACATTTTCCAGGTCAAATGATATTTGCATATGAGCACCAAAGACATTTAGAGTTCTCCTAGTCAACACACTAAGGAAAATAAATTGCAAAGCAGCCAGTTACTTGATTTAATTTTATAGTCTGTATCTGGAACAGTACAACAAACTCTTAATAACACTCATTTTTCACAAAATGACATGTCTACACTTCTAAACAAAACTAATGGGCAGTGGAAACATTCATGCCCAGATCAGATCTTAAATGAATAATGTCATTAGATAAAACAATGATGAAGTACAGAGTACATAAATACCAATTATAAAATTAATGGAGAGTGCTACATTTACTTCATTTTAATAATCAACTGAATCCCTGGAAGATATTATTTCTCTTTTGTATTATGTATACAACATCATTACATTTGATTGTAATGACAAATACACAGTTCAACCTGATACGGATGCTCTACTTGGTTGCATTTGATATTTAACA
This sequence comes from Crocodylus porosus, assembly GCF_001723895.1. Classification (NCBI taxonomy): domain Eukaryota; kingdom Metazoa; phylum Chordata; order Crocodylia; family Crocodylidae; genus Crocodylus; species Crocodylus porosus. The sequence continues at coordinate 101,435,801 of NW_017728906.1, forward strand.
TCAACTTTCCTTAAATGCATCTAACAGGGGTCTCTGTTTATTTAAACAAATGTTCATATTCTTTGTGGTATTTGAAAATGATTCAAAGACCTAATACCTAGAGAAGAAAATATATCCAGCCATTATCCACCCAGCCTAAAATATTTCAAGGGCTTCAAAAAGTAGGTCATATCATAGTAGTGACATTGAACTTTTCAACTGGGAATAATTAGGTTTTATTTCTAGTGTTTGGTGACCTACTCTGAGGTATAATATAATACAAGAACAGTTTAGTTTTATTTGTCATAATTTAGTGGCTTGTTTTATTCTCTTTTTTACTGTGTATACCTTAAGAATTCATAATTGTTACCTATTCAGAAAACAACAGCTGACAGCTGTGCACAGCACTACTGCTGTTTAACATGTCGTAAAAGAACTGTTGCAGGCAATGATGATCTCATTAGGGACCAAGGGTACTGTATTTTTTTAAGAATAAAATAACGCAGCATTAAATCATTTCAACTGTAGTGTCACTTGCAGGGAATGGAAAAATGCAAAAGTTTCTGTATATGAAACAAGTGTTATAGTAATACTTAAAGCATAGAGAGCATTTGAAGCACACTTCCTTGTATAGTCCCTCCAGGGTTTTTTAAAAGATTTTACTTTTATTTAAGGGCTGGCTTCTAATGCAAAGAGACATAATAGAATGCACTTGTGTCTGTTAGCTCAAATAACAAGACATTTTCTTATACCAAGAGCCATTAGATACAACTCAGACCTTTGTATGGTGCACCATGAAATTATTCCCTCCAATGGATTTAAAATTTTCTGTTTGTAAGCAGTCATGGCAATAAACAATGCACCATCTACTTTGATCATGTGTTCACCTTTATAGGTGTGTGGGGTAGCCTGCTGCATTGCGTCAAGCTATATTGTAATATGGCATACAATATAATTTGACATAGTATGACAGCTGCAACCTAATGAACTAAGGCATGCATGAAACTTTCATGACAAGTGAATACAGTGTTTCTGGGACAGAGTTTCTCTGGTCTTTATATGGAGGTGCACTTGAAGCAGGGAAGCCAAAGAGACTTGTCCTTTGTTGTAAAGACAACTCAGATGCAAGCCACACATTCAGTTGCAAGAACTGCTGCCCATATACTTTAGGGATGTTATTTTTACCTAGCAAAATAAGAAGAGGGGAGTCAGAGCTATAGCAAAAGCAGCATGTATAGAAATCAAGGTGATGGAGCAGCCACGAATCCCCAGAGACATTCTTCTCTGAAAAAGATTGCTTGCTCTGCTTACCTCAGGTACCCCAGCTGCCCTTCTTTCAACATAGAGCTGTACCTTAAAGACAAAAATTGATTCTCTGGGTTCCACACCCATCCCCTTTCAAATCTGTTTTGCTGTTGACTTCAGTTAAGCAGGATTTGGACACTTGTAAAAAAAAATCAAATTTGTCTTTGGTCTTATTTTATATCCGGGCTGTCCAACTTCCGAGCAGCTAGGGGCCACATGCCACATGGGCCACATGCCCGCACCTGGTTCCCCACCACTATACAGGCTGGTTCCCTGCACCCCCCTTTCTCAGCTGCATATAACATACAGGCTTCCCAGTCCTCCTTCACTGGTTGTACAGCTTGGCTGCTCCCATCATAGCCTCCCCCCACACACAGGCAGCCTGGCTTCCCCCACATAGCACACACAGCCAGGAGAGGGGGTTGCTGTGCACGTAGCACTTGTGCCATAAAGGTGGGGAGAAGCCAGAGGCTTATGCTACATAGATGCCCATGCCGCACACACAATAGGGAAGGTGCTAAGCGGCCTGTCTCCACCCTCTCTTCTTCGAGCAATGTCCACTATGCAGGCAGTTCCAGTTCCAGCCTCAGCACAGGCAGCCTGGTTGCCCCCATGCCCCACTGCACACACAGTCCAACCCCCACCCTCTCCCCCCCGATGAATGCACCACCCTCCTGCAGTGTGAACAGGCTCTCTTTTCTTCTATGCACCATCTACTTACACACACAGATTAGGCTGTCCAGTCCCCTCTCAGCTCACATAGCAGAAGCAAATGAAGAGGGGATTGGGGGCCAGGTGGGAGTCTACAGGCCACATATTACCTTGCCAAGGGGAAATGTCTACACATGCAAACAATGTGCCTGAATTTTCTGTGCAGAAAATTCAGATGCATTAAACTGTGCCTGGGCATGCATCTGAATGTTCACCCATGTTGGGAGTAAATTTGCTCCAGGCAGCAGCAGCTTCCTCTCTTTACTTTGCTTGCAGGCAGTGCAGGAGGCCTGGATCAACTTGATGGAACAGCCCTTCATCAAGAAAGGTAAGGAGGCATCCACCCACTCTGTGGCCTCAAACCCTGCTCTAGTCTGCAGGGTCGGATCTCAGCAAGCATTGTCCTCTATGCCTCAGGATCACTTTGCCTCCCGAGGCACTCAGTCAGAAGGAGGGTGGCAATGATCTGGGATACCCCCAACCTACATCCCAGCTTCTGCCCAGTGCTGGAGGAAGGTGGGAGCTGAGTAGTGCCCAGACCAGAGCAATCCACTTCTCCCCACTGGCAAAGGAGGAAAGGGCATCTGGGCATAGTGTTCTGTGCCATTCAAGGTCCTGCCAGCCCTGCACATCTTTCCTGAGACTCTGACTGCACCAGCACCATCATGGATTGGCCTTGGGAGTCAGTGGAGGAAACCTTCACCTCGGACCCTCCCAAGGCCAGAAATGTGAAGCCAGGCTAGGCTTGGGGGTTGGGGGGATGGAGGGGCATGGCATAGCTTGGCCTAGCTTCCCAAGAAGGAAAGGCTGCAGGCTCCATGCTAGAGAGGAGCCACTTGGCAACTCCCTGCATCAGCTATGGGGACAGGGGCTAGAGCCATCCAGGGGTGTGGTGCAGCAGGGATGCTCCCCCGAGGGAGGAGCAGACAGATGGGATGGTCCTATGCTAGCCAGACTTTGTGCATCCAGCTAGCATGGGGCTGATCCAGGCTAGGGCAGCAAAAAGGGGGTGATTCTGGACCTGGCTGAAGCAGGGAGAAGTAGCTCTTCTGTAGCACAGAGTCAACAGTCTTAGTGTATGAGCCTAATCTAATACACAGTAAGTGCCATTCAGGTGTAGATAGTAATGCTTTACTGCACATTACATTAGAATAATATGCAGTAAAGCATCTTGTGTAGATATACCCAGTGTCCCTCAAAAACTTAATCTATGTATCAGCTCTTCCTAGCTTTTCTTCCTAACTTTCAGAAAAGTACCATGTGAGCAGGTTGGGCAATCCTAGCTCCATATCTCCTCTATACTCACCTGCCATGATTTGGATTAAAAAGAAAATGAAGGAGATCAGTGGTATTTTTAAGTGCTAGTGATTAATAAACCTCATCCAGGTGTCACTTGCTCAGAATGCTTGTTTATTTTTTTAAAATAAGAGATTACTGCCTCACCAACTACTTCATTTACAATGCCTCCCAGTAATGCCAAACAGTCCTCTTAAAACAGGTTGCACCCAAGCATTTAGTGGAAAGAGCACTACAACACGCCCAGGCATATGAAGCAGTGGCAGGGGCCAAGCTCAACATGAGCAAAAGCACCTGCCTAGTCCAGGGCAACCTCAGGGCCCTGTCACCCCTGGGGGTCTCTGTCCCCAACAAGGGGGTAAAGATCCTCAGAGTGGAGTTTGACCCAGAGCTGCTGGCACAGAGGGCATGAGAAAAGATGGAGTCCAAAACCAAACAGAGACTGGGACTATGGCAATTGCACTGCCCGTCAATGGTGGGGCACATGGCACTGATAAAGGCAGTGCTTCTGGCAATGCTCCTAGACACCACCCTAGTCTTCCTCACCTCAGAGCAAGTCATTTGCAGAATCCATAGAGCTATGCATGTTTCCTTTTGGAACCCCACATGGGAGAAAGTAGTGAGGACCAAGCTGTATGAAGTGAAACAGTCCAGAGGCAGAGGAATGCCAGATATCCTACTCTTCCTCTGGGCCAAGTACATGAGCCAGGTTTGCAAATAAGCAAAGGGGGCAGAAAACAAAATACCCCACAATGTCAAGTATCTTGCAGGGCAGTTGCTGTGACAGAGACATGTGTACACAATGACTAATGGGACCTCATGGGCCATGGTGTCCCCATGGTTCTACAGGGTCCTTAAACACTTCCAGGAGAAATACTAGCGGTACAACTCAACCATAGTGACCCTGGTGAACTACCACAAGGTACAGCAAGTAGTAAGGGAAAGAGACATCATATCATTCATGGACTTCCTACCTGGTGACAGATTCCAGGTTGTGTGAGAGTGAACCTTCCACAAGAACAGACAGAAGGAGTGCAGAGACCTGAACTGACAGACAGCCTACTGGGCAGTCTCTGTACAGGCATGGAGAAACAGCATAGGTAAAGAGAGGTCCATCAAATTGCCTGAGGCCAACATGCTGGTGGCAGGGAGAAACAATCCACCACCTCTTCTGGGACTGCCCACATGCCAGAGAGATTTGGAAGGAAGTACAAGCTCTCCTCCTGGTGGTGACAGGTTTCTGAACCCTGACCAGGGAAGCAGTCCTCTACTGAGACCTGGCCAAACAGCAAGGGGCTCCAACAGCCCACTTCTGCCAGTTCATCTCCTGCTTCAGGTATGCCCTGTGGAAGGCCAGGAACCTGTTCACAAACAAGCACTCAGACCCCACAGTCAAGGACCGTATTAAAATGGGGCTGAGTGAAATGTATTGGTACTACAGGAAGACAGAAGAGGACGGTGGGAAAGAGATGGTGGACCTCACATGGTGGAGAAGGGACTCGCATAGACTTTTCAGAGGCAAACCCTCTGAAGAAAACAATGAGGGCAACAGTGAGAACAGCTATGAGAGGGATGATGACAATCAAGTGATGACAAACTGAAAGTGCTGGAATGGTGATGGGTGCACCAGTGCACTGGTGCATGGGTGTACAGAGCAAACTTTGTAATAAGACTGAATTAGTTTAACTGTCGAAGTGTATTTTGGTCTGTCAAGTGAAGCACAGTGTTCACTTGATCGTTTGCTAGAGGTACGGAGATATATATGGTCCAGAGGCCCTTATATATATAGAAATAAATATTTTGCAAAAAAAAAAGTTTTATGTTCAAGCTCTTTTAAAGGGATGGTATTATACTGCATCATTCAGCCATGATTGGTAAAATAGTAGTAATGTGAAAATCTCTTTAGTGGTTTCAGACTGAAATTGGTACCTGTAGTATTTGTTTCTAAAGGCCTGAAATCTTAAGTGTATTAGGAAGCCTGCACCTGCTAGATTCCAAAAGAGCTGAAATCCTTCAGTTCGATCAAGGTCTAAACATCTGGGTGGCTTCTTCAACCAGAACAGAAATAGCAACCCCCCCGGGGGGGAGTGGTGATGAGTAGTGGTGGAGCAGTGCCCCCAGTGGTGGTGAGCAGCAACGGAGCAGAACCCTCCAGCAGCAATGAGGAGCAATGGCAGCAGTGCTGGAGCAGCACCTTCCCCCACAGAGGCAGAGACGAGTGGCAGCAGCAACAAAGGAGAGTACAATTAGAAACAGGAACAGTGCCCCCCGTCCCCCACCACTCCTCTCCTGTAGTGGAGAGGAGTGGGTATCATTTTAGAATCCCATTGGTATTCACCAATTGTCATTGTCCATAAAAAAGTGGAAAACATTTGATATGTATAGACTAGCATATGCTGAATTATCATACTTTAACAGACAAGTACATTGTTCCCAGGTGCAAGATGTGTTAGATTGGTTGTTTCAGATGGAGTGGTTTATCTGTACTGGACCTCTGAAGTGGGTATTATCAGATCCCACTGGGACCTGAAGACAAAGAGAAAATAGCCTTTTTCTGCCCACTTGGGTTTTATCAGTTTGAGAGAATGTCTCACAGGATATTGGGAGCACCTGCCACATTCCAGCATCTTATGGAGAAAGTAGTGGGTGATATGAAGCTCCAACAAGTTCTGCTTTATCTAGGTGACTGTATTTAGAAAGACCATAGAATAACATGAAGATAGGCTGCTAAAGACAGGCTAGAAGTCTATAAATTAAAATTGACCATTAATAAATGCCAATTCTGTCAGACCTCAGTTAAGTATGGGGTCATATTTTGTCCCAGGAAGGAGTAAATACAGATCCAGAGAAGATACCAGCAGCTGTAAAACTATAGAGAGCTGAAGAGTTTTTTGGGGTTCACTGGCTATTACTGGTGACTTTTGCAGAATTATTCCATAACTGCTTAAATCTTTGAATGACCTTAGCAGAGGATACCAAATTGGTAAAAATCAGAGGAAAACTAAAAAGGGGGCCAAGGAGAAATTTTCACACAAAATCATTACAGTCCCCTATATATTTTGGGGCCCCTATGGGACAGAAGTATGAAAAGGCCTTTCAGGACATTGTGGATCATTTAATTTGTGCCCAAGTCTAGGTCTTTGCTGACTCTAGCAAGCCTTTTATCCTTCAGACTGATACCAGTTTGGAAGGGCTAGAAGCAGTCCTTCATCAAGAGAGTTATGGGCAGAGAAAACCTGATGCTTTTGCCAGTAAAGGACTTGTGGGCAGTGCAATATGCCAGCCTATCTAGAAGCTGGAGTTTCTGCCTTCCAAACAGGTAGTTACTGAGAAGTTCTAAGATTATTTGTATGGGTATCAATTTGAAGTATGGACTGATAGCCTCCCCTTACAAGTGCTAAGCTAGATGCCACCAGCAAAGATAGGTAGTAGCCTTGGCCAGCTATGCATTAAGTGTTCATTAGTGGGCAGGAGGACACAACCTAGGTGCCTTGTCCTGTTGTCCACATGTCAAAAGCCATTGTTGATTCCTGTGGATGCTGTAAGGAGTACATGCAGTATCAGTGACATGGGGACAAAGTCTTGGGATTCTCCCTTGGGTTGTACAGCAGAGGTGTTAAGCTTACCTCCTGATGTCAGTGAACTATGTGGCCTTGGAGCAGTCCCCACTGCCTTAGCTCAATGAGAATGAGTCCAATGGCAAGATCCAGACATAGGAGATATTGCATATGGCAAAAGGAAGGGGTGTGCCCCCCTCTAGATTTACTCCAACTATTGCAGATGCTCAGTGCTCCTGAGGGAATGGAGTAAGCTCAGGTTAATAAATGGGATGACACATGGTCTACTGACCCATGGGTAACTAGAAAAAACAACTAGTGATTCCCAAAGAATATAGAGCACTGGTCAGGGTCTATTTTAGCTGCACATGACTTTGGACACTTGAGAGTTGAGAAAGATTCTATTGGCCACAAATGGCTGGTGATGTCCATAGGAAATGTGAAATGTGTCCAATGTTGTACAGAGACAAACACTACCCACCAGGACCACTTATCAACAAACCTTCAGCAATACTAAAATATTAGAGATGTTGAGCCTTGACTTTTTCTCCATGGAGGTGGATGGGAAAAATATTGAGACTATCTTAGTAGTGACAGATCATTTTACCCAGTATGTCCAGGCATGCCCTATCAGAAATCAGAAAGCTATTACTACTAGGGAAAAAAATACTTTTCTGTAGGATATACTCTGACAAGGGGTGTGATCTAGAAAATCAGCTTTTGAAAGAGGTCCTCTGACTAACAGGAATTTGTAAATCTCAGATCACTCCAATTCACCCTCAAGAGTAACACACAACCAGAGCATTTGAATCTGACTTTGTTGAACAATATGGTACTCAATAAACTTGGATAGACTTGGGGTCAGTCACTTTGTGATATAGTTTTGCTCAGTAGGTTTACAGGTTTTATTTAATACTAATCTTTCATAATACTAATCTTTCATTCCTGTTGCAAAAATAATGGCAATAGTTATTTATTGTTATACTGTTCCTAGGTCTATTACTGGGATTCAGATTTGCTAGGCTTAATTTCCTGTTAAGTGCAACTTAAACTATTTATATTCCTTCTGAATATACGTAGGGTTTTGGGCTACTAGTATGCGAATGCTATTTTGTTCTCATGTTCTAATGAGTAATGAGTTCTCAAATATACCATGCTGTATGTATGGCAAATATTACCTGTGATGGAGGGTTCAAAAGATAGGTATTCACTTAGAGAAATATACCAGAATAGATCATATTGCATTTAAGAGGCATATTGACCTGTGTGATTAGTATTCAGAACGCTAGCAAAATGCTTACCCCCACAAGGGGTTTTGGGGTTTCACTGATACTTTTTTTGTTTTGTAAAGCTGCAGTGAATTTGAATCAATAAATATTTACTCTCCCCAACATGGCTTACTCTCTCCAGTATGGCTTGGCTCTGACAAAATTGTCTATAATTCTTCAGAAATTAACTATCTGTCGGCCTGTCTAATTGTGAGAGGGTTGTTTTTTTAATGAAAAGGCTTTTGTAGATAGATCAGAGACTGTATCAAAAGCACATGAATGGATAATGTCCATGTCCAGACTATCCACATACATAAGTTTGCTGACATTAATAAGGGGATGAGGAAATCGATGCTTAGTCTGCCACTGGCATAAAGTGAACTTTATATGCCCCCTTTTTTTTCAAGCAATGTAAAACAAACAGTGAAAACCCCAGATGGAATGTTATCATCCAACAGAAAATTGGAATAGGTCAACCATCCACCAACAGTAGGACAAAGGATGAAAAAATGCAAACCATCCCTTTCAGAATAATGCTAGTGGTAACCCAACATAGAACTAAAGCTAGCTGTTAAGGGTCATGATGCAATGGCTTTTAAAGTAAATGTTAACAAAAAAGGTAGCAAAACTAAAATAGCATTGGTTGTGTTTATTTATTTATTTATTTATTTGCACATTTGTGGAACACTGCTTAAAAACCTCAAACACTATCACCTGTCACAAAACATTTGTGTCAGTGTTAATGGATGCCACACTGTTGACATTACAATGTTATGGCATGTATTATTTGGGGGGTCATGTGACACAAAATAACCCAGAGCTTGAACTCGCCGTGGGATTTTTCAGTTGTCTGTGGATGAATGTTTTAAATTAATCATTAAGACTTTCTAAGTTTCATAGCAGAGCTTTACAGAGAAATAAGTAATTGTACATATTACCACAGTGATATAGCTAAGGAAAATGAACATTTTAAAAGCAAATAAAACACTTCTTTCCCAAGGTTCTTCAGTTTGTATCTTGTGCCATTTTAAAAGTACTAAACTACTGAACATAAGATTTTGCAAATAAATGAAACCTTATTTTTCCTGTGGTTTTATTCATTTTCAATTCTAGAGTTACTTTCGCCAACAACTTTAACAATAATTAAAAATCATTGATAGAGGAAGGTTTAGTCAGGGATGGTTCTGCCATGTGCAGGACTAGATGACCTCAGGAGGTCTTTTTCCAGACCTTCTTTCCTATGATCCTAAAATGATAAATGGAGACTTCCAAGGTGTACATATTAGGATACACCTTCCCCTACAGAAAGTGTAATTAGCTAAAGGAATTCAGGTATTTTAAATTTTTCCATTAATTTACATTGACATTTTATATTTTGTTTCCTGCACTGGGCTGCAGTCACTACAGGGAAAAAAAAGTGATTCACCAAACCACTCTAGTTTTGCACATCTCTAACTGATGAACTTATTGTACTTGTGCCAATGTAAAATTAAGGTCCTGAAAGACGTTACATTTGTTGTGTGTTATATGCATGCATTGCACATTACATGATATCATGTCAGACATTAAATCAGTTTAACTTTGGATAAAAATAGTGCAACAGGCACAAAGTGGATTATTAAAACAAGCAACTTTTTGTGGAGTATCCTGTGATAATTTTAACATGTGCCTGGGTACTGGCATGTTATGACTTCTTGTGCAATGTTCCCATATAACGTGTGACAAAACTTATGACAAATGCCTGCCAGAAGTCTAAGACAAAGCAATGGTAAATTGGCCTTCATCTGTTACTCTGTTGGATCTCTGCTGCCTGCTGAGAATATATTATAGACACTTAGAGATGGTATCTGATGAAATCCAGAAACCTCAAATGTCACCATCTCTTTGCAGAATTGCTTACTGCAGTGCCTTCTTAACTGAAATTCTTGGAGTCAAATGTTCACACAGAGCAAATATTTGCAGCAATGGTGGCATCTGTTTGAACAAGCCAAGTTCAAAATGGTTTTCAACTCCCCACAGTTCCTGTATAAAAATGAGTGGAATGCTATTATTCTAAGGGCACAATTCATTAAAAGTCCTTTTTTTTTTCTTTTTGACAAACAGTCAACCATGAGTGAATAAAGCAACCTTATGTTTAATATTTGTTTCTATTTGCATAGAATACCTCACAATACTTATTTTAAAAGACCTGTTGATTGCCACCAGATCAGTAAGATTCCAATATCAGTAGAGACGGGCTATATCATGGCAGTGCAATCATCAGGGCTGTCCCTAGGGGGGCAGTGAATTGGGGCGACTACCTCTGGCCCTGCAATTTGGGGGTCCCCATGGAGCTGGGCGAAGCAGGGGCGGCATGGAGCTGGGTGGAGTGGTGGCTCTGCATCCAGCTGCTTGCTACCCCCGCCTCACTGCCACCACTGCCGCCACCAATGGCAGCAGCAGCTTCTTTCGATCTGGGGTCCGTGGGATTGGAGCGGGGGCAGGGCCCCACATGGGCTGATTTGCCCTGTGGGTTGCCTCTGAAAATTGTGATTATGCTCATATCCTTCTTAAATTAGTGTTGTGTAGAACTTGCTTTGTTAATTTACCATCACCTCATTTAGCATCTGATGCTATCCTGTAAAAATACCAGAACTGGCATTAAATAGGTTCTTCTGTCTTGCTAGTAAGGAGAAATTCATTAGATCTTTTTTGCTCCAGCCATTAGATAGATTAGTAATTTTTGAGCCTCGCAATGAATGAAAAAGGAGCTAATGATTAGTGATTTTGAGAAAACATAGCTTTGGCAAATGAAGTAGTAGCACCCTTACCTGCGTCTATGTGCAGGATGCTGAAAATAAATTGCTACCATGCAAACAAAAAACTCATGAAACCAGCGAAAATAAAAGCAGGTGTTACATTAATCTGTATCACTTTCCTCTTTCCTTTACCATATTCTTCAGTTCCTCATGGTTTCCGTAACTCTAATAAAGAAATGTGGTGTTCATGAAAATTACTGTAGCAGTTACAAAAACCCAGTGGTTAACATCACAATAAGGTAACGAAGAAAGAATACTGGTTCTAGTGAGAAAAGCTTTTAGTGTAGGTATTTAATTTTATTTCCATGCCCCTTACTGATCATTAGATTTAATATTTTCCTACACTAAGACAGTTGTGTACAGGGTTAATAAAATACTTTTTGTTACCCCAAATGTTTTCAAAATAATTCCTAAATATTTAATTAAGCTATTTTGTTTTGGTGGGTTTTTTTTACCTACATAAAATATAGAAAGGCCATGAAATCTTGGATAATTATCTCTGATGATGAATTTCAAAAGGTTTCAATCATCAGACCTTATCTGGATACCTCACAAAGCAGTTTGTCACATGAGATGACTTCTGAGTTTCTACTGAAAAGAAATATTAGTTTTTATTTGGACACCCTTTTCAGTATTTCATCATGTTTACCTTGGACCCAGGTAAATATAATGTAGTTCAGAGGAAACAGATAAGTAAACTTATTCAAGTTGTTCCATCTTTGGTTTCCATCAGGCTGCAAGCTTGGACTTGTAAAGAGAGACTGCATTGGGATAAGAAATTGAAGTCAGGCTATGTTCGATTTTATATTCCAAATTGGACTTGTTACAGATCTCAGCCTTAGCTACAAATTCAAAATTAGGTTTAAGCATGCTAGATGTTCAGACTGGCAGCAGTATGGTATAGTGGTTAATCACTAGTTTTTTTGTGTGGTTTATTTTGGTTGTTTTCCCCATTTCGTACACCCTTTTAGTTTGTCATATATTTAATTTAATTTTATTTTATTATTATCCAAATAAGTTGTGGCAACAATAATAAGGAACTTAGCTCTGGTGGTTCATTCAGAATAAACTGGCCATTTAGAAGAGCTTCTATAATTACATTAAATCCTTATATAACAAAATATAACTACAGAGTTGTAACTATAACCTGTCATAAACATTGGTAAAATCTTTATTCAAGGTAAAAAAAAACATTGCCAAAATTTCAAATGCTTAATGGTTAGAGGATACAGAGAAATTTAACAACTTTGGCCCTTTAAGGACATAATAGCGATGTCTGCTAAAAACTCAATCATATCAGATTGCAGTTTCTGCTCACTAGATGGGAATTTTCTACTCTGCTGAACCAAAGCTTTACACTTTCATTAGCTCACATTCTCTGTCATGACACCAGTGCCCTCTCATCAGATCGAAGCCTGAGCTGAGTGGTGCCGACAGAGAAAGGCAGATAAAAAGGAAACTGATGAAAGTGCTAAATGTTTGCCTTGTGGGTAAAAACTGCATGTGGCTCTGCTGACCACTGATTTTCCTTGCACTGTTCTAAGAAGACAGGAGTGTCTTCTGTTCCATTTATACACACTAGTAGCTTCAACCTCAACCAAATTTGATTTTAGTTACTCTCCTAAAAAAGTGCTATTCCTGTGAAATATAACAAAAACAGGCATTTTACTGTTTCAGTGATAACTATTCAGGACTGGACTTTTTTAAAAGGTAAAGGTGAGGATCATAAACGTAAACCCCATAATTTTCAAAGATCTGCATTGGATTTAACCAAACACCACTTGCTCGAGTCTATGGAGGGGCAGCTACTTTGTGCTTGGTTAGGCATTCATCCAAGCAGCTTTTAGTTTTGGCAAGAAAAAAAAACTCATGAGATATTAAACGTTATGACTATATTTAAGCATAAACACATACAAAGATGGATAAAACAATCAAAATTCAATTGTGTCCATTCCTGTTTTTGAACCCCTTTGCCTAATATAAAAATTGAACTCAAAGGAAATATTTCAGGCTCTAAAATACTCCAATACCCATTTTTCATATTAAGACACCTTTTTTTTGTCTTGGTGTTAGCAGTGACAAGCAACAGAATGACCAGAATACAATAATTTTCTGATTTTCAATATCACAATCTGAGACCAGAGGCTTTATGTGCAAATGTGAAACACCAATTTTAAGTTCTTGGAATTAAAAAATTATAAGGAAAACTGAGGCCTGTATTACACATTCAGGAAGATCAGATAAGTTCTTAGCTGGTAAAGCACATTTGGAATTCTGTATGCTTATATAATTTTGAACTCCAAGTTTTTCCAGGCTTATCAATTTAAAGATATTAAAAATCACAGAATTATAACATTTACTTTGAATGACAATTTGTCTATAAATAAGCATGTAAATGGCAACTGAATACTTTATGTTAACATTTAAAAAATATATTAGAACACAGCTTATTTAAAACACACACAAAAAAAACTCAAATAAACCAAAAGGAAAAGATGAGTTTAAAATTATCAGTATTTATTGTTTTTATGCTGTTTCAGCATTGGTGCTTCCCTTTCCAAGTACAAGAAACATCAGATATACAGTGTCAAATTCAAAATCTTTAGCAATTGTGGAGAGACAATTGTTGAGAGTGATCGCAAAAGACCATCTATCCCCCAAACAGAACTTCCACCTGCATTTTGAATAGAATCCTTTACAATATTGTTTCTGTTCAGTTACCTTTGAAGTTTGTTGGGGTTGTGTTGATGCTAGAATAATTTAAAATAAATTTTGGATCTGAAATTCTTGGAGACATTTAGACTCTTATCGGGGGGAGGCATACTAGATTTTTGCAGTCCATAACCAGATAGGATACTAGCATTGGATGTAGGAGCACCAAATTCAAGACCTTGGTCTTCTAGATTAGTGTTTCAACTACCAGACCTTGTAAAGCACTCCCAGATACACACTGTTAAAATTAAAAAATAGGAATTTTAATATATACATGTGGAAATATTTTTTATTTTACTCCAGTGCAGAATTAAACAAATTCTGAACACTCAGAAGGTACCGTGAAACATAGTTGTTTTGCTCTGGTCAGTTCTACTTACCATTTATTTGTGTCATCATCCAGAAATGTAGCATAATCACAATTTATCGGCAATAAAGAGGATAAGCATGTATTGCCCATAGATTGCACAGAATATTTATTCAAATCATGATTTTCTATATTAATTTAAATGATTCCCAACGCCTAACACAAACTCATATGGGTAGTTAAACCTGGTGGATCAATTGCAAATGACAAATCGTGACAAATGAAATAAATGTTTTAACGTGGAAACATACAGACTACACGTTGGATGACACCTGAAGCCATATTCCATTATTTTTGCCTGGGAAAATAAAGAAGGGCTTGGGCATACAGTATTTCTTTTGGAAGACGAGCACACATATCTCTCACACACACACGTACACATGCACATGCACACACAGTTCTGGGTATAACTATAAACTACATCTGACTGGAGGGCCTGGGGATACCGTGGTGGGGTTACTCATGGTGGGGTAGCTCCAAAAACATACCACAATGTTGCAACTTTGCAACCTCCAGAGTAAGGGAAGTATAGAGTGCCTCAAAACCCTATGCCCAATGTCCTGTGGGTACTCCCTGGTTGGAGAAAGGCAAAGGAATATCACCCTGACAGAAACATGACCTCACTGAGGCATTAGGCAGCCAGCAGTAGTTCTTTTCTGCTGCTCTCTGGTAGAAGCCACAGCCATCAGGAAACTGAATGTCTGGCCTTGGTCTGGCCTTTGGATTCTGTCTTAATGGTCTAAAGGAGGGATGATAGGTCTTGGGCAGCCTCCACTCCTTCATACTCTAGGAATACACATTGAAAATTCAATGGTCACAGGAAGCTGTAAAGAGGATTCATCAGGCATCTTACTAGACCTCTTAGGCACACACCATGATCCAGAGGATGTATTGTTGCCTACTACATATTCATATGCCCAGGCCCCTATATATATAAAATGAGAGTCATGCAAATGTAAAGTAGCACATAAAAATATCCCACAAACAAGTTAATGGCACGCATAGTAAAAGCTGAACTTCAAGGTGTGTTGTTAATATAATCTGCAATATCATCATACCTGAGCACACTGAGAAGCTCCAGAAAAAAAAACACATTTCAGCTTAGACACTAAACAGTAAATCCAAAAGTCTATGCTTGTGCATTTCACTTTTCACATTTTTTGAGTTTATTTTTTAAACAAGATCCTAGAAAAACAATTCTATTATGAAACTAGATAAGGACTTGATACATTATACATTCAGGTGCATCATGTTAATACATACTGGAATCTAGTCAAATTCTAAAATGTGAATTATTTCAGCTTGATGCATGATAAAGGATACAAATAAGGCATTACAGCCTGTTACATAAATACAGAGATCACTAATACATAAAGGAACATTTCATTCTGCCCTACATACATATATTGCATATGCTTATTTAATAAATGACACTGGCTCCCTTCAGCATTGCTATTTTCAAAATAATACTAATATTAATACTAATAATAAATTGGTTGCTACACTTAAAAAAAATGAGTGCTTCCAATTAACAAGATTTATGGGGCTGCAGTTGGGTTTCCTAGGTTTAACACTGCTTTATTTTACTATTGCCATTCCAGCTATCACTTGTCTCTGCTCTTCCTCACTGATTGAACTTTTTACCTTTTAATCAGACAAGCACTCATCTGGCTTACAGTACATTGAAATGGCACTGTTCTACTTTTCAAAGTGAAGTTTGAAGGGAATAAGTCTGATTATCATTGATTTCTATATTTGTAATTCACAAATGTATTTAGTTGCCTGTTTTATTAATCTTTATTCAAATGACTGACATTGAAAGGTTAGGCGGCAGTCTGCTGAAAGAAAAATACTATATATGATTTGGTTGAACCTAAAACTAAAAATACCAAGCAAAAGAAAGAGACCAGGTTTCTCAGGATTCTACCAGCTGTAAAATACGAAGTATTTTCAGTTCTCCTTGAATTTCAAGCTCAGAGTGATTGGCTCTTTTCCAAAGTTCACCATAAATCCATGACCCATCAAATTGCATATTTTGCTGAAGTGTAGCCATCTTGAAAATATTGTAGCTCAGAGGTGTCAATAAAAATAAATGTAAGGCACTGTATTTACTCTGTGTTTTTACGTGAAAACAAATCTCTTTCCAAAGAAGTTCAGAGGAATTATTCTCAGTTCAAAACTAAATTTGAGGAGGAAGAGGAACTTAACTCATCTTGTTTTTAGAGTAAAATATGCAAATTTTATAGCATTTTTATCATATTTTTTTATATTATTAAATATGAACTGTCAAGTTTAGCTCAAGCATTTATGCACACTTTGTCTCACTACTTCCAGTGTATCAAACATGTCTACCATACACAGTGATGCCGACCACAGCATGATCTATAGCACTAAGAGGTAAACACATAATCTTTTAGTAGAAATGAACCAATGCTTTTACCACATTTATCAGGGAAGCCACTATTTTAGTAATATTTTCATTTATTTGACAGCTGCACACACGTTCTGAAGCAAGCAACTTTCCAAAATTTGCTGATTAGTAGCAAGTTTTTTTAATGTCGTTTTTGTCCTCTTGTTTAAAAAAATGTATTTATATTAACAGAGAAGAGGGAAAAATTTCCCTGCCAACTATACATGTTTGCTTTAAAAAATAAAACATCTTAAAAAATGTATGGTACCTTTAATCCTAAATTAAAATTGTTGCTGGAATGCTATTACTTTAGCCCTAGGGTATATGTGATTTCTAAAGAAACAAATTCAGCATTTAATTAACTCTGAAGTCCTCCTGTAAATGGAGCTTATGTGTCTGAGGAAAGTTCAAGGCAGCCAGGCTGAATCTATAGAAGAAAACTGCTTGGAGGTGCTGATGTCCTAGAGAAGCAAGTCTGCCCTATCTGAAGCAGACAGACTTCACCACATGGCTACATGTACTAAATTAAGAAGTGGAGAAGTTCATCCAGAGTGCACAGATTAAAATTTTCAATAGGCCTAAAAATGACTCTAAGGCATGAATGAGCTTGTCACTTTTTCTCTGCCTCTTCAGCAAATGATGGATTCACTCTATGCCCATAATATAACCCGTGAGATATGCCTGGCTTCGTTGGTTATTCTTCATTCTCAGTCAAGCTGAAATAGAGGCTGTGGTTAAACAAATCTGCTTTTATGGAGCAAAGCACTGTGAAACAGAGCTGATTATGGCCTGACACATTGAATTAGACTGTTGTGTAAAGTACTGCTGATGATTCTATTGTTTCAATGGGTTTTTTTCTGATTTTATCGTAGTCTCTCAAGCCATACACTTTTGGTATAAAAGCACTCACTTCAACACAGTTTACTATATTAGTAACTGACACCTTAACAGAATGTAATTTATGGGACAGTTTAAAAAGAAGGTGGAGATTGTGCTTTTAATGAAGGGAGTCATACTTGTTTCTGCATCACTGCCTGGAAAGCCATAACTGCACTGCCTAGCAAAACTATTACAATAATAATATTAAGAACTTCTATTTTGCATTTTCAGAATAATTTGCAGCTGTTCACTAATTAATGGCACTGAGTGATCGCATGCTCTAAGCACAGGAATAAGAGCCAGAAACTGATGAGTTTTAAACCCATCTGGCACAGATTTTTTTTCTTTTTCTGTCAGCAAAACAAGCTTAACTTTTCATTTTCAGTCAATCCTACCAAGCTTTTGGCCTCAATGATAGCATGTGACAGCAAGTTCCACAGATTAATTTTTATTGCATTATCTTTCAGTTCACTAGATTTCCCCATCATTCTTGGGCTATGAAAAAGAATAAAGAGGTAAACTAGTAATTTAGGAAAACTAATAATTGACCCAAATTATGGCCAGGTACAGACATGACACTTTTACAGGATAGGTGATAGGACACCAGTCTAAACACGTAACGGAACATAAATTTGGCATGCATAGACTGAGTTAAAAATGACAGAACCTAGTCTAAAATAATTCCCACCCCCAAAAAGGGTGAATGTGTGGTCTATTCACTACTGATCTAAACTATACCATTTATAGAAAACCACATAACTTAGCTTGATTCTGCCTTAGGCTTTTTTCTGTATTTCTAGGTCCCTGCCTCTGCACCCTTCCCCATATATCTCCTCTCTGTATTAGCAGTCCCAAGCTTTGTAGTCTTTACTCCAGAAATGTTTAATGGCTGTCACCTATTTGGAATCCCCTTTAGCTCATATGTTTTCATTTGTTTGGACTTGGAGTCCAGAACTAACTGAACTCACTACTCCAGGCAAGGACACAACATATCCTACAGCCACTGCAAACCCTGTACTACCTGTTCTTGTGCTGACGCCTGTACTACTACTGTGGTTGGAGTGCTATTGGTACCCAAGCTAAATTACACTACAGGCACTGTGACTGCAAAGTAGATGTGCCCATAGGCTTATAGAAGGTTCCAACATTTCAGTATATACTTCTATACACTCTAACGTGTTCTTTTGTTAAACACTGTACATCAAGCTGGTATTTTCAATGAGATGTTCACAAACACTCAGCAGGCTTGTCCATGAGTACTAATAGTTCCTTTAGAGCCCAGCAATGTGTATTAGTTCAAATTATTCCTTATAATATCCTTTTCTTTTGTAACAAACATACACAAAACTTAATGAAATATTATTTCTATATACACACAAGGGTAGATCCAGAGGGAGTGCAGGGGTGTGGTTGTGTACCTCTTTTGGAACATGTTACAGGAGGAACAGCCAGGGAAATTTGTAGGTCCCTTAAATAGGTAAGAATTAGGCATGTGCAAAGCGGCTAGTATTTGCTTCGGATTCAGTTGATTTGGGGGACAGAAATTCAATTCAGTGATTGAATCACTGTCTCAAGTCGATTCAGCCAAAACTGAATTTGAGATTTGGCCACTGCCAAATCGGTCAAATCTCTGAATCAAACAGGCCCCATCCCCTGCCCACTCTCCCAGCCCCATCAATGGCTGCCCTGCCCAGCTCCAGTGTCCCAGGTCTTAAAAAAAAATGAAAAAGAAGAAGAAGCTCTGCACTCACTGGCTGCTGCCAGGCTGGGGGGGGGAAAGGGGGCAGGGGACATCCCCACTGCACCCCACTGCCCCGCACGGTGTAGGATGGGCTCTGCCACGAGTCCTCATCCTCGTTCCCCAGTCCATTAGTCTCCCAGTTCAATTTGAATTAAAAAATTCAGCCACCAAATCGGGCCAAATCTTCTCCAAATCAAGTCAGCACCCCAAACTTCACACAGTCTTAGTAAGGATCTCCCTCTCCTTGGCATTCCCTCCTTTCCTTTTTGTGATCAGTGTCACGTCTTCCTCCTATTCTCCCTCTCCCCTGCCTTCTGCTGCTGCCATTCCCAGTCCCACCCACCCCATTCTCAGGGAGCTCCAGAGCCACTCCTGCCCCACTCTAGCTAGGCTGCATGGGGAGCTAATCTCAGCTGAGGACAATGGCAGCAGTAGGGGTATCCCTGCAGAATGGGTATTCCTTTCCTGCTTCCAGGGGTCTACATAGACAGGGCAAAGCCTGGAGGCAGGGGGTTAAAAGGAGGACGGAGGGGTATGGAGAATGGAGGTGAGGGAAGAGATTCTTATCTGATTCATAAGCAGAAGTCCAGCTGAAGCTCCTATGGTACAGTCTACCCACTCCAGTGTGGCCAGGAAGGCTAGGAGTTGTGGGTTCAGCCATTCCTGAAGTACTAGTCACTGCTCCAGCACTATTTTAAAAAATCCGGGATCTCTCTATACATAGGTAAGTCTGAGCTTTCAGAACTGCAGTGTGAGGATTTATATTTCCTATTGACTTCAACAGAACCTATGGGTGTTCAGCAGCTTTGAAAATTCAGGCTGAAACATTCTTTCTAAAGTCATGATTTTGAAAGGATTGGTGCTCAATGTGCTCTGAGAGCCAGAACCAGGTCTTTTTAAAGTTATTTCATACAAGACAATCAGAATTTGAAGGTTTCAAAATCATTATCCGTTCTAGAAAATCTTGATCAATAGTGACAAAGGACAGTGGCTGCTTCCAGATGTAAGCAAAACAAAACAAAACAAAATAATACTATGCAGTAGCATATTAGCACTCTCTGTGCTTTCTGTGACATGCTACTGTGCAGTATTTTTTGCTACAGTGCAGTCAGCATCTTGTGTAAATGCACCCACTGAGTTTTGTTTTGTTTCACATAGTTCAGAGATCTAGAATATATAATAACCAAGATTCAAAGGTAAAAATTAGCATGCTACACTAATTATAATAAATAAATTCAGCTATGTAATAAAAATATTGTCAGTGTGAGGTACTACACTTCTAGCATTTTCAATCCCTTTTGCTTTTACCTTTGGTACTATACTTCATTTTAGAGTTTTCTTTCTTTCATTTTCATCTCCCTCTTTTCTCTCACAGAACAGTGACAGCATGGCCAGGAACAAACAATGCATTTAATAATCTGTGCCTGTCTTTGTCTCAAAACAAAAATATCCTGGGATTGGGCACATACACCCACTGAGAATCCATCAGGGTTTAGTGAATAGCTGAACACAGTGCTGCTTTTCTGCCATTGATTCAATGATCCAATCCTAGGATAAATATACAAATATACTTTTCAATATCCTTTGATAAACTGCTACTATCCCTTATCTATATGAAATTGTTTAAGCTATATGGATGTGGGAATCCATACTTTTTTACTTTGCCCCTAGATAAAATGATGCCTTCACATGCTTTTTCTGCAAGCTTTTTCCATTCTCCTTTGGTTGCATCTGTTTGCTTTGTCTGTGTCTACTATAGGGGCTACTCTACCAGTAAAAGCTTCTAATATTTTGGTCTTATGGTGACTTCCATTTGGCAATATCAAAATGAAAGACACTTTAGCCAGAATGTCCAAGAAAAGAAAGACATTCTTTCTACTCTTATATATTACCAAAATAAAATAAATATTTAGAAAATAGATCTGTATCATTCAACTCTAAAAATCTGAAGATAATCAGAGGGAATATCTCCAACTTTCATGAAATCCTCACCTCAGTGCCCAACAGCTTAACTTTCCTTATATAAATACAAAAGCAAAAAGAGGGAGTTAGCTGTGTTAGTCTGAAGTCAGGCAAAAGCAAGAGAACCTTAGATACTAACAGGTTCAGAGACTCGTAAGTTTTAATAGGCAAGAACTTACTTCATCAGATTCTATGGAAACATATCCCTCTATGAACAAGATACTATCTAAAATTGTGTACAGGTATTTGAGGAGGTTAGGATGAGATTGGATCACATTAAAATAGCCACCCAATCTAAGGTAAGTCAGGAAGGGTGTCTAGTGGGGGGTTGGGGAGATGGGGGAGGCAAGCAAACTCCAGGAGGAGGTCCAAGGGTTTGTGGGGGAATCTTGGGGACAAGTAGAGTCTGCAGGGGTGGGAGAGAGGATTAGGGAAATCAGGGGGGCAGGTGGGGTTTATGCGGGGCTTGAGTGTCTGAGAGTGTTTGGCGGGATCAGGAGGGATTGTGGGGCCTGCATAGAGAGTCTTGGAGGAATGGGACGTCTCTCTCCACCCCTCAGTGCAGGGGCTATTTTTAAACCCCCAACCACTCCCAACCTCAGACAAACAATGCCCTCCCCCACGAAACCTACCCCCGCATCCTGCCTGCCCCTTCCCCCACCCCAACATAACTTTCTCAGTTCCCAGCATTAGCGAACACTGATAAAACCAGCACTTGGAGTCACTTGCAGGATGAGGGTTTAGGCTGGGGAGGGTTGGAGATAGTAGAAAAGGTGCAACCTGAGGGCTAGGGGCTGGGGCCAGTGGCTGGGCTTTCCCAGCCCTGAGGCTGTGCTGGGAATTGTACAGAAGTTCAGCTGGACTGGTTTTGCTAGACCTGAGCTTAGTTAGACTATCTTGGAGGTACACCTAATTTAGATCATGATGTCCATATTTAAATCGACCTAACTGCCCTGAATTTTTGTGCGGTTCACATATAGAGCCATCCATATAAGGTTTGCATGTGGGTAAACTAATTTAGATTGGGTAGGCATTATTAACATGATCTAACCTCCCCTTAACCTCCCCAAATGTATGTATGCAGCCTAAGATGCCATCCTGCCATGCTGTCTGTTTAAATGACAAAATAAAATAACCCTCTGCCAAAGTTGTGAAAAATATGGATTAAAAAAGCTTTTTCATCTCTGTCAACTTCTGTCAACTGGTGATGCTGGCAGACTTGTTGGCCATCTCAGAACACAGGACAAAACTGTATATTCATGGTTAAAGCCAAATCTTAGTGTCTCTTTTTGTATTTACTTCAGTGGATTGGATATAGGACTGAGCTAGTGAAGACTGAGCTCCTAGAGTCACTCCAGGGCAATCTATGGAAGCTTGCACATCTCATTTACTGTCCAAGCTATATCTACATGAACAGACAATGATTTCCTTGATTTAAAAAAAAATCATTACATTATTCTTCATTTAATTCACCTCAGGGTAGAATTAAGATCTTCCAGAATCCTTTTAGCACATGGGTATTATATGACTAAAGTAACACAGAGGGCCAAAAGTGGACACTCTTCACAGGGTATGTGACAGTATATACTTTGTAACAAACATCAATGGAGTACAAAAATTGGAGGAAAAAATACTCTGAAGAAGCCTATTTTTGTCTAATAATTTATCTTTTCATCCATAGAACAAATTAGCCCATCACTTCAGCATGCAACTTCCACAGATTTCAATGCAGGCATGCACAACTGATGGGATAATTGGTATACAATTTCTGGCAGAAGTGATATATTCTGCAATATATTTTCCCTCGGTGCCACAGTTTCTTAATGCCATAAATACTCAGGTCACTGAACAGTAAAAATAAATAGCAATGCCAATAGTTCAAAATAAACACAGAAGAAAGGTCATGCAGTCACCCTCCCCCCACCCTTTTTTTAGGGGGTTGATGTTGTCAAAAATCTGGGCTTTCAGGAATTCAGGAAACTACTGAAGAAAGTCATCAGGCACCTTGAAAAAGCTTCTATGTAATGTTGGTTAAGACATCACATTTGATCCAGGGCTTGATCCAACTTACACCAACAGGAGTGGGTATCTTTTCCACTGACTTCATAGGAGCTGGATCAGGCTTTGAAAGTCACAGTGAAAGGCAGTTCATAGTGTCATTTTTAAATTACTTCAGCATCAATGCACTGCAAAGACTTCAGGGAGAACACATGAAGAAGAGAGGAAGCAAGGGAGTGAGCTTGTGCTTGTTTTGAAATTGCTAGATCCTGCTACGTTAACTTTATACCCTGGTTCCCACCTGAGCTTGCATGTTTTCAATTTCTACAGTAATTATTTATTTGAGATTTGTTAATAATTAAATACATAATTACCTGTATCTATCCCCACCACTATTGTATGCATGTAGCTAATTCAGTGCAACCTTTTACCTTCATACTACCTTTTGCCAACCATCTGAACCCAGTCACAATGTTTGGTATACCTTTGCTAGTTATATAAGCTTTCTTCCCGCATAAGCATTATCATTGATAGCTTAATGGCTTCTAAACTGTTTCATTAGTCTTTTTATAGCAACCAGATAACCCTCAAAATCAACATTATGCATCCATTATTTATATTAAGAAAATCCATATATCAAAAAATGTTTAATTAATTGAGAAAATTACAGTATTATAATTAATTTAATAGCAAAAG
The DNA here is from genome assembly GCF_001723895.1 of Crocodylus porosus. NCBI lineage: Eukaryota > Metazoa > Chordata > Crocodylia > Crocodylidae > Crocodylus > Crocodylus porosus. Next base: position 101,459,480 of record NW_017728906.1, read on the forward strand.
TTGACATTATTTATCTTTCCTTTAGATGACCGTTCAGAAATCTGTTTAAAATATATACCTATAAACATACAGCAATATGATCTTATACAAAATGTCACATTTGTGAGAAGTATTTCAAAATGTGATCTAGTATATGAGCAGAAATGATCCCAGTATAGCAGTTATATGAATACATTTATTATCCAAAGTTATATGGCAATAGAAAGTATATTAAAGAAACAGATGTAATGTTTCTTTCTACCAACCTGTGCATTTTTTAAATTATTAAGAAAGTAAAATAGTGACCTAAAGTAGTTCGAAGCTATAGATGTAACTTAAATTGTTAAATCCACTTCCTATAATTAGATATTTTCAAATAGTCTCCTATTGTTTACTATAAGGAGATACTGTGGGTAAAAGGGGTCTCCTTTCATAATGATCTGATTGTAGAAAAGAGGCGTTCAGATGGGAAAAAAGGTCAGATATGTATAAAATAACATGCATGCAGGTTTTGCTATGTTAAAACATAAGAGTACCTCTTGATTATTAGTTAGAAAATTATACTCCAGGATCAAGGGGGAAGTGAATTTTCAGAAAGAAATTTGAATAAAATAGGGCAGAAACCTGACTAATACAGGGAGCTTGCTCCAAGTATGAGGGGTCACAATAAGATGCCCAGATAGACGAAGATATTTTATATGTAAATAATTTACACGAAAATTATTTTAATATAGGAAAAAATAGGGATTTGTTATTCAAGTTTTCTATGCAGTCTTTTTGTTTTGCATATTTATTCAGTTTACTCACATAAACGTCTTCTGAAACAACTGCATGGAATGGTCAAAATTATTTCTGAGCACTTCCACTGTCTGAATTAGAGCATACATTTAAGGTGAGGAGGACAGAATCAGCATAAGTTAAGGCAAGAAATAAAGCAAGGAGTGGTTCATCAGAGTACAAACTCTGATAAGCAAGCCCTCTAAGGCTCACTAGAAGAGACAGTGAAGTTACCTGCCTTTTGAAATCACAGCAACCAAAACCATTTTCTGAATTTCTTTGACAGTGTAGCTTATTAAACAATTTAGCTTCTTGCATGAAGTTGATGCCATTGATGTGAAGGGTGTTTTTTTTTCTGGGTGGGGGGGTTGTTTGTTTTGTTTGTTTTTTTAAAGCAAGTGCTAGGTATACAACATATTGTTCATTAATATTTATTTGATTTTTTGTTTAATCTCATGGTAAACCCATTTGGAAGGAAAGTAAAAGATTGCATGAGCCAGAAAATCATCATCAGAAACACAAACAAAATAAGTATACTTTTTTTTGCAGCTTTCTCTATTGTCAATCATTTAAGATATCATTTTAAAAAGACTGAAGACTTTACTGATCATTTGCTTTCCAAATAGATTTTTACTAGCCATAAACAGTCAGAATTCATTTGGTAAAATTCAGTGCAATGATATTAACAGAAAATATAAAGCTGGATATACCATATGTTGATACCACGTCAAATTAATATCGGCTAATGAAATGAAATAGGCAAACAAAATAGGTCCCTCATTTTACTCTATTGATATTTCCAGGGAATCGAAGATTTTTGCTAAATAAATCCTAGACAGATAGTGCTTTTATTTAGCTTTCTAAAGATAAAAGTATGAACCTTACTCAACCCAAATTAAAATGCATCATAAAATATTCATAGTTTATTTTTTCTTAATTTTAAAGCATCACAAATGATTGTTTGTACTTGGAACGTCTAGCTCTTTTACAAGCAGATCTTTTGAATCCATATTAGTTTCTGCTGCCATCAATGCAATTTTAAAGAAAAGTGAAATCTCTGAATAGATTTCAAAAGACAAATGAAAGTTTCAAGTACACTTATTAAGCTCCAGACAAAAACTGGTTAATAGCTGAAAATCTGTTCAAATGGGATTCTTCTGTGTATTAAACAAGATTTTTTTCTTTGCCTTAGCAGTTCATGTTTAGGTCAAATTGAGTTCATTTATGTCCAATAGATTATTCCAGTTAAAAGGAATGGCAGAGATTAAAGAGTATAGTGAAATACCTTCCAATCTGCCATGGATGCAGAATTTAATATTAAAGTCAGGTGACACAAATGCAGCTAGCCCTTGGTAGCTAACCTAGAGACCTCCGGGTGTTGAGCTGGAAAAGATGAAGTCTGATTTTGACTTCATAGTATAAACAGAATGTCATCCACACATCAAAATTCCACCCACAGTGAACCTCCGGCACGGTTAATGATTATAATCTTCACATTTAATCATGGGAACACAGTGACAGGCAAACAAAGGTTAGCTAAACTGACAGTTCAGACTGTTTCAATGGAATATGGGAACTTCACAAGTTTTATTTTAAAATACATATACCCTTCCTAAATCACTTTTCAGCTTTACACTGCAAGCTTGTACAAAGCCTAGATACTTGCAGTGTGAATAATTAACCTTTAAACTGCAGAGAGGCTGGACACTTTGATCATTTCTTTAAAACTGTTGCTACGCCCATACCTCTTTCAAGGTTAAATTAAGTTGAGGATGCTTAGAGGGTGATAGAAGGAATACCACACTAACGTATCAAAATGTCAAAGGAAAGAATTCCATTTTAGACATGGCATCGTTATCTTGTAGGGATAATCTCCTCTTGATTTAAAGAAAATGACAACTTACGGAGAACAATATTTTGAGATATAGCTTACTTGCTAAATTATTTTGGTTTGTAAAGCCCTGTGTCTGCTTTTGACAACTTTTCTCTCTATACCACCACATCAAAGAATTGCAAGCCTTAAAAACAGTTTGTGAAAATAGCAGTCTTATATGCACACCAACTCTCTCAAACTGAAACTACACACAAGTATTATATGCATATATATGTATTAGTGCTTTGGTATAATTTCATATTCTTTCCATGTTAACCAAGATAGACAGATTTTGTAAGGAATACTGAATGAAAATGCAACTGTGGTTCTCTCAGACAGGAAGCCTAACAAAAATTTATTACGTTTAATGTTTGAATAATATTTGAAATGATATAATGACTAACGATTAATAAATGGTCATTTGCTTTTTTAAGAAAAACTTAAAATTATTTTATTGCAATATCATTCTGTTTTTCATATGCTCCAGAAGATAGGCATTTATTAAAACCATGTATTAATAATATAATAAAAATAAAACAATATTATTATGAGTGAAACACTACATGAATAATTCAACTTCAGATGGCCATTAATCTTTCCTAAATAAACTAGCAAACTGCTTTATAAATGCATATCTGAAATCAATATTATATAGGGTGTACATGTATACACTAAAATAAAAAGCAAGACGATTAGAAAAATTAGGAGTCTGTCCATAGGGAAAAACTAAAGAGCCTGACTTACGTAGCCTAACAAAACAAAGGCTGAGGGCAAGTATTATTGCTGTTTATAAAAACACACTCCAAGCCATACTTAAATATCAAATTATTGTGATTAAGGAACATCAGTGGCACATAGACAAGTGATGTTCTGCAGCTTTATGCCCAGGTGCACACTCTAAGGTGTATTAACTTGAGTCTAAAATGAGGAGGAAAAATAGTTGTTTGATCAAAAAAGGACAATAACAAAAACAAACTGGTAAAAGCTGGTGAACAATAAAATTTAGGCTTGTATTTTGGACAAGGAAGTTCTGATAGCAAGCTTCCAATCTAATTAGTGGGGACAGAAATCCTGAATGTTTTTAAGATAGTGCTTGATCAGTTTATGAAGGGGATTATAGGACACGGGCATTTGCCATGGTAGGGATAGGATTTGATGGCCAAGTTTCTTTCCAGGTCTATATAATAAGCAAACAATACCAGAGACAGCTTTTCAAAGGTATATAGTTAATTATAGTCAAAAGACTTTCAAAAGTACCTGGCCTAACTTGAAGCAGGAGTTGAAAATCCCGATATCCACCTCCCCACCACATCTTTTTATTTTTGGAGATCTTTACAAATTTAGTTCAGGGTCTTTAGTGCCTAAATCAGAATTTTTAAAATAACAATGAAATAATTGAATAAACAGGATAAAATTAAAAAAAAAACACAAATATTTTCACTAAGACAAACTAAATAAATATAAGTATTTTTCTCCAGTTGGAAATGCGTATTTAATAAATACATTTGTAATTAGAAATATCAGGAATTAGACATACAGTGACACAATTTCCTTTGCATTGATCCAATTTTAGAACAATAAAAGATACCTTGGTCAAAATTCAACATTGTGACAACCGCGGACATCTTATTAAGCTTAGTGGACTGACAGGAATTGTATATCAGCCTGTAATATGACACTTAGTTTTATATCCACTGTCATGGGAAATCTGTATAGTTGATATAATTTCAGTGTTCTCTTTTCACACAAACCATATTTTTGGCCAAATTCTTCTCTCGTTTACACTGACCTCCATGGAGTAAAATGGAGAAAGAACAGATTTTAGCCTTATGTTCTAGTTTCTAGATTTTATTTCAGGCTTAATCTTCTCCAACCTGTTATGTTATTTCCATTAATTTTTTTTCTCTCTCATGACTCTACATATCATTTTTCTTTTTTTACTTCCAACTTGAGACGAGTTATATCACCATTCTTTTTTGAATAATTATTTCTAAACTCTCCTTTTATTTCTTCTTCTCCTTTTCTTTATTTCTTCACCACTACTTTTTTTATAGCATGGCTCAAATTTTTTTCTGCAGCTTACCCCTGAGAGGAGGCCGTAAGACTATATTTTAACTGTTTTAACTCCTAAGCAGCTGTTCAAAGTAAAAAACAAAAACAAAAAAACCTGTCGCCCTTTAATTGGCCAGGGAAATTTAAAAAGAAAAAGAAAAAAGAAACAAAGAAAAAAATTGGGCACTTTTGCATTTTCAGGTCTGATGCAGCCCATCCTCTGGAACAGCATCCCACTGGTTTTAATCAAGTTATGTTTCAGAATAAACACTGCACTTGACAGGAAGGTTTTGAGGATTCAGGGCGTTAATCATATCACTTCACTGCGATGGCCTCTAAAACACTGCCTAGAAATGAGATTTATGAGGTCACTTTTGTTTTTGCATCTAGTGCACTGTGCACAGCTATGCCAATCTTCAGATGCCATTTCCCATCATAGCACTAACACGGGTTCAATTGTTGAGCTGTTTACATATTCTTTAAGCAACTGTCTTATGTTACAATGTTGTCTCTCATGAACAGGCAACATCAGGAAAAACACAGCCCAGATTTAATTGTTTTTAGAGCATGAAAGAAGACAAATAACTATTCACAAGGGAAAGTAACAAACAAACAAACACAAAAGGCCATAACTAGAACAAAAGGACAAAAGAAGCACAGTAAAGGAAGCAGTGTCGGACAAAAAAGGTTCAGGCCCCGGCACTCTAGTGTTAGACATGGAGACCATTTCAGGTTAGTGAATCCTTTTTCTTTTTCACACTAATAACTGAACATTGTCTGAGCTAAACACACCATGAAATGTATTGATTGTGCTGTGAGAGATGCCTGACACAGAGAAAAACATTTGCTAAAGCTGTGGTCTTATCAGCTACCACAGGGAAAAGGCAGTGGGGGAGAGAAGCTACTTAAATTCATCCCAGTTAGAAAGAGGACACCACCAAATTCTGGACAGTCAGACCTGGTTAATTCAAGTCTGTCTGCAAACTCCCCTTTTATTCAAATTAACAAACCCAGGAGTAAATGTTTGTTAATTCAGATTATACAGATTAACAAACCCTAGGAGTAAATGTAGGCTATAAGATAGGTTACATTTTAAATCCTTTAGACATCCAGACATATGGATAAATGAAGCATGGATTAACTAGCTTGGACTGTAAATCCAGGAAACAATGCCTGTTAATTAGACAAGGTCAGGCTCATAATAAGGAAATAGGACCTGGGGTGGACAAGAACAAGGAACATAAAGCTGCTGACAGCCCCATGAAGTGTCTGAGAGAAAGGGAATGTGCATGTGATCCTCTGAGAATATGAAGGTAAGAAAAGAAAAAGACTTTCAACATGAAAATAACCTGAAGTCTCCCACCACCTCTTCTGCCAGGGTGGAAGGGTAAAATACCTACTTTCATTTTCTACTGTGTTAAAATTTTATCAGAATTTCAGTTCTCTGTGCTGTCCAAAGTAAACAAGATCTCCCATGTCCAAGAAAGGACATGCAGTAAGATGCAGACGACATTAAGACTGACCTTTAAAACAACAAAAAAAAGCTATGTTTTCAGAAAGATTGAACTATACTTCAAAAAGTCAAGTGTAAAAAGAGCAGAGGTAACAATTTGTGGTGGGTGGAGAGTGATACAGGTGAACACAATGTCATTCATGATTTCAGATTCAAATTGTAGTAGTGTTAATATTCCTCCGAAAACGCAGAGAGGAAGATGTGAGAGAGGGATCTAATTTTCCATCATTAAGATTTCTCAGGAGAAATCACCTGTTCTCGGCAGCCAGAAGAAATAAGAACAAATGGCTCTTCCTGTCATTGCCTCTCCCTCCATTCATTCAGCAAAACTACCTCTCCTTCAACATAGGGAAAGGAAGCAACAAAAGAGAAATAAGTGAAAACTACTCAAAAAGAGCTAATGACAAGGGCATATCAAGAAACGATAAGCTGTTTTGGGACTCTCTGAATGCTGAAAAGTTCTCTAGGAAACAACACCTAATTGAAGAAGTACTCCCCAAAAAAGATGTTCCAGAGCCATGAGATTTCTCATTATGAAGCTCGCTTGCCCTTTGGGAAGACAACTACACTTGTAAGAGAAATTCTCAAAGGAAATGTGAAGCTCTTTGAGATAATGCTCTTCTACACCTGACTTATGAGTACTGTGAAAATCTTGAAAGTAATTCCTTGTACCTCTACCAAGGCTGTAAAAATGTTTTTCACCCAACCCAAAAAATCCCTTGACATTGGTTTTTCATTTATTTTCTTTTTAAAACTGCTTTTTTTCTAGTGAAAATAGACACAGACATTGCAACACAGGGAGATCAATAAAAGGTCAGGTTTGCTTGCACTTGAAGGAATAGCTGGACTAGTTCAAGGTCAAAGCCAAATCCGCATGGTCAGGTGATTTCAAACTTCTCCAAAGTAAATTATTTATCCAATAAAATTCTCTTCAAACTAGGTACAGAATTCCTATGAATATATTGAAACCAAGTAAACAGTTCAAGCTGGAAAATAAAAATTGAAATGTTATTCTCACCTTCAAAAGCAGGCAAAAAAAATTAACAAATATATTTTAAACTCGGTACTAAACACATAAATATATTTCAAGAATCAATGGGAATTTTTGACGTTAGAACAAAAGGCATTTCATTTCTTAGATCTTTTCTCATCTGCTCAGAAAAGCATCTATAAAAAGCCGCTTTGCTACTGAAGAAAAAAATTCTGAAAGAGCACATGGTGGGGGGAGACGTGGGGGCAAAGTGCTTGTTTATAATGTGTAAACAGTGTTGGTGTTCCCTAGGCAATATGCAAAAGGATGGAATATGCTTTCTTTGACTTTGACAATGCTGTGCCCTTATTGACAGAACAAGCAGCAAGTGGATGAACTTAGAGATGGTGCTCATACAGCAGCTTTAAGTTTGATGCAAATAGATTAAAATAAACACTGTATGTTGTTCCAACTTCTCCCTTTTGTTTGTGTAATAGGAAAAAACACAATGAAAATATCAGTGGTTTACTACTAGTATGAGTCAGCATTACATTGAAAAGTACTCTAATTCTGTCTGCCAATTCTAGATACACGATCTAGTTTGGCATATTTTTAATTGTTTTGAAAGAATAAGGACTTCAATCTATGTACCTTATCCCCCGCCGTCCCCCCCAACCCCCAATTATGTTTCTGATGTGATTAAGGTGTTAAATGTGTCCAAAATCACAACTGGTGACACATTCACAGAATTATGGAGGTATAGAGTCACAAACCAGCCACAGAGGCATTACTTGAAAAAAGAGTAATATTTTTGTGGTTGTTCATATGGCACCATAACTTGAACATGTGGCTGGCCATTTAGCTACTTTTAGGTACAATGTTATATTTACTCACTTCTGTCACCCAAGAGTAATGAGTATCACAGAAATGCTAAAGAAAAATACAGGCTGAGAGGTATTTTAAGAGTATCTTAACACATTTGGATATAGATACAAAGAAGACAACAGTTTATCATGGAGGAATGATTGTATCAATAGTGCAGTGAGGAAGCCGAACAAAAATAGCCAGTTGTTAAGCCCTGGAGTTAGATATTTTTGTATGATAAGCCTAGAAATATCAAGAGAAAGTCAGACAATGTTTCATGGAATATATAGTAACCCTTCTGCATATAGTGTGATTGTGCTTTAAAAATTATTGAGATAAAATATGGCATCTCTTACTCAAAAGATCTGCTCACTGTGTTCAGGTCTTAACTTGTTGCCCAAATGCAAAAAAAAAAAATCCTTTTTTTAACTGTATTTTATTTCCACTTACATTGTCAATACTACATTAAAAAGAATATTCTACTCTTTTGATATTGTCATCAATTTTCCTCCATAGACTTTCAATTATAGGGACAACCAGTATTTTTGTGCATCTCCATTAAAAATGCGAAGCCTGTGTAAGTATCAGAAGAAATAACAGCATCATAAAATGTCCAGTGTATGTATATGCATGTTTTACTAATGTTGGAACTTCTAGAACTTACAGTTGTCATCCAGAAATATTGTATTACTGGAAATTATAACTGAGAAGGAAAGAACCCCAACTGACTCAGTCTAATTATTTCTAATGTGGACAGGGGATTACTTCTTAACTGAATACAACTAATACGTACATTTGCAAAAAAGCAAGGAACATAGAACTTCATCAATAAGTTTTGCATTTACTTTTCAGAGTTCACCGCATCTTTCACATGTCCCCTATTTCTGTATCAAATGCAGGCCACTTACAAGGATTCCAAAACTGTCAGAGACATAAGCAAGGGCATATCCAGGGCGGGGGGAGTGGAGGGGCAGGGTGCACTGATGCCCCACCTACCTATAGATATGTATAGATATAAATATATTTATAAGAGATATAAATATATTGATAAGATATACATATATATATACACATACATATATAAACATATGCATATAAAAACATATATATACATACATGAAAAGAGCATAACATTTTTGTGAGGAATGAAAAGTGGCCTTTTTTGCAGTGTGTTTCTGTGTGTGTGTGGAAACATACACAATGTATTTAATATATATAAAGCAATGCTGTATGTGTGTTTATGTATATACATGTTTTACAAATGGTTGGAACATCTAGAACTTATGGTTGCTGTCCAGCAAAAGTTTTTTAGAAGTTCCAAAATAAAAATCTCTAAAATAAACATTTACATAAATGCAAATATAATTTTGATTTAAATATAAATGTGCACTTCTCTTTAGATGCTCTCCTAGCAATCCTGTGATCAGAGGAACTGATAAAATTGTGGTGTAGAGCTGACTCAGCTGATATTCCCTCTCCAAATATCCTTACTGTAATGTTTTGGTGACCACAAAACCACTTGAAAATCAAGGATGAAAAGACTTCAAATGAAGTTAATGCAGGGATAGCAGATGCTGTAAAAACACAAGATTCTCTACTGTTCAGTAGAGCGGTTTACTGTGCAGTAAGCATGTGTGTCTATACATGCACACATTTAATGTGCAGTAAACTAAATAAATACAAATACAACTAGTAAATTTACTTTTCATTAATTACTGTGCAGTAGTGCTTGTGTAGATGCCTGATCAGGAGCAAATGTGGTCCTGGGCAGCTGGGCAGCAGGGGTCAGAAATTGTTCCCTGCCCCTGGGAACTGCTTGGTGCTGGGGTGGGCTCCACCCCTGGAGCCCAGAGAGGAGTATGCCCCCCAGCTCTAGCAGCAGAGAGCTCCCAGCCACCTGTTTCGCTTAGCCATTGTGATGGGGAAGTTGGGGGCCTGGGAGATCCTTTTTTTCCCAAAGCCATCTCCAGGGTTGAGGGGCTAGTGCTGCAATAGCCTTATCTCCAAGCCCCCACTCCCCAGTCACAGAATGGGGGCTGGGAGCTTCTTGCTGGTAGAAGCTGGGGAGGCTGTATCCTGCCCAGCTCCTTGATCACAGAGATGGGTGGGGAACAGGCTCTTCAGCTTGTTCCCCACTCAGATGTGTGATTGCCAGGGATCCTGGTTTTCTCTGATTAAAAAATATTCCCAATTTTCAGATTTAAAAAGTGACCCAAAATCAAATGTTTCTATGATTAAAATGAAATGCCACTAATATATAGATACCTATTTATACAGTGTTGTTTCATTTTAATCATGGAAAAAATGTGGATTTGGAGGGGGTTTTTATCCAAAAATTGGGGATTGATTTTAATAAGAGAAAACCAGGATCCCTGGTGAACATGGAGCTGGGCAGGGAACAGGCTTTCCAGCCTTCACCCTATGATTATGAAGTAAGGCCTTGCATCCGAATTGGGTAATCAAGGTGGTGAGCTTGGAAAGAGCTGTGGGGTGGAGCAGGTCCCAGACCCCTGCCCCGATCTGCTGGTGGGGCAGCTAGCAGTGAGATGTGGATCAGGGTAGTGGGCTGGGGCCTGCTCCTCCCTTATAGGTCTTTCCAAGTTCCCTGTTCTCAATCAGGTAACCAGGGCCAGGAACTCTCTGCTGCCAGGGCAGAGGGACATTGTCTCCACCCGAGCTCCAGTGGCAGAGCCCAGGCTAGTAGCAGGCAATTTCCCAGTCCTCACCAGGAGACAGGTGTTTCTAGGCCCCATGTTCCCTGCCAGCTTCTGACCTAGCACCCAGGGGGAGCCTAGAACCCCCCCCCCACCCCCAGTGGTGGCAGGAGCCCTTTGTAGGGCTGCAGGAAACTGGGTGGAAATCCCTCCCTGTTGCAGAGGGGCCAGTGCAGGGCCAGTGAGGGTAGGAGCAGACTCCTGCAGATATACTCCCAAGTCCCTGTATGTGTAAATGTGATTGCATGCTAAGTTATTCCTCAATGGGATCTGACAGACATCCAATAAAGTGCTCTACAGAAAGCACTCTGGGTTAGTATACCTCTAGTGAGGCTTAACTTAGATTGTGTTCTACCATTTTAGTGTTCTCTAAGAGCCATGAATGTCTGCTCAATTACAGCTTTAGAACACTTTCTGCCTGGTTAATCCATGATATGTGTAATAATGCCTATCCATAAGCATTATTTACTAATTCCCCTCTATACTCCCTCTTTTTTATAAGGAGGTAAAGCAATCAGAGGCAACTACAGAACACAGGCAGCTAAAGGATGCTCTGGATTTCTGTAGCTAAAAACTAGGATAAAAAGCAATTCACAGTCATGGCAGCCAAATCATGACAACATATGTGAAAGAAGAAGAAGTTTAGGACCCAGAAATAGGCAGATCATTTTTAGGCAGTGAAAAGCACTTGCAATAAACATAGTTTCCTACAATTAGGGAGAGGTGGTAGAAGAAATTTATCCACAATTAAAAGCATGCAGACTGGCAGGAACAATTATAGTAATACATATACATTCAGTATGTTCACTAATTAAAAAGGCAAGATGGAAAATGGATATACTGGGGACTATCAGAAAAGCATCCCATTGAAATATAATTCACCATTTGAGAAATAATTCTTTGGAAGACTCCCCAATTGGCAGCAATATCCTAAAAATTATGCCATATATTGTATATAAACCACTCTTTGAGTGAATTCTTGTATAACAGCATTTGTAATCTCGGACCCAGTTCAGATCAACATAAGTAGCTTGGCTTACTTCCAAAAATATGGAATATGTTTCTGCCTTTTCATCTCATCAAGCATCTGTGCAATTCTCATCAGGAATTTCCACACTGGTGCATTTAAGAGCACAAGAGACTGATTTGCCAGTCTGCTTAACTATCCCTGGAGGAGTCAAATGGTATCTGGTGGTACCCAACTTTTATTAGGAAAAAGCAATGGCATTGTCATTTTTGCCATTATATCATGTTTTGAAAGCTGAGGTAAAATGTAAACCTCATGTCAGTCATTAACTTAGTTTCTGTTTGACTGCAGTTTGGTCATGCAACTGACCTGCAATAGCATGCATTATCACTGAATCCCACTGGATGAAATCTCAAAAGAATCTAGTGAATTTGAAAGAAACATCACTTTACCATCAAGCTGGGGGTCACAAGTGAAATGAGTCTGATGGTCTCAATCTATTGCCAAATATTTATCCATATCATCTACCTAGCACAAGATTGTATGCCCTGACTAGGGTGGCCATCATAGAGGACAGTCTGGTTGTCCTCTGTCCTCTATTGATATGAAACCCAATGCCTTTATGTCCTCTCTTTTTTTAAAAGAAAAATAGAGGATATAAACACTTCAGGTTTCATATCAATAGAGGACAGTACACAGAGTAGCAGAAAACTAGAATGTCCTCTATGATGGCCACCCTGGTCCTGACTGCCCCAAAGTAGCAGAAAGGTTGTTCCATCTTCACTAGTACCATTGCTTTTCACAAACTAATTTTTCTGTTGTAAAATAAAATTGCCTATATTCACTGAAAAATGGCAGAAAAATGAAAAAAGAACTTTAATAAGCCTAACAATACGAGAACCAAATTCCAAGGTATGTCTTTTGCAGTGTTACTCAGCTAAATTTTGGGCAGATACATTTGAACATATCATCAATACCTGTATTAATAGTACACTGATATCTTTGAAAATGTTTATCACTCCTATGTGTTTGGAAAAAGATTTTCTGAGCCAAATGACATAGTGTATATGGGTGGTTGGAGTTGTTTGTTTTTTAGGGGGTGAGTGGGGTTGTCTGTCTGTTGGTTTTCTTAATTATAGAGCAGCCAGAAGGAGGAATAACAAACATAGGTTGGAAGTAACAAGAATGACTACTGAAATCACATATGTAAGACAAAAAATGGGGGAAAGGCTGAATTAAGGGCAAAAAAAGGAGCACTTAATGAAAGCTATGTAACAAAAACATAATAAAATTTTTTGCCATTATTTATATGAAGGAGGTACAGCAGGAGTCTGAATCCACAGTACTAGTAAGCTCCTTTTACAACAAAGTTCTTATCATGCTGTACCTAATGTACCCTCCCTGTGATTTTAGCATCCTCTCAATATTCCTCCCATCCCATGCATCCCTATATACATTCTATTGAAATATTATGTCCAAGTTCTCCCATATAAACATGTCCCTGGGTGCATGGGAGGTTTAATGGAATGACTACTAAACTCATATGGGAGGAAGACAATGGGTCCTGATTAGGAAGCTTTCTAAAAGCAGTCATATAGAGGTCAATAAAAGTAACTCCTGGGAACAAAAGGGATGAAGCGGGGTTGAGGGTCATGTTAAGGTCTAGGAGAGAATGTGAAATAAAACTTAAACTTAAAGCAAAATCTTCTACTGAGGCATATCCCTACTGTCTAGGCAGCTGAGTAACTTTCACTTCAATCAAGCCTCATTTTCCAAGAGGCCATATTAGGACTGTGAGAAGCAGATCTAGGGATTAAGTATTATACAGGGTGCAACTACATGTTCATTAATGCGCTTTTGCTAAAGCACATTAAATTTGTGAGGTACTAGAAAAAGGTACATTAGCATATTTTAGTGCACATTATTCATGCTTTTTTGTGTTGCTTTAATGCACATTAAAATAGGCTAATGCACATTAAAGCACAGCACAATTTGTGTAATGTGGGTGAGTTCTTACCCAGAATGGAAGGAAAGGCATATATAAAGCAAAACATTAGACATAAAATACTCTGCAAGCAAATTCCTTTGGATTTGTGGATTCCTATGCCCTCCATGTATCTGTGAACCCTTTGTCTGATATGACCATGCTTATTCATATTGAAGAGTCCCTTAATCTGCAATTAGTCCTACTGACTTCCATGGGATTACTTCCTGACTAAGGTACCATAAATGAGAATGACCATGACAGTACCTGTTTTTGGCATTTTATGAATGTTTATGTATTCTAATTTCTCTGAAAAACTATAGCTAGAGAATCAGAAATATAAATTGCTTCTATATTTCTGAGAGGCAAGGATTGTTATGGGTAATGTTTTTTATTGGATCAACTGTTTAGCTGTGAGGGGCATAGACAAGCTTATAGGTACTGGTACATGATACCCATAAGGTTGTCCCTTCCAACTATATAATTGGTCCAATAAAAGATAGCACATACAAAAATCTTTGCCTCTCTCATCTTTCTTGGATTATTATGGCTACAACATCACCCCAACACTTCTACATTTCTGATTATTTTCATGGTTAATACCATAAAAATAGCTTTTCTCATAGAAAAAGGCACATAGCAGCCTTGTGCCTGAGTAGAAAATTTGACAGGAGCAGACAGGGGACAGAAGAAAAGGATAAACTTAATAACAATCACAAAGTAGAAAGTCATGAGTAACATTAAGAAAAATAATATACATACATGTCCTCAAAATATTTTTTAAAGGTCAAAGGGTAGAAGAGAAGCCAGAGCTTCACCTGTGAGAAACTTGTGTAGGTCCATAGACTTTAGTGGAGCTATGTTCAGTACCAAGTATAGCAGCTCTACTGATGAGGGGCTGGTCTAATTTTCCCCCCTAGGTTTTTGTTTGGGTTTTTTTACTTATTTTTCCACTAGATGCTCTTTTTTCTAAGTGGGGTAAGGTGATGGCAACTTGATTTTCAGAAACACCTTTTACAGTAAATTCTACATCACCTACAATAAGAATTTTTTTTAAAGATACAGAACTCAATTAAACTCTGTGGTTGGATTAAGCTTTTTAGTTTAAACCTGTTAAAATGTAGCCACTTAAAAAAAAGATAAATGAGGGGAAAAGAAACAAGATGCTTTGAAATGAAGCCTTTTTTAGCAAATAAAAACCTAACAAATTAATTAAAATTACTATCTCATGAAATTGAGTTACTAGGATTACACTTTAGAAGAGATTAACATTTTAAATGGAAAAAAGTAGCAAAATTACACTAAGAAACACAAATGTTGTAAGGAAACACAAAGGGGAACACAAAATATTTCTTGTATGAAGGTCAGAATTCTTGTGGATGATACGTTTTATTGGACTAACTGCATAAAACCATGTTATGCTGTTTCTGCTCATCACCACCCCTACCACTACTAACACTGGGACTATTCATTGAGCAGCTGTCATGGAATAAAAATGGAAATAATAATTATACCGCACATGGCATGCAAGCAGAGTTGGTACTTGAGGCAAACCCTGCACTAGAGTGGAGTGGGTTGCAAGGGTTCTAAGAGCAGGAGAAGAGGGCACGCAGGTCCAAGAGTGGGCAAGAGCCCACAAGTTCTGAGAGTGGAGGTAGAGGATGGACTCAGCAGTCTTACACATGATGGAAACTCTTAAGCAGTCCCATGCTGAGCTGCTGCTATGGCTACTACATCCTCTGCCTGCTCCAGCTGTTGCACTTAAAAAAGGCCCAGCCAGGGAATGTTTTAGGGTATTTATACACATACCTTTTCTTTTGGCAATGTGCTGGAGATCTGCTGCTTCGGAGCAGACTTATTTAATTGAGTCTGCTCCGCACGTGAGCTGACATTCACTGCACTGAACTGTGTGCACTTGTAGAACTCTGAGATGTTTTAGTTCAAAAGTGCACTGCCACCATTTTCTTCACACTGACATGAATTTCACCACATATACAACTGTAAGCATCACAGCTCTGGGTGCTTTTCAAAGCACCCGGTGCTGCGGCGCATACATGTGTAAAAATGCCCTTAGAATCCCTAGCACAGATACGCTGCTGGGATGTGACTCTAATTACAGAGCTCCTCCTTATTTGGCACCCAGAGTGGGTGCCCCTCTCACCCACCCCTACTTATGCTACTGATATCCCATGCCCTAGAATTAGTCCAGTTACACAGTGGGAACACCTACACAAGCAATTAATGTGCACTAAGGTTACTGTGCAGTACCTTAAGGTGCATTAATATGTAGCCAGGATGCATCTATGTGTCCTCTCATCATCAGTAAATTTGATCCTGTGGAGCGTGTCAGACAAGCACACACTGTGGTATGCAGTACTGCAGACTCATCTGCAGTACTACAATCTGCACATGCTGTACATGAGGGCATTCCCTGGTGTCAAAAACCCATGACTTAAAAAAAAAAATGGGGCAGCACACATGGCAGCAGCATGCATCACCCAAAACCAGAGCCTGGGAGGCTGGAGCCATGGTCTGGCTGCCAGCCAGGCTCCCTGCTATACAATTGCTGTGGCTGCAGCTGCCAGAAGCCCTCAGGACTCCAGGTAAGGTTGCTGGGGCTACACCAGGTGCTGGCCCCAACCTCCCCTACCCCACCCAGGGCAACATGCCATGCGCCAAAACACACATGCACAGGCATTCCCCAGGAACAGGCTGTTTGTCCTCAGGAAGATCCACCTTCCTCCCCGTGGGGTGCATTCTGACTAGCATGCACATACGGTTTGCAGTGCCTCAGAGCAGTATGAGGTGCTGCAAACTGCACACAGTGCACATAAACCCATTTGCTGTCTTGAAAATTAGCAGCACAGTAGTTTTTTTGATACCAGGAGATCCTAGTGTCAACAAAAACTGCCAATGTAAAAAGTGAGGTAGTGCACACAGCAGCGGCAGCCAGAAATAGAGCCTGGCCGGCAGCCAGGCTCTGAGTGGCTGGCACAGCACCATTCCTGCCCCAGAAGGCCCTCATAATCCCAAGTAATGCTCCTGGGACCAGCACAGGTGCTGGATCCAGCCCCCCTGCCACACCTGGGTCAGTTTGCCATGTGCCAGAATGTGTATGCAGGTGTATGTCCAGGGACAAATAGCAGCAGCACAAATATATGCCACTTCTATTTGTCCTGCAGGAAAAGCACACCCCACCATGAGCACACTCACCAGGATGTGTACATGGAGAGCAAATTTGCTCCCAATCCATCCATTTAATGCAGGGCTGCTCCAGCCCTGCTCTGCCCCCTGCAGCAGCCAGAAGGAGCTCCAGGCTCCCCTCGATGCTAGCTGTGGGGTGGCAGTGGATGTGGGGGTAAGGCCTGGACTTTGCGGGGTGGAGAGCTGTCCCACTTCTGGGGCAGCTCTGTGCCAGCCCCATGCAGCCTGGGGCTCACCCCAATCTGCTTGTGCCAGGAGGGAAGCTGTCCTGCTTGTGGGGTAGCTCCCTGTGAACCCTGTGCTGAGTGGAGCTCACCCAGCTCTCCATGGGGTGGGCAGGAACTGTCACACTTATGGAGCAGCTCCCTGCTAGGCACTGGGCTCACAGGGAGCTGCCCCACAAGTTGGTCAGTTCCCACCCTACCCACTGCTCTCTGGCCAGGCCCTGCTACTATGGATGCAGCGGAGCCCAAACGGCCCTGCAGCCAGATGAAGGGAATGAGGAGAAGCCAACCCATGTGTGTGAGGAGGGAAATTAAAAAGTACCTGTAGCAAGCTCCCAGCGTAGCTGCACCAGCATCACAGCAGGGAATTCTGCTGTACCGAGGCACAGGCAACTGGTAGGGGAGACACGGGGGGCGGGGTATATGTTCCCCCTCAGATTGGCCTCTGACTTGGCACAGCTCAGGACAGGACAGTTTTTTTGCTACACAGCCTAGCAGTGTGTTGGGTGGGGGGGTACTAAGTCATGGCACAGAAGTATAGGAGTAAATATGGGGCTTTTGGCCCACCTCCAAATTGAATCCACCCACAAATTGTGCCCTCCCAGACTCAGGAGGCACCAGTCACCCCAGGTGAGGTGGGCTTTTCTGTTATTTATTTTGTTTGCATCCAAGCTGTGCGTGCTTCCTTCAAAGCCACTGAGGGACAAGAGGTGACTGGGAACAAGTGAAGCTCCAGGGACTATCCAACTAGCCAAGGACACATTGAGTCAGCAAGGAATCACTCAAAAAGCTAAATGACAGTTTATTCATTGGACTTTATTTATTTTTTTTACGGTTCCTACAAATTAAGGGTGGTTCTGTAGCCTGGCTCAGCTGGAACAGAGGCAGGGACTCTGAATAGTGGGTCCTTAGGTAAAGCCAGCAGCAAAAGTAAAAGTGACTGGCTCGAGATGCCTGACCCAACATGCCTAGCTCTGCCCTGTCCCAAAGATACCCATAACAGCATACAATGGCATAATTTGTGTATAAATTATATACGCCAAGTAAAACTGCAGTAAAGGTATTGCATTTTCTGCAACTCTGAATTTTGATACCTTTTGATGGTTATCTGATTCCTGACAGTTGTTTTGTAACATCTAGGCAGTATATATTACAGTAGTAATGGGCAAACTAAAAGTGTTTTAGATATGTTGCATAGGAACCAATCCTGCAAACTGATATGTAAGCAAAAACCATGGGAGAATCAAGGATTTTAAAAAAGTGGGGTGCAAACTGTGTGACACATCATCACATATGACACAACACATTTTTCCCCAGTAAAAGAGAAACTAGATGGTTTACTAATATGCTAGGGGACTAGCACTATATTCTTCAGTTTAAAAACAAAGCAAACCAAATACAACTTTTGGAAGGTGCACTAATTTGTTAGATTATATATAAAGTTAAAAAATTAGGCAAAAAGTCAAAATGGTCAAAAGATATTGCCTCATTAGTCCTATAGTTATTATAGTGAAATATATGTCCCTTATTCTGATTCAGAAAAAAAAATCTAGCCTTCTTTAGCATCTTGACAGTGTCTCCAATACTTTGCTATCAGTTGTTTCTACACCTGCATTAAGGTTTTTAGCTAAAACTAACAGACAGCAAAACTGCAGGAGAAAGGACAGTTTGAACAGTGAAACAACAAGATCATTAATTTAAAAGGATAGAAGAGTATACCTGTGAAGCAGAGAAAGATTATCAGGGAGATGGTAATGGGCCATAAAATCAATTGACTCCTTCAGCATTGCCTGAACAGAAATGCCTTTGCACCTCCAAGGGACCTGGTTTTAAAGTTTGGGTGAAACAGACTCAAAGTGGGATGCTGGACCACTGCACACTCCTAGATCTATCGCAGAAGAGATTTGTATGTCTATGCACAATCCCATGGCTGGACAGAAATGAAAAATTTTGCCCAGGCAAATCTGCTTGCAGAATGTCTACATGGTGATGTCATACAGTCATTTGATTTTTTTTCACGTGTTTCCCTGATCTTTGGATCTTGCCTCTGGTGTATAAACCTGTTACAGTCCTATTCTCCTGGGTAAACTGAATGTTAAGATGCAAATATTTTGGAAATTAGAATCACTTGATTAAGTTAAGATGACAGGTATTTAGCAAAACCATCTTAATTATATTAATCATCATGCTGTTGCAAAGGTTTTAACCTTTTGTGTTTTTCTGCCAAAGTGTTCCCAGCCTGAATGTTCAGCTCCCACAGTTATCTGCATATAGATTTAATTGCGTTGACAAGATTTTTCACCTCAGATTTAAGAAATCAGCTTCATAGTGCAGTCAGTCATATTTCTGAGTCACATAATATTTTCTCTGTGATCTCTTGATGCTGATGATTCCAACTGTTCTTGTGCATACTTGACAGTAACACTTGGATTAAGTCTTTTTTCTCCCCCATTTGTAACTTACTTATAAATTGCACTAGCTATAAATAGGTTCTTTATTGAAAATTACATGGACTTGAAGCAAAGCCCATTGAAATCAATGGAAATATGAATTGAGTCATACTCCAAATATTTTATGTACCAGATTTCAACTGGACCTAGTCCAGAGCTTGCCACTGAACACACTTTGAAATACAAAATTACATTTTCATGACAATAATTTATTGTTGCAGCTGTCTCTTCCTCAAAGTTTGGGTTTCTACTACGAAACTGAAAACTTTTCACTGAAAATGTTTCAATCTCAAGCCAAAATATTTTCAGTTTTCAATTAAAATTAATGTTATGGTGAAAATGTTGATGGAAAAAGCATAATTGTTTTTTTCCTACCCAGTGGGAGAAAAGCACTGTTTTTCAAACAGCTTTAAGCTCAGTACATGTGCAACTAAAGCAGCATACTAACTCCTGTTCCAAGTGCTTAAAATATTCACTATGTAACTGATAACTAAAGGCAAGTGGTGTTTTCTCTGAGTCCTGACTGGATTACAAATTCATGTAGGAAAGGGTAATGTCTGGAGTAAATTATCAGGAAAGAGTAGGCCTTAAACAATGCTCACTTCATTCAATAAGTCTTTTCATTAATTAAACTGGACCAGACCATAAGGAAGAGCATCTAAAACTCAGCCTGAAAGTTTCCTAGTTGCCCAGAGCCAGAATTAGGCAAGACCATATGCCAAGCATTACTTCAGCATTGGCACATAGGCCAAGTTCTAAAAGAATAAATAACATAAAAAAAATCTGTTATTTGGGTGACTATACTCCCAGTGATTTTAATGGGAATTTAGGCACCTAAATACTTTCTTGGATGAAGCCTGTAACTCCCAACAAGTCCCTGCTGAGGTCCAGAAACTGGGCAGAGAGGTACCAAACTCCCTTAGGAAGCTGCAGGACCTTCTCTACTACTTTTCTAGCTGAAGTTGTGCATCTACATTTACCGTGTAGATAGGAATCTAGGATTCATTAGGCTAGGAAGAAATAGCATAGAAGGGAGCCTAGTAAGTATGATACTGTAGCCTAGTGATTGGGACACTCTCCTTGAAGGAAGTTCTGGCTTCTAATCTTTGCTTCTAAGCTTAGTTCTGTTTCTTAGCCAATGGCTGTTTATTATAGAATACAACAACTAGATTTGAGGACTCCAGCCAACCACAGTATCTAATCACTGGAAACAAAGTAATGTTCCTTCTTGTGCTGTCTCTTGCTGTCCCCATGTATTCTTTCTACATGGTGGTGCAACTTTAACTTTCCCATCTAGATTAGCCCATATCTCATATCTTAGTGATGATTTAAGATGCAGATTTATACTTAGGATGAACAGGAAGCAAGAAGTTTCTGGGTGGGCCTTCCTCTTCTTGGGTGAATGTTCTAACCACTGCAGAAAAGGTTGGCTTCTGCAGTATCTTTTGCTCTGATGATTGAAAGAATAGATATAAGTACCTACCCCTACAAAAAGATTATGGATTTTGGACCCCAAGGGGATGGAGGCCTGTCTGCAGATTTTACTTTGCAAACATACTCTAGAGGGGGATGTGAGAGCTGAGATATATTCTCATGGTTAGACTTTCCTATTGCTTGGCTCTAGACCACTCCCTGCTCAGTGTCTTTTTTTTTCTTTTTTTTTTTGCCACTTTAAGGTGCCTCACTCTTGTGCCATGAAGCAGCCTAGAAAGCAAACTTGGCACTGAATTCCACTCCTGGGGCTTAGCATTGTAGCACTTAACTTTTTAAATTGATCCTTACTGTAAATCAGCTTTAGTAAGAAAATGCTTCCAACAAATCTTCACATAACCAGATTTGTGTGATTCACAAGGCTTGCCTTGTCTGCAATCATTTTTAGGAATAAAAGGAAAATAAGTTGTTTCTCAATATTCACACAAAATAATTTGAAAGGGTTGATGATGCTGCAATAGATTAATGTATTTTCTTTGAATGTATAACTATTGTAACATTCATCCTTCAATAGTGATTTACAGTTAAGCTTGATAGTATGAATTAAGGTAATCTCTAACATTGTATATGTGAGAGAATACATATTTTTTGTAATACCCAAGGGGCACCTCTATATGCACTACTAATACAAGCTCTGGAGCTTATTGTTTCTAGGCACACTGTTTGAATGTGCTTCCAGGACTGCAGCATGCTGAACCAGTTGGAGCAGCCCTGGCTGGCATGGAACCTTGGGGGTCAGGCTGCCAATTTGGGGCTGCTCCCCCCACAGCCAAAAGTGCTATGGAGGGGCTGGCTGTGGCATGAGGCTGCTTCAATGTGGGGCTAGCCAGGATGTACCCTCACACCCCAGACAGCCAGTTTACACATGCACTGATAAGTGGTAAAAAATGAATTAATCTACTATGGCCTAATTAATTTATTAATTAATCTACTCATGTGCCAGATAACCAACAGTAAATAACAACAAAGTGTGCTGAGCACATTCTTAAATTACCTAAACTATAGGACAAACTAGAAGAATATTCTGTCAGTTTTGGCTTGGGTTTGAACTATGACATGATTGTTTTGATTGGTTGTGTTTTGTTTATGTTTTTTAATGAAGTATCCATGCACTCATCACCTGGAATAGTTGGAATAGAAATGTTGGAATAGTCTGTTTACCTCTAAGATGTTTGGTGGTAAGCAGGATGCAGTCATGTTTCCTTCTGATTATGGTGTTTCATATTTCATGTGTCATATTTTGTATTTCATATTTCACAGAGGAGTAAAAAGTGTTTACCACACCTTCAACTCTCCTATGACATATCAACTTTCATGTCTACCTAGGAGAACTTTCATAATCTTTTATCCTATGTGTGAAGAAGGGTGCTTGTGCCCAACAGCTTGCAATTAAAGAACTTTTTTGGCAAAAATCTAGTTAATCAGCCACCGGGCCGGAAGTGGCCGTAGACCAGAAAATCATGGCCCCCAGAGCTGGGCAGAGAGGCCACAGCTCCTTCTGAAGGACCTGTGTCAGTTCAGGGTTTGGCCCACCCTCGCACCTGGGGTTAGGGGTATCTTAACCTGTCTGCTGGCCAGTAATTTTGGCTGCAGTTGGCTGTGACTACTGGGTAGCAGTTTGCCAGGCCATGGCCACTTCTAGGCTTCAGTTTGCCGGGCCATGGCATAAAAACTTTGGGAACCCCTGCTCTAGACCAATATGGCTACAACCTGGATATCATTTAAATCAACACTTGAATGGCTTCTTCCTAGAATATGCACTTATTGAGATTTCCACCCAAGTTCTTTATATTCTAAGCCTTCTGTAATCATATAAAATATATTGAGGCTATCCTCGATCCTCAAGGAAGCTATCCTTGGGGCGCAGCAGGATGCAATTCCTCTGCGCAGGAAGGCAGGAAACGGGTCCAAGAAAACTTCATGGCTGAGTGCAGATATCCAGGCTGGCCTGAGGGCAAATAAAAAAGCATACTGGCAGTGGAAGCAGGGAGCAGGGACAAAGGAGGAGTACACCTCCCTAACCTGAACTTGTAGGGATTTAGTAAGGAAGGCGAAAGCAGCACTAGAGCTTAGATTAGCTTCTGGGATTAAGGTTAACAAAAAGTCCTTCTTCAAGTATATAGGTAGCAAGAAGAATTCTGGGGGTAACATTGGACCCCTATGAGGCAGGGCAAGGCAGTTGGTGATGGACACGCGAGAAAAGGCAGAACTCTTCAACAAGTTCTTTGCCTCCGTGTTTCTGTCTGCTGACAATAGGGTGCTCTCGGGTGATAGCATAGAGAGGCCAGGAAGGATACGAGTCCCCTGACTGTTAGTTCAGACCTAGTTAAGGATTACCTGCAGGGTTTAGATGTGTCCAAGTCAGTGGGCCCAGATGACCTTTGTCTGCGGGTGCTGAGGGAATTGGCTGGTGTCATTGTGGAGACATTGGCACGGCTGTTCCAGGACTCCTGGTGCTCGGGCCAAGTCCCTGAGGACTGGAAAAGG
>NW_017728906.1:101484118-101486351 GCF_001723895.1 Crocodylus porosus
AAGAACTACTTCATGGTAAGGGTGGCCAGAGCCTGGAATAGGCTTCCCAGAGAGGTGGTGCTCTCACCTTCCCTGGAGATCTTCAAGAGGAGACTAGATAAAAAAAAACCACTCAACTGATCAAAACAATCATGGCACAGTTCAAACCCAAGCCAAAAACTGACAGAATATTCTTTTAGTTTGTCCCATAGCTAAGGCAATTTAAGAATGTACTCAGCACACTTCGCTATTATTTACTATTTGTTATCTGGCATATAAGCATGCAGTTCTATTCCAATGAACTTACAGTCCATAAAAGTATTTATGACACTGTTTCTTTCCCTTTTCTAACTGTAAAATTAAAGTTTCACAAGTTTTGGGGGAGTGGGGAGAGGAAGAACAGTGTGTTTGTTTGTTCTGTTTGCTTGCTTGTTCTGAGAGAGAGACATAAGAGAGACCAGTCAGCTTGCCCTCTATACCTGGAATGATCATGGAGCAGGTCCTCAGGGAATCCATTGTGAAGCACCTAACAGTAAACTAGGGATTCAGGAACAGCCAGAATGGCTTCACCAAGAGCAAGTCATGCCTGACCCACCTGATTTTCTTCTATGATAAAGTGACAGGCTCAGTTTATCACAGAAGGGAGAGATGGGGGAGAGCAGTGGATTAACAAGCTGAAGAAATACAGAATAGATTAAACTAATACAAGGAGGATACATAACAGGTTGGAGCATTATGCTCAATGGATAGTTATCAATTGCTCGTTGCCTAGATGGGAGGAGGTATCAAGTGGAGCTCCCCGAGGGTCTGTCCTGGATCCAATACTATTTAATGTCTTTGTTAATGATTTGGATGATTAGATGAAGTGCATGTTTAGCAAATTTGTGGACCACACAAAACTGGGGGACTGTGGTATCAACACCTATACAGTCAAATGGGTCACCAACTGGCTGGAGGGCTGCATCCAGAGAGTGGTAATGGATGGGTCATTTTCAACCTGGAGGAATGTGGACAGTGGGGTTCCACAGGGTTCGGTTCTTGGGCCTGCACTGTTCAACATCTTCACCAGTGACTTGGACGAGGGGGTAAAAAGCACCCTGTTCAAATTTGCTGATGACACTAAGATGTGGGGAGGATGTGGGCGTGCTGGAAGGGAGGAATAGGCTACAATCAGACCTGTCGAGAAGGGTCCAGGCGGCTGGCTGAGCCAAGCTCACGGTCTCCTCAGTCACGATGGGTTGGCCGGGTGGGGGCAAATTGGATGCGAACAGGTTGGGATTAGCGGCGGTTAAGTCGGGGTGGCACAAAGGCTTGATGGTTGTAAACAAGCAGATTTATTGACTTACGCTTTGGTGGCACAGGTACAGATGCTTCTTCTTGTTACAGTTACAACAAATGAGGAGGGCTGTCCACTCACGAGGTTCAGCAAACAAGCCCTTGTTTTCTACCCCTGGGACTTGCCCAGGGATAGATGCAGCCCAGAGTTGGGAGACAGCTCATGAAAAGGGATAACGAACAAACAAAACTGTAACTGAACAGGGAGAGGGTTGGTGGTCCAGTGGGTAGCCGAGGTCGGTAGCTGGTCGAGAGATAGCGGGAGTCCAATGAGGTGATCCGAAGTCATAACCAGGTCAAGCGGGCCGAAGGTAGAATGCCAATGGGTTGAAATGGAGAAATGGTATTCTGCGAAGTGAGAGGCAGGTGAGGAGGAGACCGGTAGCTAAGAGACAGCACTGTGACGAGCAGTCACTACCTCTAGCCATGCGGGTTTGTCTCTGAGACAGTCTCTGGCAAGCCAGTCTCTGTCACAGAGTTCCTGGGTCTCCCCCCCCAGGGAGGGGCTCAACAACTTTTAAAGCAGTCCTGTGGCCAATCAGGCTGCTTGACTGAGTGAATTTTCCAGAAGGATGACCTCATTCCAGTTAGTCTCTGAGCATGCCCAGCTGCAAGCTCTGTGAGGCAACTGAGTCTGCGCCAAAAAAAAACTAGGTCAGGCCTGAGTGACAGGCTGACAGGTCATGAAAAGGACACCTGCAAGGCCTGTCACCATGGCGCATGCCTGGTAGCTTCTGTCTTGGCAGCACACACAGTGGAAATTACTCTGACAAGACCTAGACAGGTTACAGGGGTGGGCAGATGAGAATAGGAAGGGATTCAACACTGACAAGTACAAGGTGATGCAGCTGGGGAGAAGGAACCAGCAGCATACCTACAGGCTGGGGAACTCCCTTCTCATCAGTGCAGAGGCAGAAAA
>NW_017728906.1:101486476-101510095 GCF_001723895.1 Crocodylus porosus
TTACAAACTAGTTAGAGGGGATCAGCAGGCACTGGGGGAGTCCCTGTTCCCCCGAGCACTACCAGGAGTGACTAGAAATAATGGTCACAAGCTGGCAGAGGGTAAATTCAGATTAGACATCAGGAAGCGCTATTTCACTGTCAGGGCAACTAGGATCTGGAACCAACTTCCGAGCGAAGTGGTGCTGGCTCCTACCTTGGGGGTCTTTAAGACAAGTCTTGACATTCACCTTGCTTGGATCATTTGACCCCAGTACTCTTTCCTGCCATGGCTGGGCGTCAGACTTGATGATCTGCTCAGGTCTCTTCTGACCTACTAACTATGAAACTATGAAACTATGAGTTGCAGATTCTCAGGAGGGTAGAGCTAGGATCTAGAATGACCTGAATAGTCTGGAAAACATTTTCTCAATCAACCAGATGGGATTTAGTAAGGACAAGTTCAAAGTCCTGCTCCTAGGACAGAATAATTGCATACATAAATATAAACTGAGGACTGAATGGCTAGGCTACAATATGGAAGAGAAGAACTTAAGAATTACTGTGGACCATAAGATAAATATGAGACAACAGCATGCCCTTAAAAAATAAAATAAAAAACAAATAAGCCAGCAGCATATTGGGTTGTATTAACAGGAATATCGTTGCAAATCAAGGGAACTGGTTCTTCTACTCTATACAGCCATGCTGAAGCCTCACTTGGCATAACTGTGTCCAGTTTTGCATCCTATACTTCAAGAAAGATGTGGAATGTTTAGAAATATTCCAGTGCAGAGCAACAAAAATAATTAGGGGCCTGGGAGGTAAGACTGGGTTTGTGATGCTACTTCACCTTAGTAACACATTATGGCAATGTAGCATTCACGGGCAAAACCATGATGCTGCAGCTGCATTGCTGTAGTGGCATGCTCCCCCATTATAGCATGTCACTACAGCAATGTAGTGTCTAAAAACAACCATGGAGAAGCAAAAGGAAGTACTAAAAGATGGTGCAGTAACAACAACACCATAGTGGCACATGTAGATGTGTCCACTGTGAAGGCATTAGAGTTATTTAATATGGAGGAGAGAAGCCTTGGGAGGGGGGGACACTTGATAATAATCTTCAAACACCTCAAGGGCATCTACAGAGAGGATGAGGTAGGCTTTTCTCTGTGGCTAAAGGGGACAGGACTAGGAGGCTCAAATTACAGCAGGAGACATTTAGGTTGGAGATTGGAAGAAACTTTGTGACTGAGGATGGTCAAGCATTGAAACAGGTTACCTAGAAAAATTGGAATTTCCATTCCTGGAAGTTTCAAGACCAGGTTAAACAGACATTTGGCTAGGATTCTGCACCAGGATTCTACCTTGAATAGGGATCTGGACTAGATGACCTTGTGTGTTTCCTTCCAGCCCAACTTCCTTATGATCCTATGTCTTCTTCCTTGGAACATTTCACATGCTTATTGAATAGCTTCCTTATACCCATCCTCCATCAGATAAAAAATAAATTCTACCCAGCACAGGTACAGATTGACTTTTATTAGTAAATGTTGAGGATTTGGAATCCAAAAAAGATGACAAAGCCGGTAGGGAAATACAGATCGCCCAAGCGAGGGACTAACAATAGAGGGATGGGGGTGAGGAGGGGAATGCAACTAGGTTACAGGAGATACAAAGTTAGTCATCTAAGCCCAGGAGTGGGGGATGGGGGGAAGGGGAGGGAGGGGGTTCATGACACTGAGAGGGAAAGGAGATGGATACACATAAACCCATTACAATGGTCCGCAATGGTGGAGGAAGTGGTTCTTAGGAAGTGTCTCAGTCCACATAGAGTCTCGTAGTGGGGGTCCTCTTCGGGTGGAGCGGGGTCGTCCATGGTTGAAGAATCCTCTTGAAGTGAAGGTCCATCTGGTGCAGAGGTGCGGTGGTTCAGGCGGTCCCCTCTGCGTCCAGTCCAGCGTCAGCTCATCTGGTGGGGTCAGAGTACTGGCGGTGGCCCGTGATGTGTTCCACGTAGATGTCGCGGGACCAACAGATGGTGCCGGACACCACGAGGCAGCACAGCAGCTTGGCATAGTGGTGGGAGATGCGGCAGGCATACAGGACACTCTCGTTGCTGGGGTCCCAGGCTCCAAGTGTTCCCACGATGAGCACGTTGACTGTCAAGCTGTAGCCGCAGCCCCTCAGGGTGTTGGCCAGTGGGGCGTACTTCTCCTGCTTGCGAGCCCAGGCGCCGGTGAAGGCTTGGTGCCAGTTCTCGAAGGGGATGGTGAAATCCATGATCACGACCTTCTTGGCCTCTTTGTTGGTGATGACTATGTCTGGTCACATCTGCCTCTTGCAGCCCGGGATGGTGCAGTTCACAGAGATCTCCCCCACCACAGCTGGGTTGGCCCTCACTAAGTGGTCCTGGACAGCATTGTGGCGAAGCTGCCAGGCTCTGGCATGCAGCTTGCAGCTGCATAGCATGTGGGGGAGGGTCCCTGCCGCATAGCCGCACTATCAGCACCTCTTGTCCCAGTGGCCAAGCGCAGTTGAGGCAGGCACGGTGGAGGAAGTGCCAGTCTGCAAAGCACGTGAAGCTCCTGCTGAGCATGAAGTGGTTGTTAGCGTCCCACTTCAAGGTGATGTCAAAGATCTTGCCCTGGTCAGGTTTGGCCCTCAGGTCACTGGCATACTTGTTTCGGATGGTGTCCTTCAAGAACCTCTCTAGGAAGTTCCTCATGTGGGGCATCACGGTGATGCAGGGCTGGTTGCAGGGAGACTCCCAGCTCCCGGCGCTCCTCGGTCCAGGTCCAGGTGAAGCTGATGTGTTTCCCAAGGTGGTGCGGGCTCAACTCCACAGCGAGGAAAAGTCCCTGCTGTCTCGGCTGAACTTACTGAGCTGCTGAGGAAGGTGGCCAAGTCTTGTCAAGTTGGCTGCCTCATGATCCCTACTAAAAAATTATAAAGGACATTTCTGGTGCTACAACTTGGGAATTTAATTCTGGGGTATTCCTCTTGACTAACATCCTAAAATGTCCTAAAACCTACAATTAGTCAAGCATATTTGGGAGTAAAGACTGGCTATCAGACTTACCATGAAAGGAAAAACAAATTATAATAGTTACTGTATCATGTATGCTTTAAAAAAAACAATGTAAGTACTAAAAGAGCTTAAACTAGGTAAACAAAAGGGGGGAGCATTTAAAAAATCATGAACCCAAGTTTGGGTGGATTTGTGTTTATTTATAAGCATTTATACTATCATAGAATCATATAGAATTATAGAAGGGTTGGAAGTGATCTCAGGAGGTCATCTAGTCCAATCCCCTGCTCAAAGAAGGACCATTGGACCAATTAGATCATCCCAGTGAAGGCGCTGTTTAGCTGAGTCATAAAAACCTGCAAGAATGGAGCTTCCACCACCTCTCTGGGTAACCTGTTCTAGTGTTTTACTACCCTCCTAGTGAGAATGTTCTTCCTAATTCTGACCTAAACTTTCCTTGCTGCAATTTAAGACTACTGCTCCTTGTTCTGTCATCTGTGACCACTAAAAACAGTCTAGCTTCATCCTCTTTGGAACCATCCTTCAGGTAGCTGGTGGCTGCTATTAAATCCTTTTCAGTCTCCCCTTCTGCAGGCTGAATAAGCCCAGTTCCCTCAGCCTCTCCTCAGAAGTCATATGTCCCAGCCCCCTAACCATTTCTCTTGACCTCTGATGGACTCTCTTCAATTTGTCCACATCTTTCTGTAGTGAGTGGCCCAAAAATGAACATAGTTGTCCAGATGTAGCCTCACCAGTGGCATGGAATACAGGGGAACAATCGTTTCTGTCAATCTGCTGGCAACACTCCTGTTAATACAGCTCAGTATGCCATTAACTTTCTTTGCAACAAGGGCACACTGTTGCCTTCACATTCAGCGTATTGTCCACTTTAACCCCAGAGTCCTTCTCTGAAAAGTTACTGCTTAGCCAGTGGTTCCCAGCCTGTACTGGTACATAGGATTGTTCCATTCTAAGTGCAGGGCTTTGCACTTCTCTTTATTGAACCTCAGGAGATTTCTTTTGTTCTAATCCTTCAATTTGTTGATGTCTCTCTGAATCCTAGCCCTACCTTCTAGTTTATCTACTACTCCCCACAGCTTGCTGTCATCTTGGTGTCATAAGCATGAGAGTAGAACTCATTTTTTTAGTAAAATGAAAGCTGAAATTCTTGTGTCATTACCTGACGCTGAGATACTGGACATTATAAAAACATCAACTATTGTGGGACTTGACAAGATGGAATAACTTTACTACATCCTTTCCTTTTTGTCTCTTATGGCAGATATGTCTTAAAAGAAGTCCATTATGTTAGTGTATCATGCCCTCCAACTGGTAATTTTCCACTTGGTTGCTTTATATAGTTAATGTGTTGTAAGTCAGAACCAGTGTTTCATTCATTGCTTATCTAGTCTTACTAGTTTTTAGTCCTTGAACCTATTTTCCTAATCTTCTGTATTTACATTTTATAGTCATGAGCTACCTGCTGGAACCTCTCTTGGATCATATGAAATTCTAGAAACTAGAAGCCATTAATCTGAGCTCTAGACATCACTAAAATTAGAAGCTAAAGTTATGAGTATATGATCAATTTACCAAGAGCTAAGATAGGATGTGAGCCATCTGTTTTATAGAATCTGTACCTGCAGTAAATGTGAGGTATTTTGCCCAGTTTTCATTGTAGGTCCCTAGGTTTGCCCCCCCCCCCCTCCCGTTAGGCCCCTGTACAAGGCATGGGAGTAGTTAGGTTTCTCAGACTTGTATTCCAAATGATGAATAGCAATCCCTAATGCAGAGCAGAGCGTCTACACGAGACACTGACTGTGCAGTCATTATTGTGCAGTCATTTAGGGCTTGTTTACACATTTATGTATATGACTGCATAGTAACCTGCATCATCATGCAGTAGGGCTGCCAAATGGCATTTTCATGACTTGACTGTACAGTAGCCTTACACTACTGTGCAGAAGCACTGTATCATACTCTCTGCCATGCAACACTGCTGTGCAGTAGTCATGGGATACTGTGCAGTCAGCCATATAGACATGGCTAGGGAGCTGCCCACAGTTAGTCAAGAGAAAACACAAAGGCTAGGTACAGACAGCCAAAAAGCCTGAGGCCAAATTGATTCAGTCTCTGCAGGTTAGTATAAACTGCTCAGATTAAATTAAAACAGAAGTGAACAGATATTTACCTTTGATTCAGGAAATGCAGCCACATGCCTGCAGTGGCTCAAGCTAGAAGCCGGAGGGCACTAGAGCACACTTTGTGGCTGTGTGTTCACTTCCTCTTCCTGCTGCCCCCCAAAGTTTCTGGGATTTGCACTCCAGATTTACAGCAGCAGGACTCTACAGGGTTGCTCACCACTTCTTTTTCTTGAGGTGCCTCTGGGGTCTGGGTAGTCCATAATTGCAGCCAGCAGTAGTGTTGAGTAGGGAAGGGATGTTTAACCACCCTCCCTGGCTCCAGACTCTAGCTGAGGCTTGCCTCAGTGTGGGGATGGGCAGTGCCCCTTCCTGTAGGCTGGGCTACATCCCCAGCCGGGCTTGTCTCCCACCCCTTTGTCAGCCAGCCCTCACTGCTCCAGCTAGGAAGCAGAGTGGTGGGGGCAGCCCTGCTCTCTGGAGCAGATAGCACAGCACAGTCCAGGGCTGCAAAATGCTGGGATGTTAGGGGACTGTGATTTAACTTGAACCAGTGAGGGGTCTGGGACAGAAGTTTCATAAACAGGTTTGACCCAAATCAGTTAAGTATGACACCACATTCAACCAGATTTACCTTAAACCAGTTTCAGACATTGTGGAACTAGTTTATGTGCATTGAACTTCTGTTCTAGTACAAGTTTAACCCAATTTCTTATCGCTTAAACCAGTTTCTGTGCAGCCTCTGTCCCTAGCCAAAGTATCTGAGAAAGGAAATTACCGAATATCTGGTAAAAATGGGACTTATTCTGAAACAGACATTCAGCAAAGAAAAATACCTGAAAAAAATGCTTATATACTTAAACAATACTTATGATTCAGAAATTGTAATTCAGGTTCTCTAAAGCCATATTCCTCCCCAGAATGGGCCAGGTTCCTTGGCCAGCATTTATGTTTCATGGCATACAGTGGTCTTCCAATTTTCTGAGTCTCTGGTACAATATTAGTCCCATAACCCTAGTGCATCACAATAAGTATAATTCAGCTGGGGGTCTCAGACATAAAGGAGATGGGACATGAAACTCCAAGATTATAAATCCCATGAATGTGTGGCTTTTTAGAGAAGTTGAAGTTTTCCATAGGAAGTAGGACATTCACAAAATTCACAAAAAAGTCTTTCATTTGAAAGCCCAAATTGTTTTAAAAGTTAAACAATTTTGAATCTTAAAAAAAATCTGATTGTTTCCAATTCAATGCCATATCTTGATGCAAGGAACTAGAAAAAAAAATGGATACTAAGGAAAAGCAAACAAAATCATCAATGGAGAACAACACAAGAGTGGCTGTTTATATTAGGATTTTCCAGTATTTTATCCAGTGATTTTACCTGACCTTTTAAAAAAAGCTAAAGACATAAATAAAAACAGCTAGTTAAACGTTGAAGATTTACCAGTGAATACATAACAGTATCTATGCAAAATGTAATACAGGCAAGTGATACATGTTTTAGATGATGACCATGTCAAATTTATTAACGTGAAAGGGACCTTTATATAGTAAATGTTTTAAATAAAAATATTACTTAATCCCATATAAAACCTTTACTTTCATGTAGCTTGTCAATAGTACATCAAACATAGATAAAAAGGACTTGTGCATAGCAGGAATCAAAGACTGGACTAACATGTATGTTATTTTCATGAGATTTTCTATAAATAGAGAGAAAGTGCAGTCAAAGAGACAAGGCTAACTGGAAGCAGTTGCTCTATGGAAGATGGGCAAATGACACTTAAAGCATCAACAGGAGATCCTTCTTACAAAGAAAGCAGCAAAAAAGTTGTCTACCAGGGAGAGGCAAAAATCTCTTCTACTTTCTGGAAAATATCAAAGGCTCTGGAGTTTGAGTTTATATTTCACATAAGTCAATCTTCCATTCAAACTTCAGCTTCTAACATTCTTCTGATCCACCTTTTTACAAATTAATTTTATTTCCTCTTCAGCCATGCCCTCCTCTTTTCTGGTATGTAACCCTTTCAGCTGAGTTTCATAGCTTTTGGAAGAAGTCCAACTCTCCCATACTGTTATAGCTTCTTTCTTTATACACCACTTTCTAACATTTTTCTATGATGGGCTTCACATTTTAGGAGCTGCTCAGAAGTAAATGTAATAAATATTTAAAAATATTCAGAGAAAGGATAAAAGTCTTGCAGACCACATTAAATTTGCATCCTGTTCAAGGACATTGGCAAAGTGTCATTGTAATAAAGTTTTCTACTAGAGAACTAAGGTAGTGTGAACTTGAAAGCCACAGGTCGTAAGATTTGAACTAATGAAAATATAGTTGGCTGGCTAAAGATGAGTCCTTTTGTACCATTGTTTTTGATTATGGATATTACATGAACATTTAATATTTGGAGTAAAAGGGTTGACTACTTAAAAGCATTGCACAGAACTTCTGGCTACGCAAAACATTAAAATTACTGATAGTAACTTCTAATGATAAATTATAACTTACAAATAAGAAAAATATATTTTCTGCTTCATACCAATCTCTCTTTCTTATGAACAATCAATTAAAAAAAAGATTAGGACTGTAAGCCATCTTCGTAAGATCAAAAACCAACAAGCTATATTGCCACGACTTGAGTTTAGATGGTTTCAGAGTGCGGTATGTCAGAATTGGGTATGACCTGACATGCTGACTGCAACAAACTGCCCCAAAGCTACAAACTGTACTAAAAAGAAATGATATCCAGATATGCATTCCAAATCACCGAAGTTATCCTTGACCTACCTCTGCAGAACAGGCTTACTAATTAGAAACTACAATTGGTGGTTCTATTAAGAAAGATCAGTACTGTAACCATAAAGTTATAGACTTGATAGGAGAGCTAGGGATTTCATATTTAATTAAGACAGAGATTGCCATCTGTATTCTTAAAAGGCTGATTACATAGCAGTCCACTAACCCTACATTCCAATAATATAATATATAGTTGATTAATTTCTCCTTAAGAGACTACAGACTGTCAGTTTTCATCATGCTTAATGTGTTATGAGATCTTATTTAATTAAAGCGCTAACATTACTGGCAATATATTTAGTGACGGTAAGAAACAAGAGAAAGAAGAGAACATGAATCAATTTCAATTCAGACAGGGCTTCTACATGGGTTCTCAGCCATGAATCAGTCCTTCCCAAAATGCATATCTCAGTTAAGTTTTAAGTCAATAACAAATTGCAGTTTATATTTAAAGATGTATTAATTAAGTGCTGGCTTTTCATTTGGTTGTCCTAAAAGCATTCATTCAAATGTATTGTACAGCAAGGTATTCAAATTTTTTTGTTAATAAACCAATAGTCTTTCCATATTATAATTATTCCATTGTACAACTCCCTCTGTACTTTCACTTTATAAAGATGAGTTCTTCAAAAGTTATTTATTTGTACAATCCTGTACAAATATATCAAATGCATTTTGGATTCTATACTGAAAATGACATTCTATGATGTAAAAGAAAATAAGAAAATAACTTGTTTTCCCAACTTTGGAATCACGATTCAGTTTTAGTCTGACCATCTAACTTGCGCAAGAAAAATTCTGGAAATCTCATCCTTTTAAATGTAATCAAATTAAATATGTACATCTTCCAAAGCCTTTGGCAGTGAAATGTAGTAATAGACAGGCTTCTCCCATTACTGAAATTGTATTCTTTTCAAAATACTTACTGTCGATATAAAGTAACATGAAATTCACAAAAAATCCATATGAAAATGTTACATTAAAGAAATGGGTACACAATTTTGGGACCTAATTCAATCCTAAAATGGGCTGGTCTCTAAGATTAGTCAGGAGTTGCTATTCTAATTTAAATTCACATCATAATCTAATTAACTTCTTTTTGTAAATAAGCCTAAATAGCTTAATTTTGTAAAGTGCTGAGCATCCAGCCGCCGCCAATGATTTCTGAGTGGTTTAGGAGTGCAAACCAATTGTCTTTCAATGTTACTTGAGTTTTGGTTGCATACAATGCAAGGAACACTTTTGGATCCTAAGTATGACTGGAAAATAGTGATAGTTTAAGATTGAAAACTTTGCCTTAGTAGTTTAAAGATTTGGCTGACTATTGCTTTCTTAAAACAAGTAGAGTCTTTTGTAGAAGTTGTGAGAAGAAAGGCTAGTAACTACAAGTACTAGAACAATTCAGCTCCTTGCTAAAAGAGAAGACTGAAATGGTGTAACATACTACATGGTTACTGGAAGACAGGCAATACAGCCCCTTTCTTTATGTTGTTCCCCTTTTTTACTTACACTTTACAGGTGCATCCAGATGAGCATGCATGTGTCTCTTGCCCCACCTCAAACGCCTTTGTGGCGGAGCAAGAGGCACATGCAGGAACAAAAAAATGTTCCCCACACTGCAACGTTGCAGCATGGGAAGAAAATTAGACCCCTGGATATCTAGGGCTCTAAAAAAACAAAAACAAAAAAAAGCAGGGCAGGACCATGCCCTGAGACAACCAGAGGCTGGGTCCTCCAAAAAGACACTCTGGCTGCCAGAGCATCTCCATGGCTGGCCCCTCACCCAGTGAGGTGAGGAAGGGTCGGGGGGGTGGAGGAGGGAGGGGCCATGAGGGGGACCTCCACCAGCTTCCTCAGTCCCCTGATCCTTGCCCTGCCCAGCCCCTCCCCCTGCCAGCCCTCCCCAATCCCTGCCCAGCTGAGTCCTGCCACCCTTGGGGCCTCTGCGCTACCTGACTGGGCTGGGCTGGGCTGCGCTGGACCCAGGGCAGCAGGACCTGTCTGGGACTGCCCTGGGGCTGCTCCTGCTGCCCAGTCCCAGGGCTGGCAGGACCCATCTGGGCATGTCACGTGGTTCTGCTGCCCTAGGCCTGGCCTGGGCAGGCGGCACAGGGGCCCTGAGGGTGGCAGGGCCCAGCTGGGCCCAGCACTTGGGGACTGCATGCCATGCCAGGTCCTGGTGCCCTGGACCTGGCCTGGCTGGGCAGCACAGGGGCCCTGAGGGCTGGCAGGACCCGGCTGGGCCCGGCACATGGGTCCCCAAGGTCCTGGCCCAGCTGGATGGTAGATGGTCCCCAGGGCCAGCAGAACCTGGCTGGGCCTGGCATGTGGTCTCCATGTGTTGCACCAGGTCTTGCCACCATGGTCCAGAGTGCCCCACTCCCGCAGCTGCCGCTAAAGTTAAGTTATAGGCCCTGGGTGGAGGGGCTGTGGCCCTCCAGGGTGCCTGGAAACCTGGAAAGTGGGTCTGGGGCTTTTTGGGGGATAGGGGCTGTGGCCATCCAGTGGGGAGCTGGGGCCCCATGGGGGGAGGCATTCCATGTGCTGTGTAGTGGGGCTGCACCTTGTGGGGGCCAGGGGACTAACCCCTCCTGAGCTGCCTCCAAGGTCCCCCACACCCACAGTCCCCCCAGAAATCACCCCACACCTACCCACACACCAACCCACATCTCTCCACACACACCCACCTGCCTTCCCCCCCACCCCTTTCCAACCCCTTCCCACATACACCACATCTCCCCATCACACACCCATCATTTGCAAAGAAAATCAAAAGTACACATCAACACATATAGGTATTTGGAATTTATTTTATCATGATGATAGAGACACTGCTAGGCCTCTACACTGCTTTAACATTGTAAATATAACTAGTAACTATAACTGTCAAAACTTGTAAATATAAACTTGTAAATATAAAAACTTGTAAATATAACTAGTCAAATATAACTAGTTAAAATAACTAGGTCCATGCCACCTATCACCAGTTTAAGCCCATACACACTACACACACCAAATTTAGACAGAATCAGTTACCAGTTACCAACACCTGCACATCCAATACACATATGTGGATTACTAATTTATATACCACACATACACTATGATATCTATATATGTATATTCACTAATTTACACACATACCACCTACCTACACATACACACAGGTGAGTTCCTAAGTTGGGTGTTCTGATGTGTATGTATGTATGTGTTTGGTGTACTTGGGATAACTGGGGAAAGGCTAAGGTAAGAAAGTAGAAGTGTAGGGGGGTTAAAGTTACCAGGACCAGGATTAGAACTGGTAGACTACAGGGGCCTGGACTGAAGAAACTAGCAGAGAGGGTGGGAACTACAGCTGAGACAGAAAGAGAGAATGAGGCTGGAATTTAAGATAAGGAAGAGACTGGGATTTAGTAAAACATGACCCAAGTTGGAGTTGCAAAAGTCAGTGGTTTTACTGAACAGGGGAGATGGTGACACAATGTCTTATTGGTCCCCTTGTGTGCATGCGTGCACACACACACACACACACACACACACACACACACACTGGCAGCAGGGGTTTGAGAGGCTGGGTGTAGGGGCTGAAGTCCACCGAAGTCCAGGAGGAGAGAGAGAGAGAGAGAGAGAGAGTCCAGATTAGAAGCAGGAGGTGTGCAGGTAATATCTACCTATCCAGGCTGGAAAAGGGTCCTTGTCCAGTAGGTGTTGTCCAGAGGGGGGTCACAGGCAGGGCCTCTGGGTGGATAGGTGGTGTGGCATGATGCTGGTCCAGATGGAGAGGGCATCCCACTGGGTCTGTCTTCACTGCCCCTTTTTATAGGGGCAGACCTTGTCTGACCCTAGTGACAGGAGGCATGCCCAGGCAAAAGCCAGCCCCTGGCATACTGAACATGTGTGCTCCATGCAGGGATGTGCAGTTTTGGGTGTCTGTAATGGTGAGAGTTGCTGGTTCTGCAGGGTCTTTTGTCTTTCAAATGTTAGTCTTGTCTCTGTTCCTGGGTGAGGTCTATGGTTCTTGGATGAATCAATGCGAGGTGATGGCCCACTCATTACAGGCCATTCAGTAGAGGCCTGCTACCATTGTATTTCAATCATTCCCAATCACACTCATTCATGGGGAACCAATTTACATGGGAGGGGTACAATGAATCATATTGTTGCAACATGGGATGCCCAGGCAGAGGACACAAGATGGAGATTTGACATATAAAATGGAAACTTGACATGACTTTGGTTCACTTACAAACACAGGCCTAAACTATACAATATCCATATGAAACAATAAAAATCAATACAAAAATGATAATAATATAATATACAACAGTAAAAATTAATACAAACCTAATAATTATACAATATAAAACAGCCAAAACCAAAAACTTCCTACCATAATAAAAATGTTTAAATCTTTTCCTAAGTTTGGGCTCACTGATACTCTCTGTAGAGAATAGAGAGGGAAAGAAAAAGTCAGAAATGGTTGGGAAAAGGGAGGGAATGCAATAAAAAAAAATGGGGGTTTTGCTACAACCTTAAACCTCCATAAGACTCATTACCCATAGATATTTTTAGTGTTCATCAGAAGTCTCTCTCTATAGCCTCCTCAGAAGCTATTCTCACATCAGCCACCAGGGCTAGACTGCATGCCCAGTTCGGGACCTGGGCCTATATAGATTTCATAGATTTCATAGACATTAGGGCTGGAAGGGACCACGGGGGATCTTCATGTCCAGCCCTCTGTCCCAGGGGCAGGAAGTCAGCTAGGGTCAAAGGATCCCAGCAAGATAAGCATCCAAATGTTTCATTAAAAAGTCCAGAGTACGTGCTTGCACCGCCTCTGGAGGGAGTTTATTCCAGGCCTTGGTGGGCTCAGCCAGTAAACAAGTTTTTCTTTATGTCCAGCGTAAAAAGGTCTTGGAGGAGTTTGTGACCATTGGACATTGTTATCCCTTGGGGTGCTCTGGTGAACAGGTGTTCCCCCAGATCCTGATGCACATCCCTTATATACTTATAGGCAACCATGAGGTTACCCTTGAGCCTGTGCTTTTCCAGGCTGAAAAGTCCCATGGCTCTCAGCCTCTCTTCATAAGGCCTATTCTCTTGCCCTCTGATCATGCATGTGGTTCTCCTCTGCACCCTCTCAAGCTTCTCTACATCCTTCTTGAATTGTGGAGCCTAGAACTGGATGCAGTACTCTAGCTGTGATCTCACCATGGCTGAGTACAGTGGGAGGATAACTCTAAGCCTGGTCCCTTGTTGGTCAGGTGATTCTCTTAATTGCTGCCCGAGCTTTCTTAGCATCCTTTCTTCCTCTTAAAGTAACAGGCATCCTAAGTGGCCTCCTGTTACAGGTTCTTTGGGCGTTTTATGTAGCATCTTTGGTGTCATCTTGACAAACAAAGTAATCATAACCACTAACATATAAATACTAGGCTTTTGTCTTCAAAGAATTTTGAGTGTTGACAGAAGTGAGATTTTTCATGCAGTTGGCCCCTTGAAAGTGCTCCACAACCATTTTCTCCATTGACTGCCACCTGGATGAGGTGGAGAGACTTGTGTGTACTGATGACCCTAAGAGCAACACAGTCAGGAGTCCTGCACTCCTGGTAGGATCACCCATGGTGGTAAGATGAAATATCAAATGAAGAGAAATCTGTAACAACACAAAGACCACAATGGTGGAACAGACAAATGCAGAAGGCAGGTAGATAAAGGCTGCAGTTGAAGACTAACCTGGGTTGTCCTGGATTCCCTTGCCACTGGACACATTTACCTCCACCAAGATCTGTGCAGTTGTCAATGCACAACAGTCTTCTCATGTAAAACAAGTCCTGTACAGGCTTCTCCCATTGGTTCAACATCTACTATAATAACCTGTACCAATACCCATAACTTCTACAAAGTCCTGCAGTGATGGACCAGTGGCAACAGGGACAAAGTGATTTCTGGGAGTCCCTAGTTACTGATCCACATACAGATGGTGATCATGTGTTGGTTGCCTCACTCTTGATATGGAACAGGAGGGTGATTCAACAGCTGAAATTGTGATTAAACAGTTCTTTTTAGGATCCACTCTGCTCATCCCACAGGGGAGGGTAATAGAAAAGGTGCCCCAAACTTAGGCTGTCTCACTTTACCTTAAAGAATGGATAACCACTTCCAGGCAGATTACTTTGATTGTCTTTTGCATTCTGCAATGTATGAACCCTATGAGATGACCAGGGCATGGTCACTGTGGTCACTTGGTGCACAAGTGGTGTATTAGGAGGTCTGCAAAATGTGACAGTGGCAACCCTGACCAAACTATGCACCATATAACAATACTCTGTCCTCTATACAAATTTGACGGTGACATTGCAAAGATATATTCCCTTTCCTCAAGAGCATTAGACTGGTTAACTAATCTTAAACTGGACATATAATTGTTGCTCCAAGTCAGCCATATGAAAGAAAACGAGGAAAAGTAGATGACCCAAACAATGGCAAACCTGATTTCAGAACAGCTATTGTCATGTGAGTACTCTTGCGATATAACATTAATATTACTTCTCTCAGCAAGACCAGACATACAGATGAAGGCCAGCTGAGGGGCAATGGGAGTGACTGTTATTCTGGAAAGGGAAACCTGGAAGCAACAGGCAAATACATGGCATTGGATTCACCATTAAGAACTAGATTGTCTGCCAAATGACTGAATTACCTGTTGGCCTTAATGGCTTCTTGTGACTCTCTGCCTGCAAGTGACCCATAATTCATTTGCTACCATCATCAGCGTATATGCCCCAACACTTGATTCCAAGGAACAACAGAACAATTTTATGTTGACCTTGATGGAATCCTGACTACCATCCCCAAAGGGGACAAGATCATCCTCCTTGGAGACTTCAATGTGAGAGTTGGCTGGGACTTTAACATGTGGAGGGGCACCATTGGGAAGGAAGGAGTGGGGAGGCCAATTCCAACAGCACTGTTGTACTCAGTAAATGTGCAGAGCATGATTACTACACTTAGCAGTGAGATCAATCATGTCCACCAGAGTTGCACTGAAACATCAAAGCAACCTAAGTCAATCTGAAGACAGTACAATAACAAATGCCTTCAGACCCCTAGACACCATAAAGTCCTCCAAACACATCTCAGTAAGAAACTCACCAATTTTAAGATTAAAAATGGCATTTTCTGTGAAGCACCATGAGTTACATTGGAGAGCTGCACATATGTCAGCACCCTTAGAGATGAGTTCTTAGAGATAAATTCCATTAGCTGCATTTCACAGCTGGGGAAAATTAGTCATAGAAATTAAGAAAGTTTATAGAAACCTGGGTTTAGAATATGGATTCCTGGCTCCCAGTCCTACATGCAGATTATTAGAATTCTGTGCAAAAGATGTATAAAAGGATGTTTTAAGAGATATGTAATAGGGCAATCTGTGGCAAACAGTTGCAATAATGCATAGCAAAGCTATAGTACATCTTAGGACAGGGCTATTCAACTTGTGGGCAACTGGGGGCCACAGACATTGGTGGTTATAGTAATAATTGGCATTGAAGGGGTTACAGTATAAAATGTATGCTGGTAGGGGTAAGCAGGCACCTGGTAAATTTGGAAGGGGGTGTGCAATAAGAAAATGTTTGGGAACCTCTATACTATGTTATTTTATGGATTGAGAAACCAACTGAGAGACTTGCCCAAATTAATTTCTCAAGTCATAAAAAGGAAGAGGCAAAACTGGGAACAAAGAAAGGAGTATTTAAAGCCAGTCTTTCACCCTAGCCAGTAGACTCCATTTTACCAGTTCCCCAGTTCAGTTTGCCATTCAGAACAGAATCACTCACTCACTTGTTTTAGCATTTGACAAAAAGTCAGATACATTTCTAAAATTCTGTATATCTTTCCATATTGTATCTGAATGATCAGGCGAGATGTCAGATTTCATTTTCTTTAAGAACCAAACACCTAGAAATAGACTCGTATGTCCTACACATTTTTGATTTTGTGAGATGTAAAATCCCAACATTGCCTAAAGAAACTTAAAACTTCATCTACTCTTTACTTTAAAAAGACTTGCAATGCCAATGCTATCCAATGATTTATAGCACATTTCTGTTGCTTGTCTAAATATTCAAGGCACTATTTGATTTGGGGCCCTTCAAATAATATAAATAAGGGATATCAAACTCAGCCCATGTCCTGAGCCAGATCTGGATGACAGGACCCCTCATAGACTATATCTTACAGGGCAAGCAGTGGAGGTGAGAGTGCTAACAGCAATGAGACAAGTGATGATTATAACAGAGCAAGTGGCTGCAGGGCAAACGGCCAAGTGGCTGTGTCCTAAACTGGAAGTGGAGCAAGAACAATTCTGTTAGCACAGCTCTTTTTTACCAGCCCTGGATTCTGTGGCACGTCCAGGCTCAAAATTCCTCTTAGGAGGGCTTCAGATACCTAAACCCAAAACTGTGATCAACAGACACATAGTCCCAGAGGTGAAATGTTTTTGACACTATGGATTCCCATAGAAAATCTCTGGGCTTATTTTGTGAATTGTGTAGGTGTTTACATACCCTAACTGCACTTATACTGCAAAAAAACCCTTAAGAGGATTTCATGGTAACTTAGGGAGGTTCAGCATCCTGGCTGAGAATCATTGCTATAAGCTCTGGAGACAGCACATCACAGCCATTCTTGTGCTGTGTGTTTCCGGTTGACTAGTTCTAGATAGTTTTTTCTCCACCTGAAGTTCTTTAGGCAACTGCTCCAAAATTCAGAAATTCTGAAGCATAACTTGTAAGCACTTATTTTATCTGTCTACCTTGACAGAAAGTTTCCTGCTTTTAGGGCTCAGATGTCCTGAGCACTGTAAAGTCACACAGTTTCAAAACCACTCTAGAGCTCTTCAGAAGCTCTGTGTTAGGTTTTGTTTTTTTTTCCATTTTCAAAGGATGGGACATCCGGTACCCAATTTACCCACATAAATACAGACAAATAAATATGTTTCGATAGCCCTATTGCTCTTCTCAGAAAAAGGACAGTGACTTTATAAAAGCCTTCTATAAACTTTTCTTTTACCAAAATCCAGGGTGTCCCAAAGGCATAATGCCACAATATATTCAATACATCTAAGTAAATCAATAATAAAATAAGCAAAAATTTCCCAAATCCAGTGCTAAATACAGGAATTCTAAAAGCCTGAGGCAGAACCAATCTAAGTTATGCAATTTTCTTTAAGCAGCATAGTTTAGCTCCATAGTGTACAGAGCACACATTCAGCCTTTGGGGGGGTGGGGTACGGGCTGGAATCAGACCAGGTTCTACATTTTTAAACCAGTCTGTGTGTGTCAAAATTCTGTTTTGTTATGGATAGAGACTGGCTTCCAATTGCCTAAACTGGTAAAAGTGTAATAATGACTGTGCCCAGCCCAGAAGTCTCCAGTGTAGTCTATCAAGGTGCATGAGTTTTACTAATAGTTTTAAAATTCATGAGGAAAACAGTTTGTAGTACACGCAGTCCTTGGACTTACAACACAATTGGTTCTTTAAAACCGCGTCTTAAGTCAAAACGTTGTAGCTCAGAAACAATTTCCTCATAGGAAACAATGTTATAAATGGCTTATTGGTTCCTGAATCAAGACCCAATAACTTATTTTCACCAAAAATAACCCAGAATTTTGTACCCAATCAATTATAGATGAGTATAATATAGCTACATTAATGTATTTATATTGTAAGTAGCAATCCTATTGATTTGGAAGGACTTCTTTGAGGTGACTTTGCTGGACTTTTTGAAGGGTACTTGGCTGGAGTCTTCTCAGGAGTCTTGGCTGCAGGTTTTTCTGGAGTCTTGTCTGCTTCTTAAAGAAAGTGTCCAAGGAAGTTTGGACAGATGTTCTCCAGGGAGATGGGCAACACAGCAAACTTGTTCACTGGCATGGTGTAGCGTCGGATCAAGCGTTATAGTCAAAACTGACATCAGAAATTTGAAACAGGGTGTCAATTTATAAACGTTGTAAGTGCAAAATGTTGTAAGTCAAGGCTGACTGTACATTTAACAGAATACCAGGAAAGGAAGTAAATATAACTCCTATCTCGTGATATTATACCACCTAAATAAAATAATGTTGTGGCTGGTACCTGAAAAACTATCTTAGAATCAAGATTTCCATAAGTGCAATAAGCAGTACTCTTTTTTTTATCTCTATCCAAAACAGTGTGTGAATTAATAGTACAAAAAAGGACTTGTTCAGCTGAAAAAAGTTATTAGCTAAAGACCCCCTATTTTAAAAATAATTGTCATTTTCTGATAGTTGACTAAAACATTGAATGAAGCTATTAAGAACCTGAATTAATATTTCTGCCTTTTTTGTGTCTTTAGTTATTGTAAACATTCTGACATATAATACATTTCAAACTTCAGTACTAAAAAATAAAATCTGTAGGCGGTAACATTCACAACTTTTTTCCGGTAATTCTCCTGTGACATCAGCTACTTTTAGGAAAAGTGAATGTGTTAATTTATATTGTCACTCATACGACCAGTTTCTCATACTATTTAGGAAGAGAGTTGTGACCCATACAGGAAATTGCTGCTGTTCAAATGCAGTGCAACCAACAACTAGAAAGATTGCCATGAGATATGTATATGTGACATTATATATACCTATATATATCAGGCTGTCATAGAACCCTTGTTATCTATTGTCTACAATTGTCTATCCTCTGTTTATGACTAAGCAACAAATACATTTTCA
This sequence comes from Crocodylus porosus, assembly GCF_001723895.1. NCBI lineage: Eukaryota > Metazoa > Chordata > Crocodylia > Crocodylidae > Crocodylus > Crocodylus porosus. The sequence goes on from NW_017728906.1 coordinate 101,505,178, forward strand.
GTTAAGTATGAGGGGCAGAAGAATTTTCTATCTGTACTCTAACTAAATAGTATCTTATTTACTATTTACATATGTTTACTTTTTATATTACTTATGTTTAAAATAAACCTTGAGGAAGTCTGGCCTTTGGAATAATTAAGAATCTCAACACTAACATAGCCCCTTTGTGATTAAGATGAAAAAAAAACTACTAAAAAAATTATATGTGCACACATACAAATGAAATCTTAATACTCAGCCTTTACAATTCTAAGTAGAGGGCTTCATAATATTGGTAAGACTGAGTTTGTTTTTCTCCCAGGTCTTTGTTCTTTAGTTTAACTGAAGCCACCATGGCCTTAAACTAAGGACAGCTCTAGCACAGTAGCTATTTGATTTTCTTAAAGTCCACACATGTATTACATGGAAAGGGTAAAACATGGAATTAATGTCAATGGTATAATCAGTTTAGTAATGATTATACCTAGAACTCATCGATAATTTTCTCGGCGTGTGCCCTCATTATCAAAGGACTCTGTGGGCATGTTTAGACGAGACACTTTAATTGAGATTAGAGCAAATTACTGTCCAGTAAGACCACCATCTACATGTGCAGATGCTTACTACGCAGTCATTTGCTCTAATCGTGAGTAAATGTGGTACTCGTAATTACTGCACTGTATGGCATGTGTACACAGCTGATTGGGAGCAAATGTGCTCCCAGTCAGCCAGGCGGCAGGGGACAGAAGATTGCTTCCTGTCCCAAGGAGCTGCCTGCTAACAGGGTGGGCTCCACCACTGGAGCTCAGGTAGAGACAATGATCAAGGAGAAGGGACTGGGAGCTCCCTGCCCCTGGGAGCTGCCTGCTGCCAAGGTGGGCTTCAACACTGGAGCTTGGGTGAGGACAATGTCCCCCTGCCCCAGAAGCAGGCAGGACACAGCTGCCTCCTGGCCCTGTGCTCCCTGTCAGACCCTTTGCTTACCCAGGTAGGGCCTGGAGCTCACCCTGACTGCTGCAGATGGCTAGCGCAGGGCCAGCAGTGGTAGGAAGAGACTGCTGCCATAAGCAGCAAATCTACTTCTGCTTCCCTGCACATGTAAACACCTGTGTGGGGTGGGATTTGCACATGTAGACTCACCCATCGTCAACTTAGTGACCTTCTTCGTAGCACCACTGGTGACTCTTGATATACTCTTAGCTAAACAAACTTTTAAAAACGAACGCACATTTCAAAACTGCAGGAGATAATTAACAACATTAATGAGGCTGTTCATTGGATTTTGCAACTATATCTTTCACAGCAGGAGAGTCAAGCTATTTGTGCGTTAGGGATGCTTACCCTTGACATTTCCTAATTACTTTTTGTGGGCTTTGTTGAGTCACCTTAACCACCAAGGGACATTGACCTTGAAGCTGCCTGTGGAAACCAGTGTATGCCTTCAGTTACAGAAAGGTTGTGAGACCTTGTCAGACAAAAATACCCTACCATTGACACTGATCATTTCATGTATAAGAGGTGTATTCCTGACTTCATTCACTGAAAAATGCTAGTTTTTCATTGTCCTATTTTGTTTTGGGTACAGAATTAAACACAATAAGGTAAATCTCTGTTAGGTCTCTTTAACTTTGCCACAGGTGCACCATCATATAGAATTATACCTTCAGGATGAATTTAAATAAAATCATTACAGCTCACAATTTTAGATGTTTTCAACATCTTTTCATAATGAACAGCCTTAGGTAAGATTTGCTAAAGTACTGAGCTTTGACCTAACTGTGCTTCCTTTTGAGGCAGTAAGAATTTGCCATTGACTACAAAAAAACCCCACAGTTAAATCAATGGCAAGTTCTTCTGAAAGATGTAGCCCCATTGACTCTGAACTACTGTAAGTATGATTGTTTTAACTCAAGTATTGGCATCCAGTAAAAAAGGAAAAATAAATTGAAATGAAAAAAAACCAAACCCAAACCCTCATATCTACGCATTTAGGTAAGACATACTTCCACAAAGGACAAGTGAATTCCTGACAAGAGTCTAAACACTCTTTAAGGCCTCAGTACCTCTCTTCTTCCCTTTTCTGTTCTTTTTGCCTTCTTATACCTTCGATCTTTGAACCCACTTTCCATGTAATCTGCTACCAGTTCCTTTTTCTTATCACATTTTCACTTCTATAGAGCTCAACCCCAAGCCTACAGGCCAGCTTTGCCCCCCCTCTACTGGTCTGCAGGGCTCTCCATGATCCAGAAATTAGGCGGAGGAAAAGTGGTGGCCAATTTCCAGAGCCATTGGGAGCTCTGGACCCTGTGCACTGGTTTGGGTATCCAATCCTGGGTGGCTAACCCCTGGGAGAGGGGCCCAGTCCCAGACTTGGAGGCCAGGAAGGGGCAATGCCAAGAGCCCAGGATCCAATCTCAGCACGTTGGAGCAGGAGGGGGCAATACTGTGCCCCCCAGGGATGAATCCTGATACGTAAGTGCAGAAGGGGTCAGTGGGTCAGGCCCCCAGGACCCAATCCTGGCATTTTGGAGTAGAAGGGGACGGTGCTGGGTACCAAGGCCCAAAGCTGGAATGAGGGACTAAATCTAGCCCATGAACCGGTCCTGCTACATTCTTCTGGCCCACAAGGCCAAAAGGTTTAGCACCACTGCTACAGAAAATTATTTTATATTAGCTATTTGTTTACTTGTGATGTTTGAAAAATCTCCTTGTTCTCTAGGGAGTGCATTTATACTATCACTGAGTATACTACTGGCCCAGCTTTTAAAGAAACCGGTTACTTTAACTATTATGAATAATAAAGTTGCTTCTAATATTAATCCTATTAATAATTTACATTCACGCATAACATTTCTCCAAAATAAATACAGACAGATTTTCATTTTTCCATATTAGAAATTGCTTTATCATTCAGGCAACAAAATACATTGCTGAAAAAGCCATGAAGGAAAGAAGCAGTTTTAATCCTAGGACATAGACATTTCCAGTTCAGAGATAATAACTGTTTTGTGCCTTATTGGCATGGGAAGTGAGGATCAATGTGCTAGTATCCTGGAAACTGCTCTTTGATTTAACTGCTGTATGAAAATGTTGCGGGGTCATTGGGTGTTTGGTTTGCCCATGTTACGGTGGTGCAGAATGTTTACATACAGTACATGATTCTTGGTTGTTTTTAAGCTATGGTACAAATTCCAAATCTCTGAGAACAGGCACCACCAGCTAGGTATATTTCTATTACAACTGCACACACATACATTTATACATACATATATATACACATACATACTTATCTAAGGCTTCCCTTCTTTATCCAGGGATAAATCAGGGATTAGTATATTCATTCATGAGGCAGGAGGTGCAAGTCCAATTCCCCTTCTACCTAATGAGATTTAACTTCCATCTCCCAGGAGAGTCCCTGAATCAATGGACTAGAGGATATTCTGGTCCAGAATTGTTTTCAATCTCTTATGTTGACTCTGTTCCACTTAGGATAAATAATTAAAGCTTCACTGAACTCAAGAACAGAACCCAGATGCCCTCTCTCCAAGGTGAGGGTCCCAACAACTTGACTAGACAATCATTTTTGCTGCCTGACTTTTGCTATCTGATTAAATGAATAAGAATTTTAAATAAAAATAGATTAGGAGGAACTGAAGTAGAAATCCACGTTAGGATATTGTGTGCCCTCATAGTTAAAATGCTCCTTGCAGAACCAAGACAACTGGTTCATAGTCCCCTCTCAAGTGAATCTTTGGTTATAGAAAGTAGAATAGTATACAGCAGAGACCATAAAAGGCAGCAGCTCATCCTGGCTCACACAAAAGCAGAACTGCTTATAGCTTGGCAGTTGGGTCACTCTCCTGGGTCTTCCATATCCTGAGTTTCCCAGTCAGGTTGGCAAACTATAGCTCATAGACAAGATCTGGCCCACTGAGTGAATCAATCCAGCTTGTGAAGCCTTGATCTCAGCTCCATGTTTTTGGGGAACCCTCACACAGGATGCAGACTGTCTGACTCACAAAGAATCCCCCCCCCCACCTTAACAGAAACTGATTAAGATGCAGCGAGAGACACACCTAAAACCCTCCAGATAAGGGTGACAAAAGTGAAACAACTGCCCTAGTCTTATTTGCATCTGAGATGGGACCAGATGACCATTCATTTACATGAGAGATGGAGAACAGAAAGCCTGAAGCAGAAACTGCAGTGAATTCTGGGATTAGCAAAGCAGGGGAGCACTGCATGATAGGGAATCTGTGCTCCAAATACTAATCAACCCACACACCCAGCTCAGCATTTATCAGACCAGTTCTAATCGGGATTTACCCCGCCACACACACACCTCTAAGCAGAAGTAAGTTTAATAGGCATCTTGGGCCGTACCTTCCCCAGTCCCACTATGGGAGGCCTATTTAAACCTAATTGGCTAAAACTTGGTTGCCACATTAAGGAATGCTGAGACTATAGACCGAGTCAGAAGGGTATGGGCAACATTTGAACAATGGTACAGGGTTCATCACAGCATCCAGCCCATTGGAGCTCTGTGCACAAGTGTTGTCATACTTTTCCCGGGATGACTGGTGGAAGTCCTCTCCACAACAGGTTATGAACACTCCAATAATTGCCTTAAGTCTGTTAAAAGACTATAGTAAGATCTGGAAAAGTCATGCTAAGCTGAGGCTTGTTCACAGCAAGTAAAAATCCAAAACCTTGATGCTGCAAGCTATCTATTGTTTCACCAGGCAATGTCCCATCAGTGTATCTGCTATCCATAGGAATGTCAAGCTGGCTCCTAAGTATGTGTTTCCTGAGTATCAGTCAGTTTCCTGAGATGTTCCAACCAGATAACCCTTTGTCAATAGAAAAGACAATTTGATTTACACTATTGAGAATGCTTGAAAGAAGCTGAACTGAGGGTATAAAAATCTGTAAAAGAAGC
>NW_017728906.1:101510685-101520830 GCF_001723895.1 Crocodylus porosus
GATTCAGAGGTATTCTGTTTAACTGTGTGCTTGTGTCTGACTGTAGTTATTGTTGCTCTGATGAACTGATTCTTGGCATATGAGAGTGTCAGCCTGTCCAAGCTGATCAACCCGGCCAGGTCAGGCATGTCACGTTAATCTGTGTATGTGTATGTATGACTGATTTGGGGACTGGAGGAACCCAGCCCCACTGAACTGAATCCTGCAAGATAGCTCTACTGGGGGTGAGGGCTTGCAGGGGGAGAGATACAGCTCTGTATAGAAATACCAGTAACACAAGCAGCACATTAATAGAATTACCAAGACCTTAGCCCTAATAAATGAGCATACCCCAAAGCAGCGGACAAATCTGGTAACACCATAGACAAGATCTGGCCAACCGAGTGAATCAATCCAGCTTGTGAACCCTTGATCTCTGCATTAATGGTGGCATCATAGCCACAGATGCTTTCTACCCTGTGCTCTGAATCACCAGGACATTGTTTTTCTTACAAGTGACCAAAACAAAACTTTCTCCCAGAATATTTCCAAAGTAAACAAAACATTTAGGGATTTTGTTCTTGTGAAAAATTAGAAAAAACCCAAACTTTAAAATTCAGATGAACTTGAACAGAAAATTTGTTTTTCAATTATTCATCTTACAGACAAATCAAAAAGTGCATTATTGATACATCCCTAGGATAAATCCACATCATTAAATAATTAATAATCATTAATTACAACACGGATGATATTAATAGAAGAGAACACAAAAAATGAAATGAGAGTAACTAAACTGCACTGCATATTTTTAGGTAGAATCATGAATTGATGCACATTGGGGATGAATCTACACAGCTGCAGGCACATGCATTTGCAGCAGCTCAAGTAAGAGTGACACAAATTTGTACCACAGATTTTTGCCTCAGTACACATACCTGAACATGCACTTCATTGTGGGGCAGATTGTGCCACTTGGGGCAAAGTGGTCCTGCCCAGCTCCTCATGGATCTTCAGCCAGGGGGGAGCTAGAGGCTGGGGCCAGCATCCATGCTGGCCCCAGAAGTATAAAAACCTTCCCTGCTGAGCAGCTCAGGGCTACTTGCCTGGTATCTGGTGCTGCCTGTGCTACATCGCATGGGCCTGGCCTGGCTCAGGGCTGTGCTTCTTTGGGCAGGTTCAGGCTACTTAGACTGTAACCTAACCAGAGGGGAGCTTTGCACCAGGAGGGCTGTGAATGCCCTGATAGCCGCTGCTGCTGTGGGAGGGGGGGGGTCTGTGCAGGGGCAGGTGGGGGACCCACCCATCCTGAACAGCCCCCCCCACATAGTCCCCCATACCCATGCAGACCCTCACTCCAGTCATCCCCACTCCCAGTCCCTACTTACCTGGGACAGAACCCAGGTCCAGGTCTCTGCAGCCTACACTGTTCTTTACCCTGCACGGGGAGGCAGCATGCTAGAGCACCAGGAAAAAGGACATCCATAGAGATGCTCTGGCTGGCTACCAGAGTGTCTCTTCAGAGGATCCCAGCCTCCAGTTTCTTCAAGGCGTGTTACAGCAGTGTGCCTTGTCCCATTTTTTTCCCATGGGCTTTTTTTTTTATACCTGGATTTCCAGGTATCAAACTTAGAGCCCATGGTGCAAATATGCAGCATGGGGAAGGTTTTTTTGTTCCCAGCATGCCTTCTGCAACATCTCAAACTGCTTTGAGATGCCTCAAGAAACATGTGCACACTCATCTGGATGTGCCTGGGGGTGGGGGAGGTAGTTTACACTGCTGCTGCTGCAACTGTTCTGTGGATAGACAACCGACTTCAGTATTATTTTTGCCCATGTTGTGATAGTTTCAGAACTTTTAATGGTCACTAAGATTCATGTACAGAGTAATTTAAAGACTGGCACCCTATCCTTATTTCCACTGAAGCTTTCCAAGACTAAATACTCTTTAATAGCTGTCATCTATACAAATAGAGTATCTTTAGCACAATGGGCTGGTTAACAAGAAATCTCTAGGGATTAAAGTCAGTATTTCCACTGCCATTGTTCCCTGTTGCCTTGAGGAAGTGCCACTCCCTTAAAGTGCTCTTCTTAATCAGATAAGTAACTGTTGATGCAACAGGGCAGCAGTGAAATCTGGAGGAGGAGGCAGGTGGAACTCAGGCCTGGTGTCTCCTACTGTTTCTTTGCTGATTATTTTGTAAGAAAGCTTCACTAAGGAAGATAGGAGGTATGGAAGGGAAAAATATCAACTACCCACTGCTAAATTTGAGAAGTGAGATTGAAAGTGGCTTATTAAACGGTTTTTTTCTAGCCTTCACTCTTCTTATATTAAACCATCATCACCTGCCACAGACATCTGAAATCTGCCTATTTTGTTAACCTACTTTTAAATTCATCCAACATATGGCTGCAACGTGCACAAGGTCTGTAAAGAATAGCCTTCCCAAAATCAATCTTCTTCATTCCAAAAGAGCATAAAAGCAGGCACTACACTTTCAAAAGTAAGATGTCTCGATCATGAGGCATGAATGCCATATTGACAAATTTACATTCCATTGAATAGACTTTTGTTTAGTTTCTCAGAATACAAACTGCTTCATGAAGAAGTAAAGACTAAGATTGCTCCCCAAAGGCAAGGGAAAGTTTGTGTGTTTATTTTTATTTTCTCTCCTAATAATGTGATCTTTTCTCCAACACAGAAAGTAAAGGGATACAAGGCAGATGCATTACAACACTGATATTCAAACTCATACCCATTCTTATTTGGTTTGGCTCCAGCTCACACTTTTAAGACTTGGGGGGGAGGTGCCTTTATTTTTTCTTGGGTAAGCATTATACAGGGGGGGGGTGGTTTAGCACACTTAAAAATCTTTATATAAACATTTTATCAAGGTCTTTCTAGCATCATTCATTTTGCACAGTGGTAGATAGTATACTCATAGAATCTATACAAATCCCAATTTTTAAGAACTTTTTACTTGCCAGGGACTACTTCAGGATTTATTTTATTTAATACCTTCAAAAAGTGCAGATGTAAGCATTCTTAGTTCAGTTTTGAAATAGCATGTATTAAGTGAAATAGCATGTATTAAGTCACCTAGGGCAGCTGCACTGCACTCATGGCAATACCAGCTCCTGCTATGATGACTGCAGCAGCACATTCAGCCACTGTGGTGGCATTGAATGCTTTTTCACGCCCCCCACAACAAAGTCAGCATGTGTACTAGCCACACCTCTTCAGTAAGTATATCTACACAAGACATTTACTGTACAGTTGTCTAATTAGCTGCATCTACACATGAGCCCCTATTAGATCAGAGTAAACTAATTTACTCTGCAGCTGGATAGTACTTGTAAAAATAAGTATTGTTCTGCTGTGGAGTAAAAAACTCCACAGCAGCGCACATGTAGACACTGGAGGGGCTGGCTGGGTCACAAGAGTGCTTCAGTATGGGGGCTGCCTGCTGGCTATCCTTGCAGTGAAGCACCCTTGTGACCCAGCCAGGCTCTCCACAGCTCATTGAGCCAGGAGAGCAGCCCCAGACTGGCAGGCTGACTCCCTGGCCTCCTGCCAGCTGGAACTGCTTCAACCTAGTTCAACATGCACACATCCAAATGGCACGCCTAGGAGCAATAAACTCTGGAGCAAAAAGCTCCAGAATTTATTCATGTGCATTAATTGCATGTGTAGACATGCCTATTTACTTCATTGCTAATGTACTTGAAGTCAAGGATTATTTTGTGATATCTGTATTGTAACAAATGTATAGATGAAAGAGGGCTGTGAACTGGAGTAAAAGAAGAATAAGAATTTAATCATAAGAAACACCTTTGGCACTGGGTATGATATTCAGGACCCAATATTCTTCTCGTGCTTTAGGAGAAGTCCATTTGAAGTCAGTGGAACAGATTGCAAGGTAACACAGTAGTCAGTAAGGCTGAAAGGCTACAAGGTTCATGGGCAGATATGCTATTAGGTGGCAAAAATCTTCAAACCAGAGCTTGAACTCTGATAAATGATCAGTCAGTGGGGTTTATTCTTGGAAGTTACGCTTCATTTTAATAGAATCAAATCATTTATACATCTCAAAGGATGAAATATTGAACTATCTATCCATCTCTGATACACAGAACTGTACCTGATAAGCAGCATTCTGGTTTTCTCTGATAAAAAATAAAATCCCCAATTTTCCGATTAAAAAAAGTAACCCCAAATCCACATTTTCCCTGGTGCAGCACCTGCTTCCTACCCACAGGCCCCGGTGCAGCTGTACATGCAGGGGGTTGTCCAGTGTGCTACCCAGGGCAGGCTGCAAACCCATTGGCCCAGCAAGTCATGTTAGGGTGCCTTAAAGCATGCACGTGTAGACACATACCTCAGTTGCCTTAATGTGCCTTAGGCTAAGGTCCATTAAGTTTAGGCACACACAAATTCACAGGTAGACACACCCTATGAATCAAAACCTAATAGATTTCATAAACTACTCAATGTGCTAAACAGGAATAAACTCCAGAACAATGTTTTAAATTATTTCTTTCAGCTCCAAGGGACACAGTGTTTTGTTTTTTCTTTGTTAGATGACAATACAACAGAAAGTAAGGGAAAACTGCTGTAATAAAGCATCCAAACTCTAGCATAGTCATCGACCAATTATGCTGGGAAGCAGGCACCGTTTTTTATTAGCATAAAACTGGCATGTGTATTATTCTAGCTAAACATTTTTCAAGCACATTGTTCTCAGCAATTGAAACTACAGCTGTCAAAAAAAAGTAATTTCTTTCAGTTTTAATATTTCTTTCAGTTTATATGTAAACACTTTTAAATCAAAACAGAGTCCAAAGTAGCACAACTTCAAACAAAATATTTTGCAAAATATATCTCAGTTTCCTTTGATGTTCCATACATGTTCAAAGGAAAATACTTGCATTATTCAGAGAATTTAACCATTACACAGACTAGGATCCCAACCAAATGGTCAATGAAAGCCTGCATAAGGGGAAAAGGAAATGTTGATTTTCCCAAATAAAATATTTACTGTATTGCTCATTACCTTTGTTATCACTATAATTATTGCAAATGATGTATACTAGCAAACAAACAACTTCTGGGATCATTCCATTTTTGTGGACATATTGAGTGTAGGCATTGCATCACTAACACAGACATCAGGAAAATGGATTTAGGCAAATCTACTCCCCAGTAAAAGTCAAATAGGCTAGAATCTCCTGTAACAAGAATGTCACATTACATAAATATTTTCTTGTAATCCAAATGCCTCTTCCTCATCAAATAGAATATTTTGTTTTTATTGGCTTCAGGACATGTATGCAGTGTTCTAGCTCCTGACTCCTTTTATAAAAGAGTTAAGATGCCTATTTCCAGAATGCAGAGAATGCTAAAGAAAATAGCATGTGGAAATTACCTGTCAAAAGATTTAGAAGATTTTTTTAAAAATCATTAAAAGAATTTTTTTAAATGGCCTTATGCACTATCTACGTATTTTAAACATCTAAAGGAATAAATATTTTTGATACTGGGTCTCAAAATTGCAGTTGTAACAATCATTTGCTCTGCCCTTATTCCCAAAAAATTGTTATGCCAGCATTTTACCACTTTCTCAGGAGGTGATTTTTCAAGAGCTTTTGAAAACAAAGCTGTGTCGGTGATATTAATCATAATCCAAATGGCTAGTGTAACTAATGCACCGATGAAAAGATAGCAGCTGCAGTAGTCCAGGGATGAACCTGACTTTGACATTTCATTCACCTCTTCTTGGGCAAAGGTCACACAGCCCTTACTATACATCTCCATCTGTCTTCTCAATCCCTGCAAGTTGACAGAATAATAGTATGGTCTCTTGGTGGTCTGCAATACATACTTCCCTTTATCTATCCAATCACAATTCAGTCTTGCATAAGGAAACTCATTTTACAGGTATTCTGTCTACTGTATCCCTTCCTGGTCACCTGATCTAGGGACTGCTTTGCAACTCAGGTCATAATGACAGAGAGATTGTATCAGCCAGCTACTCATAGCTGCCAGGCTTTGAAACTACACTTTAGTCGGATGTAAATCAAACACAATGGAGGCACAGAACATTAAAGGCAGAAACTCTGTAAAACCAGTTGAGCTGATTAGTACTAAATTACTGATGTTCCATCTGCTAGGGTGGTAATATTTTTTTTAAAAAACTGCCTGTCTGGAATGCTTCATTTCACAAAGAGCCCATGTTCGATGAGCCTAAAGGGAACAATTTATGGTGATTGACAATGGAAGGAACTGGTGGCAAATACATAATTACTCTTTAAGGTTATCTAGGATTCCTAGTGCATGCTAATAAGTGTACACCTATCCATAAAAATACATATGTACAATTTTCAGTCCATTTTGCAGGTAGACATTAAGAGGCCTCTCTGGCTAATAACAGAAAAAAAATCTGTAGCAAAACTAGGTTTGTACAGTTCAATGCTGTTGTTATCTCTTTCTTTTTTTCATTAGGAAATAAATTAATCTAATTAGATCTTTTGGGCTAAATTTCCAAATATGGAAAATTACAAGGACTTGAAAAATAAGTTTGTTCTGCTTAAATAGGTAACTTTGCAGGAACCGTTTTTCAGGAAAGAGCTAGCAGCCACATTACTAAGAGATGTTGTCACCCAGTATGGTTGGGTAGATTTTTGGAGGTAAAACTAGGAGCTGTATTAAAGTATCAGTGTCAGTATCTCAATCTAAAAGGCCAAGCTTAGGATGTTTGTTCTTTACCCTGACAACCAGGCTCACCTTAATGACTTATATTTATCTACCAAAAATATCTAAATGCTTTTTCTCTCTCATCCCATATTCCTGAAAAGATAGTATCACCCATGAAGCCTGAAACTACCCTCTCATCCTAATCTTGCCCTTTTTGATAAACATTTCTATAAAATCCATTTTATAGAAAAATCACACATATAGAAAGGGCCTGTGAACAATTCTGAAAGTAATTAAATAATCAGTTTTAACACCCTACGGCACAGAATCAGACAAAATAAAATAAAACATTTGAAATGATGCATTTCAACTATTGTCAAATGAGTAATTTAAAGTGCGTAGTTATTTCTTCCTCTCTCCAATATGCTAAAACTGTTTTTAAAGAGTAACAGACAATAAATGAAGTATATTCTTGTCCAGACATGAATATGGTTAAGAGTGTGAAAAGACAGCCATTCTTCAACAATATGTGTAAGCAGCAACCCATTCATGATAAAGAGAATGAAAATGGTCAAATAAAACATCTATTTTGAGCAAAATCAAATAATTAGAAGTACTGTTCTACTATTCAACCAGCTCTCATCTACAAGAGCCACAGCCCTGCATGCAGAAAATAAATATGGCTAACACCACCAAAAATGTACAACACATTCAAGTTATGTGTTGAAGAATAGTAGGAAGCCAGGGAAAATTAGCTGTCTATTTTGACTAGCTGAAAGCAAAAGTTCCATGGGATTATGTTAGTTGTGCTGCTGTTATTCAAAAGCAACTACTTTTAAAGCACAAAAGCAAACTATTATTAATGCATGTATAGTACAACATGCAGTGCATGACTCTATTTTAAGGATATTGTCACCTACACTGTAATTAGGCTGAAGTATAAATTTGATAAATCTCATCTCTCCTTTGTTTTCATGACATAGCAGCACTATGATACATGCTGTTAGATAAATGCAAATTTAAGTGACTTTCATTGTGTTCTTTGAAACAATGAAGATATTCCTTGTCCCTCTCTCCAAAAATTTCAGACTATATTGGGAGAGATGGGTGGGTTTTATTTGGTTTATTATTCTCTCTCACTATGATTTTTAAATGACAGAAAAAATATTAATTAAAATAAACATTGATAATATCTGTTTATGCTCCGATCTGTTCTAGTAATTCAAAATGCAAACTACATATAGCTCATCTACTAGCTTAAAGTATAAAAGAATTTCAAAATGAAAATGTGGACTCCTTGCCTTTTAAAGCATACATAAACAGAACACTGTCCTCTTCATTTCCTGCTGTAGTACACACAGGGGAATAAAAAGAAAAATGGAGAGGCCTTTTCTTGAAGAGAGGGGTGGCAGAGTTTGCAAAACTGAAGACAGGAAGAGTTCAAATGATTTGACTGTAATGTTCTTCTACATAAAGAGCAGAGAGTTATACTGTCAAAACAGACTCATTGAGTACACAAGGAGAATAACAAGGGTGAGTGCTCCAAGAAAAAGTAGTGCACATGGAACTTTTCTTTAACGGGTTATAGTAACTTTGAAAAAAGATCTTTAAAGCACAAACATGTTCTTGGAAATGCAAACATGCAGTACATAAAGACAAGGTCATAACAATTTTAAAGGATGCTCTAGTTGTGTGCTAGTGTCTAGTATTCACCTCTAAAAGCACAGAAGCAACATCATGTGGATCAGGAGGAAGATGTATTTAAAAACAGATGGGCTAAAATATCAAAGGTTGAATAAAAGGTTTCAGTCATTTTTCCATGTCTTGCTAAATGGCATAATGACTGCATTAGACTTGTATCTAGATCACAGGTCTTGAATGCTTGGCAATTGTAAATGTGCACATCTGCACAACCGGATGGTAATTAGATACCACAGTGATAGGTGCATTAGAAATGCATTGACAGAATTCTAACTCATGTCACTAATATATAATTGCTGAATGGAGTTCAGTCAATTTGAAGATAAAAGGCCAATGCTTGTTCACTAAAGTATCCAGCTCCTTGCACGCCAACAAAAATACTCAAAGTATATTTCCTTACTTCAAAAGTCAAAAATATTGTTTGTGCATCAAGAAAAAATTATCTTACCTTGCAACATCCTTAAGTAATGAGTATGTCAACAAAGTTATCAATGAAGGAGCAAATAAGGGAATGGCAGAATACTCATTTGCACATTAAAACAATTAGAAAAACTGGCAAGGAAAATGAGATTTAAATTGTCAGGCTACTTGGCAGTCTTTATTTATGTTCTGGCCCTGCTGGAGTGATTAATTCAGGAATGTCCATACAGATCAGATACTCAAACATCTTAAAAACACAGAACAATAGTCTTTAACCACCATTAAAAATTCTGGGACAAGGATATGTGAGCCTGGAAAACCTTTCATAAGAAATATATTATCTTCAAAGTTTTAAAATGTTTATTTTAATATAGATCTAAGGGTGGGTGCTAAACAATGGGCCAGATTCATAAAGGGACTTCATTATGGTAACAAGGAGTATTTCTATTCCTAGAAGTTAGGCGTCTTAGTCTAGAAGTAAAATTCAAAAGCCCAAATCAGGTACCTAAGCTCTGTATTTGTTAAATGGGAATGCGTTTGACCCCTAGAACTGAGTTTCCCATCAAGTATGGGGAAGTGTCAGCCAGCCAATAAGAGATGATAGTGTAAAAAGTGGGGGAGGAGGGAAGAAAGGAGGCCTCCCCTTTTGTCTCTTCCAGATTTAGACATTTATGTGCAACTGGGTTTCAGAGCCTGAAATTCCTGTAAACACATAGGCCAGGTACAGACAGTACACTTTTATTGGTATAAGTGATCGGAAACCAGTCAATACCCATAACAGACCAGAAGTTTTGCACATATACACTGATTTAAAAATGGCAGAACCCAGTCTAAAATTTGCCCGCCCTATTTTCCCCTGCCAAAGGTGAATGTGTGTTCTGTTCGCTACTGATCTAAACTACACTGTTTATAGAAAACTATATAACTTACATTGATTCTGCCCCAGCTTTTTGAACATCAGTACCTAGCCCTCTTGGCTTTCATATATAAGGTATGCTTTCACACAAAGATGACTGGCTCTCTCTTCTTTTTTAAAACAATACAAAAGAAGGAGGAAGGGGCTGTGATTCTACCTGTCTTTGGTAAAACATCCTGATGGTTAGAGTACGCACTGAGAAAGTGGGGCACCTGGATCCTAAGGCTTTTACAGCCTGAGGAGATTTTATTTTGGAGTAATTAAATAAAATGTGGAAGCAGTGCTTGGCACATGGCTAGAACACAGCAGTCTTTCCACTAATGATGGGAAGTTCAACCATGGGTAATGTAGGCCCAGCACTCTTTCCTGCTTATGCAGGGGGTCGGACTCGATGATCTATTGAGGTCCCTTCCGACCCTAGCATCTATGAATCTA
>NW_017728906.1:101526841-101527897 GCF_001723895.1 Crocodylus porosus
AGCACTCTTTCCTGCTTATGCAGGGGGTCGGACTCGATGATCTATTGAGGTCCCTTCCGACCCTAGCATCTATGAATCTATGAATCTATGAATCACTAGTTTATAAAGTCATCCATCTGCTACTTCCTGTTTCTGGCTCTATGAATCTTCTAATTTTTGTGCAGAGACCCACACTCAACTGAGGATGTGAATGATGGCTCTATAACCCACGTCAACGATTTCTTGAACAAGTACTCTAACCATTCTAGCCAAACTCAAAATAAAAGGCTGTATCCTCCCCCCCCCCAATCTTCCCTTACAACTTGAATAAGGTCAGATACAACATTTTTGCTTCCTAGAAAGAGTTTTTGACCAGAAAGAGTTTGTGTAATTGCTAAATTTAAATAAGGGCCTTTTTATTATCATTAATTCTCACTGGTTTTTAAGACAGTGTGGAGCCATATGCTTTACTCGTGTATTTGGTGTCAATAGAACTACATCAGTTTAAACCAGCCAAGGATTTTGTCCCCATTTATTTCACAAGTCCTTCAATGCAGGTTGTTATCATTTTATCAAGATTCTGACTCCTATATAGGTTGGTTTATGCTATCCTGTGTCGTCCTTTCTCTCTGCTGTTAATTCCTCAC
Source organism: Crocodylus porosus (assembly GCF_001723895.1). NCBI lineage: Eukaryota > Metazoa > Chordata > Crocodylia > Crocodylidae > Crocodylus > Crocodylus porosus. The sequence goes on from NW_017728906.1 coordinate 101,527,468, forward strand.
TATTCTCTCTTTGGCATGAGAAACTGTGCAAACTACATACTAGCTAAAGATGTTCCTATTGGGATGCAGAGTATATTTGTGTGTATGTTCTACATGTGCACACATAGTCATACTACATGTATACAGTGTGTCTTTGTGTGTGTACACATACACACACACATACCTTATAAGCTTTTTCGATATGAATACAGCCTGTCATGCATTGCAAAATACACAATTTTTTTTCAAAGAGAAATAAAATCCATTCACCAGTAACACACACACACACAATGTGGTTCCCATTTTCAAAAAAGGGATGAAGGAGGACCCAGGAAACTATAGGCCAGTTAGTCTCACCTTGATTCTGGGGAAACTTTTTGAGAGAATTATCATAGCACATGTCCACGAGGGGCCAGCAGGGGAGATTATGCTTAGGGGCAACCAACATGGG
>NW_017728906.1:101527908-101567103 GCF_001723895.1 Crocodylus porosus
ACATGAGAAGGCTGAGGGGGGATCTAGTGGCCTGTTACAAACTAGTTAGAGGGGATCAGCAGGCATTGGAGGAGTCTCTGTTCCCCCGAGCACTACCAGGAGTAACTAGAAATAATGGTCACAAGCTGGCAAAGGGTAGATTCAGACTAGACATCAGGAGGCACTACTTCACAGTCAGGGCAGCTAGAATCTGGAACCAACTTCCAAGAGAAGTGGTGCTGGCTCCTACCCTGGGGGTCTTTAAGAGGAGGCTTGATGAACACCTTGCTCTCGATGAACACCAGTACTCTTTCCTGCCCATGGCAGGGGGTTGGACTTGATGATCTGCATAATGGCAAAATGTTTTTCCAGCATATGGATAAATTTAAAAATAAGCAGCATTTGAGATACATTTTATTACATCACCAACAAGCATACACTTCTTTCTGTCATGTGAGGGGGAAAAATGTCTTCATTATAAGGTGTAAGGTGGATTTCCTACTCCCACAAAAAAATGGTAGATTAACTGTAACAACTCTTAGTCACCATATCTATCAGGCCGTTATAGGTTTCACAGCAGTTTACATTAGTGTATATATTTAATTATTAATTTTTAAATTCCTCAATATACCACATGTACTGTACTCTCAAACTCAGTGAATTCACAACCTATAATGTAGTCAATAAATTTCATTGTTTTCATAGTTTCATAGTAGGTAGGGTCGGAAGGGACCCGATCAGATCATCATGTCTGACCCCCTGTCAAACGACCCCAGCTAGGTAGTTGTCTAGCCTCTTTCTGAAGACCCCCAAGGTAGGGCGAAGCACCACTTCTCTTGGAAGTTGGTTCCAGCTCCTAGCTGTCCTGACTGTGAAATAGTGCCTCCTGATATCTAGCCTAAATCTTGTCTCAGTCAATTTATGGCCATTATTCCTTGTTACCCCCCCGGTAGTGCTCAGGGGAACAGGGACTCTCCCATTGTCTGCTGGTCTCCCTTGGCAAGTTTATAGGTGGCCACCAGATTTCCTCTCAGCCTTTTGTGGAGGCTGAACAGGTTCAGGTCCCATAGCTTCTCCTCATAGGGCCTACCCTGCTGCCCCGATCATGTGAGTGGCCCTCCTCTGGACCCTCTCCATGCTTCCACATCCCTCCTGAAGCGCAGCACCCAGAACTGGATGCAGTACTCCAACTGTGGCCTGACCAATGTCGCATAGAGGGGGAGGATCACCTCCTTGGACCTGGTTGTGATGCATCTGTGGATTCATGACAAGGTGCAGTTGGCCTTCCTGACTGTGTCCCCACACTGCCGGCCTATGTTCATTTTGGCCTCCTCAGCCTTCTCTTGTGGAGGATGAACAGGTTCAGGTCCCGTAGCCTCTCCTCATAGGGCCTACCCTGCTGCCCCCTGATCATGCGAGTGGCCCTCCTCTGGACCCTCTCCATGTTGTCCACATCCCTCCTGAAGTGTGGCGCCTGGAACTGGACACGGTACTCCAGCTGCGGCCTGACCAGTGCTGCATAGAGGGGTAGTATCACCTCTTTGGACCTGCTCAAGATGCAACTGTAGATACATGACAAGGTGTGATTAGCCTTACTGACTGCTTCCTCACATTGGCGGCTCATGTTCATCCAGGAGCCAACAATGACTCCAAGATCCTTTTCTGCCATTGTGTTGACAAGAAGGGTGTTCCCCAGCCTATGGGTGTGTTGCTGGTTCCTTCTCCCTAGATGCAGTACCATGTCAAAGGCCTTCTTAAAGTCTAGGAAGATGACATCAATCCTGACACCTTTGTTCAGGGACTTTGTGACCTGATCATAAAAAGAAACCAGATTAGTCAGGCAGGATCCACCCTTAATGAACCCATGTTGGTTGCCCCTGAGCATTACCTCCCCTGCTGGACGCTTGCAGATGTGCTTCTTGATAATTTTTTCAAAGGTCTTCCCAAGGACTGAGGTAAGACTGACTGGCCTATAATTTCTGGGATCCTCCTTCCTCCCCTTTTTGTAAATGGGAACCACATTGGCCCTTTTCCAACCCTGTGGTACCTGGCCAGTGCCCCACGAGCATTCATAGATCTGTGTCAGGGGCCCCACTATGACCCCCATCAATTTCCTCAGCACCCTCGGGAGAAAAGCATCTGGACTTACTGATTTATATATGTCCAGCCCCTCCAAGAATTCTCTAACTAGGTCATCCCTGACCCTAGGCATGGTGGTGCCGCCCCTAGGTCCATCCACAATTCTGGTGGGGGAAATGTCTCAGTCTCTGTTCAGGAATATGGAGGCAAAGAATTCATTAAAGATGCCAGCTTTTTTGTTTGCTGCAATCACCAGATTGTGAAGCCTATCCTGTAGGGGCCCCACGTTACCTGGTGCTTTCTTGCTCCCTATGTATTTGAAAAAGGATTTTTTATTATCCTTGATTCGGGTCGCTAGCCATAGCTCCATCTCTGCCTTGGCCTTCCTAACCACCTCCCTGCAGTTCTGAGCAACAGAGGTGTAATCCTCCTTGGTGATAGCCCCTTGCTTCCACTGTTTGTATGCCTCTTTTTTTGCCCTGAGGCATCCCTGGATGCCTTTGCTGAGCCATGGGGGCTTCTTAGCACTCCTGCCTCCCTTGGTGCACATTGGGACTGACTCCCTTTGGGCTTTGAGGATCATCTCTTCAAGGAACAGCCACCCATCTTGGACCCCCATTTCAATGAGGCTCTGAGACTCCAATGCCTCTCCTATCATCCTTCTTAGCTTACAGAAGTCAGCCCTCCTGAAGTCAAAGACCTCTGCCTTGCTGCTTGCTTTCACCACCCTGTGCTGCATAGTGAATTCCAGCAAGGGATGATCACTGTTGCCCAGGTGGTCGAGTATCTGCAGACCCCTCACCAGGTCATTGCCTGTGGCAGGGACTAAGTCCTGCAAGGTATTTCCCATGGCAGAACTATGCAGCTCCTGGGTTAGGTAGAGGTCCTGTACTCTGGCTATGAACTTACATGACCAGTCAGACCTTACTGACTGTTCCTACCAGCAGATGTCTGGGTAGTTTAGGTCACCCGTGGCAACCACATCCCTTGACTTTACAGCCTCTGTGAACTGACCTGAGAACTCCAGGTCCAGCTCATCCCCCTGGTGAGGCGGTCTGTAGTAGATGCCCACTAACAAGTCCCTTTCCCCATGCCCCGCTTGCATTTTTACCTAGAGCGCCTCATTTTGCCCCTCCTTTGACTCCATCCTGATCATTGAGGATGTGTATTGCTCTTTGATAATGCTACACCCCCCACCTCTTTTCCCTGCTCTGTCTCTCCTGTACAGCGTGTATCCCTGGATGCCCATTGCCCAGTCATGGGTAGAATCCTACCAGGTTTCACTGAGCCCCTCTAGGTCTGGGTTTTTGCTAGCCAGCAGGAGGAAGAGTTCTTCCTGCTTATTTCCCATGTTTGCATGTAGGCATTTGTGTAGAGGCATTTGAGGCCTCCTGCAGATGCCTGTGCTGCGCCCTTGTTCCTAAGTCTGCCCTAGCCCCTGTCACTTACCTGGGTATTACTTGTGCTCATCACTTGGCTTGAAGGCGAAGTGTCTTTGTGTTCCTCTGCATCCCTGTCCCCTGGCAAACCTAGTTTAAAGCTCACTGTATGAGATCAGGCAGCCTGGAATAAAAAACGCACTTACCTTTTGGGGAGAGATGAAGCCTATCCTGCCTGAGCAAGTCCTCTGCGCAGAAATGCCAGTCATGGTCCAAGAACCCCAGGCCTGCCTGGTAGCACCAACTCTGAAGCTGCTGGTTGACCTCGCCTTGAGCTTTACCCCTAGAGCCTTGTAGTCACTCATGATGCAGTCTGAGTTGCCCCTTGCTGTGCCATTCATTCCCACATGGATAAGGACCATCAGAGGGCTAGATGAGGTCCAGGATCATCTCTGTGACATCCTGAATGTGAGCTCCAGGCAGGCAACAAACCTCACATGTCATGGGGTCAGAGTGACAGATGGGCCCCTCTGTTCCTCTCAGGATGGAGTCACCAATGATGAGGACCCGGCATCTTCTTCTCTTTGTGTTCCAGTGGCCCTTGGCCTCTGCTGTGCTTGGAGTGGCATTGTACCCAGCATGTGTTGTTTTATGATATCATTATGCATATTCTGAGTTTGTTTTTGTTTTTTCAATTAAACAAAGTAAAAAAAAAAATCAATAATTCTTTATATTGGCTAGCCCAAGAAACACAAAGGAAAATATTCTTTCTTACTTAAAAATGGCACTGTCTTTTATTATACACATATTCCACCTTGCTTATATTACTCTTACCCTCTTGTTCACCTCATCTTTAGTTCTCACTGGCTTTTCCCACTGGAACTATATTGTTCACCCTCTCAGTGACATTTTAGTATTTCTCCCTCCATTGCCCTTATGACAGACACTTTTGAGGTAATTGTGAATCCAGCTGAACTAAACTAACTCCAAACATATTTACACAATAAGTGTAAAGAGCTGTCATGATGCTGATTTATTTATCATTTCTCATGCTACTAATGGTTGGTTAATGATAAAGATATGATTTAAAATAGATTCTCAAATTTTCCAGACTCCTGTAAAGGAACTGGTCTAAAGCAGATCGTTTTACCCTCTGATTTTTTTTCTTCCCTATTTAATTTGGCCATGACTCAGAGAGATTTTGATTCTTTTTAATGTGGTAGTGTATGCGATATGTAGAGAAAAACAAGGAAAGATAGGCTGCATTACTAATTTCTCTTACTGACTGCCACCTCCGCACCTTGACTCACATTGCCTTCTCACATGATATATATTTGCTTCTACATGTAGTATCTAACAGGAATAGTGTGCAACAATTCAAACTACTGGTGAAAGAGTAGGTATTTTTGTTCAGATTATTTGGCAAGGATGGCACTTAGGACAACCAGTTGTGCTTCTACTAGCAGTCCATGTAATGTGGAACACACAACCTGTGGAAAATGGAATGCAAGGGCATGCTTTCCTCCAACAGCTCCTGGAGCTTTGTTGAGTGTGACTTTCCAAAGCTCTTCCTGGTGCATTATAATTCAATATTGCCCTCTAGGGCCACATCCAGATGAGTGCGGAACAAGTAGCAGTGGCACACCTTGTGCCACTGCTTCCTGTTCTTGGGGAACACCCATGCTACACACACTCTAGCACACTTAGATGGGGTAGGAGAGGCTGGGTCCAGCAACTGTGCTAGCCCCAGCAATCTTACCTTGGGTCCTGGGGGCTTTGGGGAACTGCAGCCATGGTGCTGTTATAGGTAGCCTGGCCAGCAGCCATAGTTCCAGCTGGCCAGGCTTGGGTTTTGGGCAGGATGCACTGCCCACTCCTTTTTGGTGTGGAGTTTTTTGACCCTGGAATCTCCAAGGTTTAACCTGCCCACCCGCCCCCCAATGCTTCAAGGGGCATGGGGCATGGCTTCATGTTCAGTGTGTGGTACTGCAGATAGCCAGATATGGTCTACTTGGGGCAGAGTAGCTGTAGCTAAATGTCCCAAATGTGCCATTTAGCATAATGTAACTAAATGGCATACTCCAACTCCAGTTATTTCATTATTTATATCACAGGTTTTAAGTCTTACCTTAGTTTCATGAAGAAGAAATAAATGAGTATTGACTTTTGCCTTGCTTAGTATGAATATGTTTTCACAGTTGATGGCCAGTATTAGCACTGTTAACATTTTAGAAAAATCCTCCATTTATACAAAATAAAACAAGGCCAGTCACAGCAGGAAAGATTGTTCTAATTCTAGTTTGCTTGATTGAGCCATATCATGTGACATGGCTTGATTTTATTTTACTTTTTAGTGCTATGATTGATTGCTTTTGCTTTAAAGATGAGCACAGGATCAGAAACATAACAATTCTTAGAAATTGAGGAAAGGCAAAGATAACAAATGAAAAACAAAAATGGCAGGCCATTCCTTGTAGATAGCAAAGTTTAAGGTGGCCACACAATAATAAATGTACTGGTAATGTGGCATTTGGAAACCAAATCCATTGTCACCAAATCCATAACCAAATGGGAATCAAGGTAACATAAAATACAGGACATCTGTCTGGTGAACATGGAAATCACCCCAAGGGAAAACACAAAAAAAACATTATTCTTTACAAAATTGTAGGCATAGTACTTTGACATTAGTGTAGTTTGTGCTACTCTGAATTGGTTTCAATTCTGTTCATAAACCCCTATATAGATGAAATTGAGCTGGTCTTTAACAGGCAGGAATCACTGAATCTAGACAGACTCAGCCTATGAAGCTGAATGACACTATCATACCCTTTATACCCTCTCAAGTATGCCACCTCGGGTAACACATTTTACTTCAGGGCTCTTGGTGGAAGCCTGTGGTCTTAACATGTGTAGACCAGGCTTTTAGTTTTCACCTCCCAGCATGTGAACCAACAAGTCCAACTTGGTTTAGTGCCTCTAAGCCTTTGATAAATTTTGGTTTTTGATTTTTCAACCAAAGACTCATCTCTAGACAATCCACTGAAACCTTCACTTCTTACACCAGTATCTTTAGGATTTCAATAGCCCTTTGATCCTATATACAGGCTTGGAAAGGCTTTTCCCACACGGTTGGAGTTAAACAGGGATATTCCTCAAGTCATAGCTCATCCCATTGTTCCCTTAACAAGCGCTTTCCCTGTAACAATGAGGAATTCCCTCAAGTCAAGCAATATTACATCAATTTTGTAACTGGAGGAACAAATTTATAAAAAAGTATTAATTAATATTTAGAAAATTTGAAATTGTGTATCTTAGAGCATAATACATACATTATCCTCACTGTTACCATTATGAATAGGTCCATAAAGTACACAGAAGCCATTTTTTGACAATGTTCCAAAAGCAACATTTGATACCTAGTACTTTTTGCTATAGATTTTTATTATTATTAAGCAGTATAAGAGCTAAAGCAAAATATGGCATCCAGATCATGTATTAACCTAACAGTTCATAGTACAGCTCTTTCAATCAATTCAAAATATATCCAATATACAAGGTATATAAATAAGGTCAAGTAAATGAAGAAATAGCATAGGAGACAAAAAAGGCAGAGTAAGTACATATAGAAATTAAGCATAATTTTCAGATAAATATGTTAATATTAATAAGATAAATTTTCCTGGTAAAATCTATCACTAAGGCTTTGCCTGTACAAGGTAAGTTGCACCAGTATAGCTAAATACATTTAATCAAATTGATAATTTCTTTGCTATGTAGGCATACTCCCCTCTTCACTTTGTTCAAAGCAAATTAATTTTCATCAGTAAATTAATGAATTCAACTAAACAGATATAAGTTAGGGTTGAAGTATGATGTAAGTGTATGATGTAAGTGCTGGCTCACATCAGGCTACTAAGCCAATTCAGCTGTACTTGTGCAACTTTTCAAAGGACAAAATAAGAAAGGGGATCACCAAACTAGTTCAAATAAAAAAACAGCCAAACTAAATACATCTCTCAAACTAAAACCAATGAGATACTTTATGTTAGTTTCACAGATTGATAGAATTAAGGCCAGAAGTGCCCATTATATCATTGAATCTGATTCCCTGCTTATTATAGGCTAGTACATTTTACCCAATTACCTTCCAATATCTTGGCTTTGCATGACATGCCTAAACCATAATTTGTGTTTACCTAAATCTTATCTTCTAGAACAGGGGTCAGTAACCAATGGTCCAAAGTCTGGATCCATCTTGTGCAGTCATTAGATCTAGCCCGCAGAGCCAAAGGCTTTGGTGACATCTGGCAGTGATGGACCTCAGTGGTGGTCAGCGGCAGAAGGTGTTAGCAGTAGAGGGCACTGGCACTATTTGGTGGCTGGGACTTTACCTATACTGTGTTAACACCATGACTAAGTGACAGGGTGAAGTGGCAGCAGACAAATCCCAACACTAGCTCAATTCATACAAAAGCTGGGTTATCCTGGCCTGTTGCTGAAAATGATGCCAACTGCTGTTTTAAAAGGATTTCCGGTCTTAAATAGAAAACATCAGAAGAGGAATCTATTAGGTTCCTTAGTAGTATGTTTTAGTGTTTATTCACCCTCATTTAATTATGAGTTTTTTTCACCATAATTTGAATTTTTCTGTGTTCACCTTCTAGTAAATTATTCTTATCATACCTTTTTCTGCTATAAGAAAGAGTGCTGCAGTACTCTATGTTCAACCCCAAGAAGATGCTACTGAGTCAACTCTCATCTTCCTTTTCAATAAGCTAAGGAGACTGAGTTCTTTACATTTCTCACTTTATTGTGTTTTCTCCTTTTTGTGGATACTTTTTTTGTGGATACCCACTCCAATTTTTCAATATTCATTTGAAAATATGAAAACCAGTACTAGAATGTTTCTGTTCAGGTACAGAAACCATATGTGTCTCATTATGGTGGCAAAATTATCCCTTATTTCTGTTCTCTTGTCTATCTACTCAAGGATTGCATTAGTCCTGTTTGTCAGACCAACATGCTGGGAGCTTACATTGAGTTGTGTGTTCACTAGGACCTCTAAATCCTTTTCCACATCACTCCTTTCCAAAGCACAGTCCCCAGTCTGTCTGTATAATGTGAAGTCCTTCCCCCAAGAAAGTTTTCTTCCTTGGTAATTTCCTCCATTGCTACTCAACTTTACGCTTCTTGGTCATAGTCAGACCTGAAAAATGACATGCACTAATAAAACAACTGAAACTGTCCATGCTGTATTCTAGACAGTGTAGAAGTAAAAACAGTGGGAATCCTGCAAGTTGGAAAGACATAAAAGGTTAGGACATTTAAAAAAAAAATTGGGGGGTGTTTTCAGATTGTCCATTGGTAACTGCTAAAACATGCTACTTTGATGTGCCTCAACCTTCCAACTGAAAATTTCCGAACTGCGCTAAATAAATAAATACACACACACACACACACTAGCAGAAGGACCCATTCTTCACTTGGGTCATTATTTTTGAAATCTCAATGTTTGTTTATTTTCAAAGAACTTAGTACAACATATTTAGGTAAAAAATATTGTTTATTTTTAAAGAATATAGTACAACATATTTAACATTTAATATTTAACGTGAAGCAACATTTCAAATGACATCCAAATGAATTATCTTTACTGTAGAACTTCTTTGTAAACAATTTTTGTGGTGTTTCCTGCTGGCGCCAGGATATACAACTCTCTTTGACTACCAATGCTGGAGCAAGCCACATATAACTGTACATGTGAAAAGCATTGTTCCCTTAAATAGTCACTGGAAGCCCCAGAAAGGGTCAAGTGAAAAATAACTCACCTATAATTTTCCTCAGTGGTACTCAGTGATTTTGGAAGGTTTACAGTAGATAGCACCACACATTCTCAACTTATAAATGAACATACATATATACATACAGACACACACACACACTTAATGATAGATAGATAGATAGATAGATAGATATAACATATTAGTAGCAAATGCTGCCAGGGTGTTTACCTTGTGCAATCACTGCAGCAAACTGTGAATGATATATATGAAATGAGCAATTCATTTCAAAAGCACAGTACTTAAGAAAAGCAGTGGATTTGCAGTCACCACTTAATGTATATGTGCTATGTTGCTCTGTGTATTATAAACTCAACAAAGACTGGGGTGCACCAAGTAAAGATCACCAGAGATTTAGCAGCCCAAAAATATAAGACAGAAAACTGATTTTCAAAATATAGTTATTGGTGATTTTATTTTTATTCCATATTTTCCATCTCCCTTTTTTACAATATGCTATAAGGCTAGGCAACTCATTGCTTAGGGAGCTGAATGTATTTCAAGTGTGATGGTTAAAATGTTAAAGCTCTCTCCAATTCTTTATAGACACAGGTCTATTGGCACAGGGGCACATTCAAAGAGCTCCTCTCACAACAGGGTTTAGGTCCTAGCTGTTACTACTGCATACAAGTGCTTCTCTGAGGCAGTATAGCTACCCCAATGCTGTTAAAGGAAGCTGAAAAAATGCAAAAGTACATATTTAAGTTTCATTAAAATTAAGTATTTACTTAAGGTGTTGCTGAAGAGGGATACACTATATAAAACAAAATGAAAGCTCCAATCCTACAAGGACTTCATTCATATTTAACTTTACATATGAGTAGTTCTATTAAATGCAGTTGGATTCCTTGTATGTACTTCTATTAAAAGTTACGCATAAGTACAAATCTTTGGAGAACTGGGTGAACAATTTGACTCTAGGATGTCTGATGTTCTAAATCTTCATCAGTACTCATCTGTTCTGCTATAACAGTTTCCAGATAGGTGAAAATGACAGGCATGCCTAAGCATTGTATGGAAGTTCATAGAACATATATTTAAACTCCAGAAAGGTAAAAGACTGAATTAGATTTTATACACATATACATTTACATTAACTTCAGGAAAAAGAACCTGAGGATCAGGTCTGTGTGTATGTGTCTGTGTCTGTCTGTAACGATCTTGGAGCACACTGGTTGTCTTGGCAGCCAATCACAATGCTTAATAAAACAACCAATCAGAGTGTTCTGCACAGACAGATGAACAGGATAAGGAGGGGTGAGGGGTGTTGCAGAGCTGGACATGGAGCAGTGGGTGTAACTCTTGGAACTCTCAGGCTTGGAGGCAGTGGCAGCATGGGTTGGTGGCAGAGGGGGATGGAGGTGACAGTGGGGACAGAGTGGGATGGTGGAGCACCACCATGACAGCAGGAATGGAGGGGATGGGGTGGAGAGGAAACGCCAGTGCCACTAGCCTTGTCCCTCCCACCCCAGCCCTGCTTCTTGGAGGTGGCAGCAGCAAGGGGTGCTGGTGAAGGGGGATGGATGGGATGGTGGGACATGATTCCCCCACCCCGCTCCTGGGAAATGGCGGTGGTACAGGGGAGGGTAGCAGCGCTCTGTTCCTCCCCACCTCCTCCCCCCCTTGATGGGGGATTCTTGATGGGAAATTTACTGGTTCTAAATAAAACACGTTTCCTCAGTTACTTAGCATGTATTATAAATCTAAAACTCATATGTTATTATTATTATGAGCAACTGATTGACAAATGTGACTGTATTTTCATAAATTCATAGATTCATAGACATTAGGGCTGGAAGGGACCTCGGAAGATCATTGAGTCCAGCCCCCTGTCCCAAGGGCAGGAAGTCAGCAGGGATCATAGGATCCCAGCAAGACAAACATCCAAGTGTCTCTTGAAGGCGTTCAAAGCAGGTGCTTGAATCACCTCCAGCGGCAGTCTATTCCAAACCTTGGGGGCTCGGACAGTAAATAAGTTCTTCCTTATGTCCAGCCTGAAACTTCTGGGTACTGCTAAGGACTAAAATAAATAGGAGACTAATTTATGATTTATTAAAGCTCAGTATATTTATATGTACACCAAATAGATTGTAGACATTACTGTACTTAGAGTTATTGATTTGATGTAGTATATTCTGTAGATAAGTAATGTGGAGAGTTTATTTTGCCATATCCGTAAAATGAGTTGTATTGGTATAGCCAGAAAATTGGTACTAGTTTCTTAAATTAGTGCTACATAGTCACTTCCATATGTGAAGTCCCAGAATATATATAAAAGGGTTAAAAACCTGAATTAGTCAGCCAGCTTGGAAAGTAAGAACTGGTGAATCACTGCACCAAATCAATTTATGTAATGTCAGTTCCATAAACAATGTCTGAATAATGGTGAACCATAATCACATTTAGAGCATCCTTAATGTAGTACTTAATTTATTTTGTTTGAAACAGGAAGAAAATAGCAAAATCTATAAAGCCCAAAGTATTGCATTTGCTTTGAAAGAGATATTCATGTTTTTTTGGCCATTGGTTATCCTGAAGAGGTTTATTAAGAGCTCAAGATCAGTATATAGAATTTAGAGTGCCTATTTGCAACACTTTCTTAAAGTTTGAAAGCTGTTTATTTGGGTTAGGACACTTTCTGAGTGCTTCTTCTAATTATTTTTCCCCAGTCATGGACTTCCTCCTTTTCTAACTATCTAAGAAGTGTCTAACTGGCAGATAAACATAGAAATCAAGAGTAAGCACATTAAATTTAATTCTGACCTGTTGGAAGGAATGTAGCATGATGTCCTGGAAAATATCTCCTATGGTCGATAGGCCTTTGGCATCTCATCTTTTAAAGATAGCATCTTTCAGTCCCGGACGGAAGCCAGGTAGCCTGCATAAGTACGAAGTCAATGAGATTTCTGGCATTGTGCCACGGTACCTGATTGCCTTTTTCATATTTGCAGAGCAGTGTCTATGAAAGGATGTTGTCTGATCCCAAGAGGAAGCAAAGTGTCCTCATGATAAATCAGGCTGGAAAGAACAAAAGGAAAGCAATATGCTGGTACAGTGCTTTACCATGTAGGGTTGTTTCAAGTTTCCATAAAATGCAACCACTTGCAAACATTTCCAATTACAACTGCCCTTTACAGGATTTCCTGTTTGGTGGGTTAATGCCAAGTTTTATTTTCTATTATTCTGGGGACAGAACAAACTGGTGATTGAGCCCCTTAACGTTACATTTAGCTACGGTTAGAGTTTTTGGTTTGTTTGTTCTCCTGGTTTGGGAAAGGGGGTTGTTTATTTGTTTTTCTTTAATACTAAATAAGTTCTGGAATAGCTTTTAGGAAGTATAGTATTTAGGTCTTTACATAAGTTACATAAAAAGGGTTTCAAATTGTGGCGTTTAGTTTAGTTACATTGGGTTAAATTTGCATTCCCAGTTATGTAAATCCCTCAGAGAATAGGTAGAATTGAAAAAGAATTAAAGAGTTTACTGAGAGGATTGCTTGAGAATTTTTTTAATGAAAAATATGTACCTAATTCTTCATAGAAGCTCTCTAAAGCAACTAGTTGCAACTTGCCAATAATATCACTTATTAGATGACTATGGCTCTCAGTGGATCATCTTTATCCATGGCTTCTGCATTTCTCTATCCATGCTCACAGCTCTTTCTTTCACGTCTCTATGACAGGGGGCAATCTCCCAGGTCTAGTCACAGTACTGGACCGCCAGTCTGTCTAGGGTAGTCTGCCCGGTGTCACCTGCCACACCTTTGATGTAAGTAAACTGGTGTTACAATAAGTGGGAGGCTGCTCATTTTAAGACCCCGATGTCTAGGGATGTACACATGACTCCAACCTCCCCTTGTCATGTTTCATGCCTCACAGACATCATCCTTGACTTGCTATTTGTTCCAGTTTGAGACCAGGCCAAACTCAGCCCCTTGCTATGCTCCTCCTTTCTCTCTGCTCCAATGGGCCTCAATCATACCACCTGCTCTCACCAGGTCTTTCACATGTTGCCCTACAGAGGGCTACACACTGCCTGCCCTACTCCCTTGAGTGGCTCCCATATGCCATCAAGGTTGCCTACATGCACTCCTTGGCTGGCCCTGGCACAGCCTCTTGGGCCTCTTCCATGACTGTCATCTGAACAGGGACCAGCCAATTTTCCTGGCCTGGACAGAGCTCTGACCCAGGTCCCTCTCTGGGTAACTCATAACTCTGACTCTTTGATTAGAGCCGATTGCTTGCCCACTTAGCCTCAGGCCCACTTGTGTCCTCAGGCATCTGAGGACTTATCTGCGCCTAACTGCCGCTTTCCTTGGGCCTCTACACAAACCCTGGGTCTGGGGCCTCAACTTGTTCATGCTATAGACACTCTGTCAATCTTTGGCTTCTAACCCCACACACTCCATCTCTTCATTGGGGGTACCTACTCTGCCCCCCTCACTGGGATCCATACTCTGTACTGGGGCCTCAGGATCTTACACCATCCTGGGCTCAGGTGCCTCTGCTTAGCAGTGCTTGGCCCACTACCTCTGGGGTCTTACACCCCTATGGGCTCAGGTGCCTCTGCCTAGGTATGGACAGTGGGGGCTGGGGTTATCAGGTGCCCCTACCAACCTTTCACTGAGGAGGTAACTGGCCTGGCATTTAGGGGAACTTTCCTGCCATGGACAGCCCCACAATACCACCCTTTCCTGGCAGGGTGCAGTTTTAGGTCTTATCCAGGACCAAGCAGGTTTACCTGCCCTGGTCTTATCTCTACTGGCCTATGTGCTGTTCCTAGGCTGCTTTCCCTCCAGGGCCTTCTATTGCAGCCTCCTGCTGGCTGCTGTCTTCCTACCAGCATGCATGCTGCCTGACCCCTACCATCTTTCAGCTATGATGTCCTCCCCCTCAAGAGGACCTTTGGTCTGTTTAAGGCCCTGGCCTCACCTCTAGGCCAGTCACGGTGCCAGATGACTCTCTGAAGCCCTGGCCTGCCCCTCATGGTGGGTTCAATTGCCCTTTGTCCCTTCAGCCCTGGCCCCCTTACATTGAGCAGTCAAGAGATCAGAGAGTTAGCCTAGCAGCTGCTGCCCTACATGGATGACAGGGGTCCCCTTCTGGGCCCCACCATACTGCCCTCTCCCCCAGGGCTTACTTAGAGTCCCACAGATCTTAATGTAGCAGCTCTTCCTTTAACTGGGTTCACCTGAGCTCTAGGCCTCTCCCCTGCCAGCTCTGATCAAGGGCTTGCCTTGCCCCTTTGTAGGTCTACAAATTGGCATCCCCATGCCTAGGCTTGGCCTTCTCTGGAGCTTGTGACCTCACCGGGCCTCCAGGAACCTCCAACTGTCTCCACAGATATTCGCTTACTGCCATGGTGTTCCTGTGCCACAAGTTGGTACAGTACTCCATGCCTGATTAAACCACCATGCACACAGAGGAGAACATTGGCTTTAAGGAAGCATCTGTCCAAGAAGATGGGGCCAAATCCCAAGTTCACTGAAGTCAGCACACCTGACTGGATACAAAGGAAGGGAGCTGGAAATTCATATTGACTAGTATGTGAGCTGCCTGAAGAAAAGCAAGCAAAGGTCTGGTAGCAGATAGATGGCTCAGAGACCAGAGACTGAGTGGGTCTGCTGGGCATCAAGGAGCCCACTCCAAGACTCAGAGGTAGACTCCCAATCAGCAAAAAAAGAACATCAAGGTACAGCAGAAAAGGTAGAAAGGAGGTTATATGGAAAACCTGGAGCAGGGGCAAAACAAGGGTAGACCCAGCAGCCCTCAGGGTGCATCCTAGAATACTATCCCATTGCATGAACTGATCAAGTTCCATCTTAAAAACAAAAAAAGCCAACCAACCCCTCCCCCTCCAACTTGTTACGTCTTTTTGTCCCTACTGCTTCCATCTGGGAGGCTTTGGTTGCAGAACCATATCCAGACTTTGAGGTTCCAGAACCTCACACTTTGGGCTCATTTCCAGGCTAAACTTCATGCTAATAGGCCACCTCTGCACCTGTGCCAGTTTTAATTCATTTTTTGGCAACAAAGATGACCATAATTACATGCAATTATATTCCAGATACGGTCTCAGCCATGCCATGTACATAGGAATTAATATTTCCCTATCTTGAGTGAAAATACATTGCATTATACATCCTAGGATTGCATTGTCATTTCCGTGACCACACTGGATTGAGGGTTTACAATCTTCTGGGCTAAGTACAGACAGTCAAAAAGCCCAGGGCTGAATTAATTTGAACTTTGCAGATTAATCTAAACTGCATAGATCAAACAAAGAAGCAAGTGAGCAGCAGCTCAACTGGGTGTACATGGTCCTTTGGCTGCTAGCAGGAAACTGCTGCCTCAGCCTAGAGAGCCAGGATCTAACATGGTCGCCTCATGAGGGTTGGCCTGCACTTACTGGCTGCCTGCTCTCAGCCCTTAAAGTGACAGCACCAAAGGTGCTCCATCACACACCTTCCACATTAAAATGGCTACTGGGGGGAGGAAGGGGGAATCTCCCTGCTGCTCACTATGCAGGCTTCTCCGTAACCTGCAGCAGCACACTAAGTGGCAAGCACCTATACCAGGAAGGTACAAAAGACAATTATGACATTACTAGGACAGATGTCATCTTGGGGAGTACCACATGGCAAGAGAATCTTCATTTGTGGAAATCCAGTGACTTTCAAGACCCTTTTGCACTTTTGTTGAAAAGTTGGCCTCTCATGCTTTAGGTACCTCATATATCTGTAAAACACTGAAACCTGCAGGTTAATGAGGTAAAAATAGATATTCATCTGCAAATAGATATTTTATACACTTGATCACTGACTATGACCCCACAACTCTTTGGAGATTCTTTAACTGCTACTGCAAGCTATTCAATGAATAGAACAAACAGAAGAACTGAAAAAGGACAACTTTACCCACTATAACTCTTTAAGAAACAAGTCTGTGCAATAACCATTCAAATAAAAGTACTAGACAGGGAGTACTGAGAACAATTTAATGAAGAAAGAAACTTTAATGAAGAAAGAAAGAAAGAAACTAATGTCTGAAATCAACTTTTCTAGTATTGTGAAGAAGACCATTTGAATGTCTTCTGCTATTAGAAGACATTCCATAGGGTAATTAATTCATTTATGATTACTCCTGGGAAAAAATAGTGACAACTAATATTATCCATGAGGATTATTATTGGTATGGAGATTATAAATTTGGCGATGATTTATTCTTGAGATTAATTAATATTTTTGTTGATATGATCTCCATGTTTCCAGATTTTTATTTATTTTCACTGGTGTGGTTAACTTAGCTTCTAAACAGGTACTGGGCAATATTTGCTGCTTGAGTAACACCTGAAACTTTTCATGTGGTAGAAGTTCCTAAAAAGTTCCTAAGAATGATTAATTTTATTTCTGAAGGCCTATTTACAACGAGATTATTTATTTTAAAGTATAGTTTATTTTCTTCTCCTATAATTGTAGGCATAATGATTGGAACATTGCTTGGATGGTATATTTTTTAAAGGATGGAGTCAGGTAAGAAAAAACATTGCTAAACTTTGGAGAATTGGGTCTTTGTAGGCTGATTGTCAAGTGGCACATAAATTTCTTTAGCACCAGGTTTTGTTTTCTGGGGGGAAGCATAGATAATTATTGATTGAGGGTGGACTTCCTTTTTGTTTTTATCTAGCACAAAGGGATACTGGTCTGTGACTAGAGTCACAAATCATAATATACATAAATATGCATTTTAAAATAATTTCATAGTTAATTTTTCAGCTCCACTACTAACAGGACTGTAATGGTTATTACATATGTGATTTTAATTTATCCAATGTGGCTTTTAAATGCCTGTCCAAAAACCTTTACAGAGGCTATCTTGTTGCCATTTATTTTAAATAATACCTTATATATTCCTGGATAAACTAAAGAAACTTTCTTACAAAAATATAAAAAGGACTCTCAAGCTAGGTCAGGGCTTAGATATCCCATGCTTCCAGTCAGACTTGCACTGCTGCATTACCCTAGATAAGTACTGTGCCTATCTTAGAAGCTAAATATTTCAAGGCTTTCAGCCTCAGTGAAAATCAAATCTATTCTGGATGAAGAAGCATGAACTTTGGTCTGGAAAATATAGTTCTTACCTCTCATGCATTGACTGCCTTCTTTGAACTAGCTTTAAACTATTCACCTCCAAATATTTTCAAAATACCTGCTTCAGATGCCTAGTGTTGGGGACTGATAATCACCAAGCCAGGGGGTAGTAGAGATTAGTCTTACCATTAATGGTTTGGTTTTTTTTAATGAACAATCATTTTGGTTAAGCCTTCAGTATGATCCCAGAGTATCCTGAAGGGATGCTCTGAAGCAAACCCCATTTGCATATAGCAAACCTAGAAATGCAGTAGTGAAACTGCTGTGGGGGTAGTCCTCTAGGGCTACCTCAAGCACACCAGAGACACATAGGAGAACACCCAGACAGCAGCTCACTGCCTCATTTCCAAGCTTGGCATGTGTCAATGGAAACATTCCCACCTAGACATGTTGGGAACACAATGTAAACATGCACTTTGACACCAGCTATTTGTTGCACTTCACTAGTATATGCAACTTTGCATTATTCTTAACCTCCTTTGCTTGTCTTCAGGTTGTTTGTGCACCTATTCATCATGCTGTGTCTTAAATTAACCCTGATCTATCATACTTTATGTACAAATAATTCTAATAGAAGGAAAATGCCTGGGGGAGACTCCTAAGAACAAAAGTGTTGGGTAGCAGTACCTGTTGTTCTCATCTCCCAGTGACAAGATCTGGAGCATAGCAAACAGGGTACAACTGCAGATGAATGTTAGATTGTAAATGAGGTACACATTTTAAGAAATTGTCTTTGTTCTAATCCTAAGAAAACTTATGTGAATCCTTAATACTACATGGGATGGGCAAAATATGGCCCGTGGGCTGGATTTGGCCCACTAGGCCATGCTATCCTGCCTGAGGGGCTCCTAAAAAAATTTAGAAAATTAATATTTATCTGTCCTTGGTTCCTGTCAAAGATGACCTGGGGAAGCCGCGGCAGGATCCTGCATCAGCAGGGCCCGCCCAGCCCTACCCCTGCCCCCAGCCAGAAGCCCCAGCAAGTGCTTCTGGCCTAGGACCATGTGGCTCCTCCGGGGTCGAAAACTCATGTAAGAAGGGTGGTGGTGAAGGGCAGGGGATGTGTCGGTGCTGAGTGTGGGGGGAAAAGCAGCCCCTCCCTTGCCCCGTGGCCCACACTCCCTCCTGCAGCCCCTCACAGCCTGCACAGGGCTGTCCTGAGCAGGCACAGGTAGCTCACATGGGCTGTGAACTGCTACAGTATGGGGTGCTGGCCACGGGGCAGGGGAGGGGTCGCTTTTCCCCATGCTTAGCACCAGCTCATTCCCTGCTGGCAAGCGTGGGGTCAGGGCTGTGCACTGCCCCCTGCCTGTACTGTGGGGCTGGGGGGACACTGGGAGTGAGTGGACATAGGAGCCAGCAGGAACATGGGGCCCACACTGGTGTCCCACAGCTAGCACCAGTGGGGCAGCAGGAGTACAGGTTCCCAGCTGGCAGCAGCTCTATGGAGCTCCCCCCTCTCCCTGCTGGTGCAGCTCAACCCAGCTCCATAGATTCCTGCCAGCCTGCTCCCTGCTCTGGGCCCCGCCAGCACTGGCCCTGGGACATTGTTCCTAATATGGTGATCAGGGGGCGGGGAACCTGTTAAGGGGAGGGGCTATCTATGTGGCCCTTGCCAAAACTGGGTAAGCAGCCCTCTGCCCAAAATTATTGCCTGCCCCTGGTGTACGAGATGTGTCATTGATCTTAAGGAAACTCAAGTGAGTAGGGGTGTGGCATAGGTCTTCACAAAATCAGGATCTTGGAATTATGAAAAATATATTGTTCATCTTTATCTGCAAAAGCCATTATGGCGCTTCTCTAAGGATACCATGATAAACTCAGTGGTAGAAATTTTCATAAGAAAAAAAATTCTTTCTTTTCATGGGAAATGTGCAATGGGATCATCTTCTACCTTGGGTCTAATGCCATATGAAAGATATACATCTTCTTATATTTCTTTGTACAGTGCACCCCAACTATTTTTCTAAGAAGAACTGATTTTAGAAAAAATCACTGTTTGCAAAAATAGGGGAACAAGGCTTTTAGATTACAATAAAACACCTTGTGTTGGAAGAACAGCTTTATTTGAGCAAGTGTCTGGCCTGTCATTAATGCCATTTATAACTACTGACGTTCAGAGAGACTGCATTTGTGGTAGTTCAAATAATTTAAAGTCACTTTGCTTGTCTTACATAAACAAACTTATGGTTTAGTGCAGTTGGAGGCCTTACATTGTTCTTGTATATTACAGCTTTTTTTTTTTAATTCAGTGCATCTGGATTTTGAATTGCCTTTGCAAACAGCTGTCTACATATGTAGGCATTTATAAAACTAGCAATGAACTTAAAAAACTTCAAGGATTAAAAAGAGAAAATAATGCTGCCATCTCCACACACACATAAATTATACTGGAGCTCAATAGAGACTGTGGATGAGAATCTAAACAATCCTGAACCAGCCCACTTTCAAGGCTGCTCAAAAATATCTCAAAGGTGTATAAATAAGAAGAATTTCTCATTTATACCTGTGTTCCTGTGCCACAAGTTGGTACAGTACTCCATGCCTGATTAAACCACCATGCACACAGAAGAGAACTTTGTCTCTAAGGAAGCATCTGTCCAAGAAGATGGGGCCAGATCCCAAGCTCACTGAAGTCAGCACACCTGACTGGATACAAAGGAAGGGAGCTGGAAATTCATATTGACTAGTATGTGAGCTGCCTGAAGAAAAGCAAGCAAAGGTCTGGTAGCAGATAGATGGCTCAGAGACCAGAGATTGAGTGGGTCTGCTGGGCACCAAGGAGCCCACTCCAAGACTCAGAGGTAGACTCCCAATCAGCAAAAAAGGAACATCAAGGTACAGCAGAAAGGGTAGAAAGGAGGTTATATGGAAAACCTGAAGCAAGGGCAGGACAAGGGTAGACCCAGCAGCCCTCAAGGTGCATCCTAGAACACTATCCCATTGCATGAACTGATCAAGTTCCATCTTAAAAACAAAAAAAGCCAACCAACCCCTCCCCCTCCAACTAGTTATGTCTTTTTGTCCCTACTGCTTCCATCTGGGAAGATTTGGTTTCAGAACCATATCCAAACTTTGAGGTTCCAGAACCTCACACTTTGAGCTTATTTCCAGGCTAAACTTCATGCTAATAGGCCACCTCTGCACCTGTGCCAGTTTTAATTCATTTTTTGGCAACAAAGATGACCATAATTATATTCCAGATAAGGTCTCAGCCATGCCATGTACATAGGAATTAATATTTCCCTATCTTGAGTGAAAATACATTGCATTATACATCCTAGGATTGCATTGTCATTTTTGTGGCCACACTGGATGCTGCACGTGCGGAGAGGGAACCAGCATTATGGTTATAGGTTAGGGGCTGACCCTCTCAGCAGCACAGAGGCAGAGAGGGATCTTGGAGTCAGGATTGACTCCAGGATGAATATTAGTCACCAGTGCGACAAAGCAATAGGCAGAGCCAACTGCACCCTGTCATATATCAACAGGGGCATCACTAACAGGTCCAGAGAGGTCTTGCTGCCCCTCTATGCGGCGCTGGTCAGGCCACAGCTGGAGTACTGTGTCCATTTCTGGGTGCCACACTTCAGGAAGGATGTGGAGAACCTGGAGAGGGCCCAAGAGGAGGGCCATTCATACGGTTGAGGGCCTCTGTGGTCAGCCCTATGTGGAGAGGCTGAAGGATCTGAATCTCTTCAGTCTCCACAAGAGGAAACTGAGGGGGGATGTTGTGGCTGCCTACAACTTTATCAGGGGCCAGCAAAAGTGACTCGGGGAAAGTCTGTTCACCAGGGCCCCCTTTGGAGTCACCAGGAACAATAGCCACAAGCTGAGGGAGGATAGGTTTAGGTTGGATGTTAGGAAGAACTACTTCACAGTAAGGGTGGCCAGAGCCTGGAATAGGCTTCCCAGAGAGGTGATGCTCTCACCTTCCCTGGAGATCTTCAAGAGGAGACTGGATAGCACCTGCAGTGCTTCTTCCTGCCCATGGCAGGGGGTCAGACTAGATGATCTGTCTAGGTCCCTTCCAACTCATTGATTCTATGGATTGAAGGCTCACAATCTTCTGGGCTAAGTACAGACAGTCAAAAAGCCCAGGGCTGAATTAATTCAAACTTTGCAGATTAATCTAAACTGCATAGATTGAACCAAGAAGCAAGTGAACAGACATACACTTTTGATTCTGGAAGTGCACACACAGGCCTGCAGTGGCTCAAGCTAGAACCTGGGGGTGCTAGAGCACACCTTCTCTTTTCTTCAGCAGTAGCTGGAAGCCTAGAGGGAAGCTAACAGAGAAGCCTTCCAGGTTTTTCCCCCTCTCTACTCAAGCTGAGAGGGGGCATGGCCAGGCCCCAGTAGGCCTGTTGATTATCATTTGAAGTGGGGGTGCTAAACCTGCATGGACCAGCCTGTATAGACCTCAGCTGAGGTGTGCCAGGGAAGGGGGGTATGGAGGGCAAAAGCATTCCCTGACAGGTTTTCTCTACTCCCCACTCTAAAGGATGGGGCAGGGGGCATGGCCAGACATCGGCTGGGGCTGGGGCTGGGGCTGGGGCCAGGGTCGGCACACTGAGGCAGAGGGGAGGGAAAGGGCTTCAAACTCTCTCTCCCAGCCACATAAGACCCCAGCCATGATCTGCTTGGCAGGGGTGCAGCAGCCCCTGCCTGGATTTTCCCAACTCACTGCAACTATGGGGGGTGTTGGGCCTATGGCCAGATGTCATTAAGGGCCAGCATGCTGAGATGGAGGGGAAGGGTAGGGATTTAAACACCCTCTCCTGCCCTTGTGAGACCTCAGCCAGGGTCTGCTTGGTAGCTCCCCTTCCTTCCCCTTAGCCTTAGCATGCCGGCCCAGGGCCAGTGTGGAGTGGTGAATAAGGAAACGCCAGGCAGGGGCTGCTGCACCCCGGCCAAATAGATCACAGCTGGGGGGGCATTCAGGCAGGAGAGGAAATATAAACCCCTCTCCTTCCCCTCTGCCTCAGCATGCCAGCCCCAGCTAGCATCTGGCCATGTTCCCTGCCCCCTCCACTCGAGCATCAAGTGGGTAAAAGCCAGGCAGGGGCTACTCCATCCCTGCCAAACAGAACCCAGTTGAGGTCATGGGAGGGTGGAAGAGAATATTTAAATCCCCCTCCCTCCCCTCCACCTCAGTGTGCTGGCCCCAGCAAGGATCTGGCCATGCCCCTTCCTCCTTCCACTCAAGCAGCAAATGGGGCAAAGCCTGTCAGGGGCTTCTCCGCCCATGCCAAGAAGACCCCAGAGGAAACCCCATGTGGGCAGGGGAAGGGGAAGCCCTATCTCCTCACTTATGCCTCATTCTGCCTGCCTGGTCTGGTGCCTGGCCACTCCCTTTCTGCTCCTGTGGTGAGTGGGAGAAAAACCTGTGCCGGGCTGCTCCCCCCCAACCAGGCAGATTCTGGTTTTGGTCTGAATCTGGGATTCCCACCCTCAACCCCTTCTCAGCCAGTTGAAGCAGCAATTTTTTTTTTAAAGTGTACAATAATAAAGTCATGTATACTATGATTGTTCTTGGCTCCCCAGTCTGAATCACAGCTCCTTTGTAATAAATTACATATAAATGCACATGAGTCAAGTCCTTGCCTTAAGAACTAACATTCAACAAATAATCTTTATGAATATGCATTTCAGTAGCTAACTAGGTTTCTTGCAAAACTTTTATTGCACATATTTCTTTGAGTATTCACTACTTATTCCTGCACAAGAGAAAAAGTAATACTGAAACACAATAATTTTTTACCTGAAAAGATTTTCTGTGTGTTCTCATTTTAGGAAGGAAAATAACTAAGGAATTTATGTATTCAGTAACTAAAATACTATATTTGATTAACACCAGGAGTTCATATATTGCTCCAGATAGAAGGCCAGAAAATGGCTGGAAGCTAACTGTGTATAGTGCAGCTACTCAGACACCCTAGTGATGAGCACTACAAGCCAGGTGAGATTAGATTTGCTACATCTGGCAACCCACAGTCAAATATCACATAGCAGGATCCATATTCAACAGGGAAGAATTAAAAATAATTCCCATTACTGGGCATATGGGCAGACATGTGCTGGCAATCATAAGATATGCCCGTGGACTTCTCCAAGAGTAGAATTTGTTCCTAAGACTCAAGACTACAACACGTTCATTAACTAGGAAATCCATAGGAATGCTTTCAGCTTTAGCAGTACAGACAGAGCAAAAGCAATGAGCCATTGCAATATCTAATTCACATCATATTGAGAGTAGCTTCATTGGAAGAGTGAACATGAGTTGATGGTAAGTTATATGAGCTCATCCTTGTCAAGGAACCCATTAAAAGGGCTAAGCTTGAGACACAATTAGATTAGTAGGATCTTTTGTATAACATCAGAGCTAATAAAATAATAACACAAATGCACTACATAATCAGAAGTAAATTGAATTCTGTCAATTTTCTGTTCACTTTCTATTTGTCCTATATGTACTTTCTTCGAGTAATAGCAAAGATCTTATCTTCTTTCTAAGTATCCTTGAACTAGGAATTTGGAAAGCAAGTTCAATATGGGTGGGATTTTAGAGCTTTAAGATTTAAATGAGTATGACCTTATGAAAGATAGGCCATTTTAATTAAATAAAATTAGTTTCAGGTTTGAGGGAAACCTATCTCTGAAATGGTCATATCTTAGAAAATCTAAAGAAAACAAATCGCCATTGTTTTAAAAAGACATACCCCATAAAGGTAGACATAATAAAGATGGATAAAACATATTCTTCTATCTATCCAATCTCCCTCAGATACAGGATTTTACTCTGAAATAAACATTCTAAGATAAAATCATGTTCCACTGATGTTAAAAGGAGATGCTCCATTGATTTCAGTGGGCACATCTACACGTGCATGTCAACTGTAGCTGCTGTAGGACTTATGGCCCTTATGGGATGATGTCTTCTTCTTCTGTTTTATAGGGGGAAAGGGGTCATATGTTACCCCTTTTTAACTCATCCCAGTTGAAAAGTATCTCACCTGCCATGACTTTGATTTTCAATAATGACTTTTAATATTTTCTTTTGTTTTATGGGATGATGTTCCTCAAAAAAGAAAAAAAAGAAAAACAACCCCTCACCCCGAAGAAATAGGCTTTGTAAGGCACAGCAACTCAACACATGGCTATAGAGAAACATGGGGCTCCACCATCCCCTGCACCCCTTCCTCACACCACCTTAGTCCTGAGAATGCCTCCAGGGTAAAACTTAAGAGTTCAATAAATAAATTAAAAAATAAAAATAAACAGTTCCTCACCACTTCTGTGGCTGCAACAAACGTCTCGTTCCCTTGTCATTTATTTTAAGGTGTTTTCACCTCATTGGGATTCTTTCACCCCTTCCACAAGGCTGGTAGCTTCCCAGGCTTAGTTTCCCCACCTTCTGTCAACCCTGCTGGGTCTGAGCTGAGGGGTTCCTGTCTTGCTGCGCTCCTCCCCATCTGTCTCTCCCTCTCTTTTTCCCAGTTGGGGATCTCTGGGCATACTCCACCCCCCTGCCACTGGCTCTCCCTCTCTGGCTCCCAGCTCCCTCCTTTTTGGGCATGCCCCACACCTCTGTGCTGAGCTGTCCTTCACCAACACCAACAGCAAGTTCCCCCAGTGTGTCTAGCTCCTCCAAGGTGGACTGTCTCCCCCCCAGCTCCCAGCGAAGTTCCTCTGTGCATACCCTACCACTCCACATTGGGTTCTCTCTCTCCAGCTCTGAGCAAAAAGCCTCTTCCCCTGACATACTTCTCTGAGGGAAGGACCAAGGGAGAGGGCTCAGTTCCCTTGGAATTCCCCTCACCCAATCCTTCTCCCTGTCACAGTGCAATTAATGAGGACCAATAAACCCCTGGGCTTATTGCTCTAGAGTTTTTTGCTCCTGGAAACACTGTTTGAACATGCACCCAGGAGCAAAAAGCTCTGAAGCAAATTGCTCCAGAGTTTATTTGTGTGTTCCACATGGAGCCTAGTCAGAGCACTCCAGGCTAACAGGGAACATGGGGAGTCAGCTTGCCAGCCCAGGGCTGCTCTGACCAGACTTCATGTACTGTAGGGGATGGGGGGAAGGGAGGGGAAGGCTAGCTGAGGTAAAATACAAGTTCTACCTTGCTGCAGAGTTTTTTCCATGCACAGCAGTGCATGTGTAGATACTGCACTGAGTGGCGGGGGCACAGGGTGCCTCAGTACAGGACTAACCAGCAGGCAACCCCACACTGAGGAACACTGCACTCCAGCCAGCCATGGAGCAGTACATTGAGATTGCAAAGCCCTCACTGAGGCACACAGAGATGGGGAAGCAGCCAACTCAGGGCTGGCTGCTCCCCCATCTGCAAGTGCTGTGGAACAGCTGGATGGGCTGCAGGGTGCCTCAGCACTGGGGCTACCTGCTGGCTAGCCCTGCACTGAGGCACCCTGTTCCACAACCAGCCAGAGCAGCATCTACACATGTGCTGCTATGCATGAAAAAACTTTGCATCAGGGTAGTGCTTGTGTTTTACAAGTATACCCTGCTGTGGGGTTTGTTAGTTTTGTGTGTCATAACAGGGGCATACATGTAGATGTTGAGACATTTATTGTGCAGTTAATTGGTCAATTGTGCAGTAAATGTCTAATGTAGATATACCCAGTAAGTTTAGGATTTCACACCTACTCTTTTACACATTTAATTTGGGTCTTGAATGATGGAATTAAACTTTTTCCATTCAAAAATTGTTCAAATAATTCCCTCTGTCACATGTATATGCATATTCACATGCACACAGGCATATGCATAAGCCCACATGCATGTCTCTGGGATAATCTGCCAGTGTGTTATCCTCACTTTTCACTACAGTAACTCCACTGTTTTTGAAGACTATTGTTCTTGTCTATGCTGTATGCACAAGACGGTTGGTGGAATGTCCTTTGGGAAATCAGAGCTATGTGGTTTGATTTTATTCTTTCAGAAGAAGGTACATGCTGAATGTACTCATTCTAGGTGACCCATATGGACGTGTCCTGGTTGATTCACATGGCTACACTGAACAAAGTCAAATAATGAAGTTACTGAGGATTACCCTGAAAATGTTTAGGGTATACTCTGTTCCCCAAAGATTTTGGACAGAGTCTTGAACCTTCATGGAAAAATGACCCTAACAAGAGGTCCTTTGGAGTCAAGTTGTGGACCTCAAATATTCTTTCTTGCAGTGGAGAACCATTTCCATAAGCCCTCCTAATTGACAATTTCAAGATATACTTCATATGAACCTGGAATCACCGCTGCTATTCAGAAAGAGTAACTCTTATACTTATAGATGGGGGAAATACTTCTCACTCTTTCTGGGTCAGGACACAAACTATATTAGGTAGAGGCATGGCAAATTACTTCCCCCTTACTCCAGCATCCTAACCAGTAAACTAACTATTCCATGCAATATGAAACAGCTTTAACAGGAAGGACTGAGTGATCCCCACTCCAGAACACCCAATAACGTGGTGCTTAAAGCATTTTTCATGGAGAGGCATGTTCAAATACCAAATTCATAACTCTGATAATAAACATACTGAATAAAAGGGACATCTAACAATCAGATGCACCTCTGCTGGTTGTATTTTGTGTAGGCCCAGTTTGATAGAACTGCTGTGAAAAAAGAAACCTTCTGGAGGATATAGCTGCCTCACTGCTCAGCATGCCAGGACAATTGTTGGCATGCCTAAAAGCAGATATTTAAGTGCCTAGAAAACTTTACAAAAGGAACATGGGCATGTAAGGTGGACGGCAAGGTGGATGGCTATCCATTAGGAATTCTAACTCAGAGTTACAACACCTAACTCTTTTTGTGAATCTAAATCTAAAGGGCTACAGGATATCTTTATCTGGGTATGGGACTGACAGTTAGTACCCCAGTTCACACCAGTCTCCACAGAACTGAAGACTGATGGTCATCAAAGACATGCTGGAAATCACAACGGCCCCCTTCTGGAAACAGCAGGTTCTGATAAATCTTCCAATTCCTCCTGATTTGTGCTGCCATCATCTATTGCAAAAGTTTAATGTATCTTCAAGAGCCTTCTGTTTAAATAAGCACCTCTCTCTCTCTCTATATATATATATATATATATTACCTGTACATGTATGTATACACATACACACACACCTACCTGTACCTATACATATACATACATGTTGTAGTAGAAAGCCCCATTTGTATATTTCCTTTTTGGACATGAATATAACAGAAGCCCCTTTTTGCCTGCACCCCCTCTCCACCCCATTTTGTGTATTTCTTTTCCTTTTCAGTATTGGCAGAGACCTAGCACACTCATTGTATGGGTGTGGCAAGGCTCAGAGCAAGCCAGGAAGTTGAAGTGGCTTTCTGTAGAAACTACATCTACATATCAATTAAGCTCAGTGTCACTAAAGAAAAAAAAAACTAAAATATCCACTGCAAAGTCTGTAAGTAGATCCTGGTGCTAACTCACTGTCCCTAGTAGCCTTTGATCCTTACTACCTCACAGTGCGTTTTGATATATTTCTTCACAGGGCATTTTGTATTTTATACTTTTAAACTCTTAAGGAATGTACTCTCCGTAGAATGAAGTTACAACCTGGACCACTGTTAGAACTGCATTGAAATTGTAATTGTAAAATGATAAAATCTGCTATATTGAGAGGTCCCTTGAGTGAATGTGAGTGAATGATGATCATCAATAGACAATAGCTTAGCCAAAGGAACTCCATTTTAAGCTAATCAAGCTAAAGAACTATTTCCTGGAATGTAGCACCTACCCTACTGACTGCTCCTGCCACCCTAAACAATACCATTATTAATTAATCAAAATCACAAACTGACTCCTGGAACTGCACTCCGGGAATGACATGGGTTTGAATGAGTGAGTACGTGTCTGTGTATGTGCTGACATGACCAGTACCACCCTATAACTCAAATTTTGCATTTATGATTTTACTGATAACTTCACATCCCATCCAATAAACTAGAATTTATTATGATCCCATGAGCTGGTCCTTTGTAGCCAACAATATGATATAAGCTATATTCCAATATCTTCTTATTTATATAATGTTGTTGATAAAAGAATAGTGTACTTTTTCAATATTAAATATTTGAATAGTTTTAGATTGGAATTATATAATATTCCAGTTTTATGGAATTGGAATGGAGTGACTAGATCCCATAGGGACTGGAGTTTCAGTATTATGACAGACAGATAAAAAGCACTGCATATACTCTGAAAATACCAAACCTACTGCTTAATCTCAGACTACAATGACTGTTTGGTAGTTTACAAAAGCTAAGTTGACCTGAGGAAACCACCTCAGTTAAAAGAATGAAATGTTTAGTATATTTTCTCCTTTTCATAATCTCTTTTTACTCTTTTGAATCAAAAGTTTTATAAAGGCACTTCAAAAGAATGTTATTGTAAATCTCAACAACAATTAACTTCAGACTTTTTCTTTAACAAGTCATCAGCAGTGAGAGATTGCTTGTTTTGGGAAGTAACACCATGACCTGATAACTACAGCTCTGAAAGCAACTTTGATATAACACCTTCTAGATGTACATAGACTTCATTTTATATATCTTACATCTTGATATATCCTGCCATCTCACATATTTTTTATGTTATGGCTCCTTTGATGTTGTCCAGGGGAATAGGTTTGACTTTGATAGCTATTTCCTGGGACTTACTGAGTATGATTATTCATCTGGTACAAAAGGTATTCTCATTAGTTGAGTAAATCATAATTTGAGGTTACTTTGCCCTTATCAGTTTTCTTTCAATTTATACATTCTGCTCTTTATTCCCACTGAACTTTTTTACTAATTGACAGGTGGTCCTGATGTGGTTCACTTCAGCAACCTCTTCCAGGTTACTAGCTGGCTCTCCAGATGTTTAATTTCATCATTTTGATATGCTTCAATGACTTTCTAGGCTAGTTCCTCAGCACTGATACAGTTCTTACCTTCCTTTGTTTCTTCTTCCCATTAGGGAAAGATTTTTGTTGTTGTTATTATCATTGTCCTTGTCTCTTATCTATAGATTTATTTCCTTCACATTCGCTTTGTATTTTATTGTATCACTTATATGATTAATCCTTGTAGATCATTACAAACCAAACCAATTATTCATCCGCAAGATGTACATATGTCTGCACTATCATATTTATGACTCTCATGCCACATGATGTCACAACTTTCTATTCCCTGTGCTTTTTCAAAATACAACATTGCACTGTAATCCTCAAATTATTCTGTGATTCAAAAGCATGACAGAAAGAATATGAAAGAGACTTCAGAACTGCATGATACCTCAGATCTCTCAGGATGCTGTGGATGTGGGGCTAGCATTTGCATGATCTGGATAAACTGGAGAATTGATCTGAAACAAGATGAAATTCAGTAAGGACAAGCACCAAGTCCAGGACTTGGAACAGAATAATTGCATGCATAAATACAGACTGGGCAATGACTGGCTAGGTTACAGTACTTCAGAGAAGGATCTGGGGTGTTAGTTAACCATAAACTGAATATAAGCGAACAGCGTGCTCTTGTTGAAAAAAAAAAAGACAACAGCATCCTGGATTGTATTAATAGGAGTGTCTATTGGAAATCAAGGGAAGTAGGTCTTTTACTCTACTTAGCACTAGTAAGGACTCACCTGAAGTACTGTGTCCATTTTTGGGTCCAACACTTCAAAAAAGATATGAACAGATTGAAAAAAAGGAAGGATAGCAATACAAATTATTAGAGCCTTGAGAAACATGATTTGAGGAAAGGTTGAAAGATCTAGGATGATTTATTTTTGAGAAGAGAAGATAGAGCGGAGTTTGATAATGGTCTTTAATTACCTGAACATATTTATAGAGAAGATAAAGGTAGGCCAAGGTTTGGCAACCTGCAGTCTGTGGGCCAGATCCAGTCCATAAAGCCTTTGAATCTGGGCCACAGTGCTATGGCT
Source organism: Crocodylus porosus (assembly GCF_001723895.1). Classification (NCBI taxonomy): domain Eukaryota; kingdom Metazoa; phylum Chordata; order Crocodylia; family Crocodylidae; genus Crocodylus; species Crocodylus porosus. The sequence goes on from NW_017728906.1 coordinate 101,558,317, forward strand.
TCAGCAGCATTCAGTGGGGGACAGATTCTACCTGTGCTATGCTATAGCTGGGTGCCAGAGGCTTTGGTGGAAGGAAAGTTTTACTCAGACCATACTGCAATCAGACTTTGGGGGCTCCAGTGGAAGGATAGGTCTGTCACAGACAGGCTTCAAGGAGAGTAGAGGCAGCCAGTAGGGTTATGCAAAACAGCATTGTTCTGCATCAACTTCCATTTCAACATTTTGATGGAATAGTGTTTCGTTTCAAGTTTCGTTTCATTTTGAAAGCACTGTTCCATTTTTTCTAGTCAAAACTGTTTTGCTGTTTCAATGCTGTTTCAACATTTTTCCTATAGATTTTTCCTATAGGCTATTCTGCAGCCAGCACCAGGAAGAGCACCGATCTTCCCAGCATGGGCTGCACCCGGTCAGCAGCACCAGCCTCCTGTCATCCAGCAGGCAGATTGGGGGCTTGCCTGCACCCCTGGGTGGTTGTGCTGGACTGCTCCTGGAGATGTGGGCTCCCACTCTGCCTCCCGGATGCCAGGAGGCTGGTTCTGCCTCCTGGGGCCCGCAGCAGGTAGGCCCCGGGCAAATCAGGTCATGCAGGGACCTGCCCCTGCCCCAGTATCAGGGTGGGGTGGGTCCCCAGACAAGCTGATTTGCCCTGGACCCTGCACCCTCCTTGAGTGGGCTCTGGTATGGGGGTGGGGCAAATCAGCTTGTGCAGGGACCTGCCCTGGGATTAGGATGGGAGTAGGTCCCTGCATAAACTGATTTCCCCCCAGCCCCTCACCAGATCTGATCTAAGGCGGGCATGGGGCCCAGGGCATATCAGCTCAGGGAGTCCCTGATCTTTCTGCCTAACAGGAGGCTGGTGCTGCCAGCTTGATGCAGCCCATGCTAGGAAGATCAGTGCTGCCACTGGCCCCAGGACCTGGGAAGATCCTCCAGGGGTTCCAGTTTCATTTCAGGGCACCTGATTGCGTGTAATCTTACTTTCCATAACCTCAGTTGTGCCCTGTCAGCCCTCATGCCCAAAGGTGTAAGTCTGGTCACAACACTCTTTTGGACTTTAGTCATTTAGTTACTTCTGTGTGACCATGTAGTGGATACCTGGGGTCTTCCACCTGCCCTGATCTTTCTTTTTCACTTGCTACCTTTCTTCTGATATCAGGTGGTACAATGCCAGCCAGCAAGTAAAGGCTAACCTTTGGTGTTTATTAGACCCTGACTCCACGCAGCATCCAATGGCTAGGGAGATAATGATCCAATTGCTCATGGATCCTGGTACTCATTAGCCAGAGCAGACAGGGAGCAAACACCAGCACACATTATTCAGAATAGAGACAGTTTCGGGTGAGCTCCCTCACAAACACCCAGTCGATGAACATGGGGAGCAGCCCTGAACAATAGTTTTTTCCACATTTATACACTTTGGTTCATGTTTATTAACAGTTATTTCACCCTCACAACTCCTTTGTTCCACCCATATCTCCTCCCATTTCAAGCTCTGCCTCTGTTTACTGTTTGCTTAATTAGCATGAAATTGCCTATGCATTTCATTTATTTACATGGTTTTTTGCTATGAGCGTATGTATAAGACCTTGATTCCTGCTCTTCAGTCAATGGGCAGACTTTGACCAAAACTTGGAAGCTTCTGAAGATTTCTTCACCAATTACCTTTCACCTTTTTGCATATGTTCATCTCAGATTCTGTTACCAATTATGTGTTGTTTTTCACATTTCATTCTGTTTTTCTGTTTCAGGTTGTACCATCTTCAACATTCCTTAGGCTTTACCTCATTTACAGCACACAGACTCACACAGATTCACTTGCTGCTTTTTCCTCAGAAAATGGTTGACACAGTTAAGATGGTTACTTAGCATAAGCAAATGGCTGGCTTAGCTATCATTCTGCCTTGTGGTCAACAGCTCTGGTAGGCCACAGGTTATATGTTTATTCAGCTGCAGATTCAACGTTTTCTGAAAAACCAAATATTGTTACCCTAACAGCGTTGGCTTTGGAAATCCTGTTATTTTGTGACAGCTATTGTTTAGAGCTAGGTCTAGTTTCGTGGCATTAACTGATTGCTCCCATACTGGACATGCATACTCTGTAGTGGAGTAACATAAGGCAATAGCAGTGGTTCATAATATAGCTGGGCTCACTCCCCATTTTGAGATGACCAACTTTCACAGTATATTGTTGGGGGAACTGACTTTCCCTTTGTCTTCTCTACACATGATTTGAAGGTAAGTATTTGGTCCAATGTAACCCCCAAGTACACAGGTTTCGATGATTACTCAGTGGGCTTCCATCCCTGAGGATGTTTAATTTCTGCTTGGCTTCTTTATGGCAAAGGTGAAAAGCTGTGACCTGCATCTTGGTTGGGTTCATGCAAAGCTGGTTCTTACTGTAGTAATCTGAAATGTTGCTCAGTGCACATGTCAGTACATTCTCAACAGTGGCCAAGTCCTTCTCTTGTGATGTGATGTGTAGATTCCTCAAATCATGGAAAGAATATGCTGTTCGACTCCTGTAAATCCCTTAATGTTTACAGAGATGACTGTTAAGACTATTGAAAAGAATAGACAAGTGTGGATACCTATGGAGTGGAGAACCTTGAGTCATTATGTTAACTGGCTCCTTCAGTTGCTGGAATAGTAATGTCACAGCTGCTGCATGATGAAGCAGGAATCAAAGCAGTGTGGTTCTGTCCTGATCTACTAATCACCATTCCTGTTTAATACTTTGGCCCAGCCTTGAGCTGGAGTATCACACAATGTGACATCTGCGAGGCATGAGACACGTATAGGAATGGTCAGAGTGTGTATATATTGATCATGGACATTTGGGCACACAAATGGCAGCCTCATGCCTATTTAACATCCCAACCATTTATCAGCAAAGTGTGGCAGGAAAACAAGGTGGGCAGTTTGCCCAGAGACAGGGGCGGGCCTATATTAGTACCAGGCCTGGAAGTCAACTTTGTCACAATTGGCTTATACAAACTTATCAGCTTCTCATTAATGGTTAGTAAATGGATTTTCACACCTTGCCACACATTACCCTCATCCTCAAACCTGCCAGCTAAAAATGGAGCAATAATTGGGGATGCGCCAGATCAGGTATTAGACTATATCAACTATGATGGCAATTAACCTAGCTTTCTGGAAATGAGTGATGAAAAATCATCAGGTCAATTTCTCCGAAAGGATTTGGTCACTCCGTCTAATTGCTGTTCCTCTATGTAAAGAGACCAAACAGTGTGTACATCTGTCCAACCATCTAAGCTTCTCACAGTTCTTTTTTTATTTAAGGTTGTTTCTAAGATTCCCATAACAGCACTTCCTACTTAAGCTTACTGTTGCTTCTTACTACAGTTTAGGTTATCATATCTGTCAACAAAAGATTGGCTTTTTTCTACTCAGTGGGCTCAGGGTTTCATGAATTACATGCCGGTATGAACATATGTAATTTATAAAATATAAAGGGTGTGAGTAAAATGATTCCCTTATGTCAGAATGTTCTCATATGGTTCACTCAGCTGTTCAGCATTTGTACCTGGCATTCTATTGTACCTAAAGCTGAGAACATGAAAAATACACCTTCTAATTTACTTCCCAAATTTTCTTTAGTTTACAGTTCTTTAAAGCATCATTGAGCACAGACACAAGAGCTCAATATCAGGCAAATTATATTGATGTTCTTGATGCAGTTCCTTCCTAAACAAAGAAGAAAAATAAGGCTGCAATGTAGAAATAAGTTGTCCAGATTCAGTGAGCTGAAATTCAAATATACACAGGATTTACTTTTTTACTTCTAAAACTTCTTTGTTGTTATACTTCTATACACAAAGGCCATGTCCAGACAAGTACAGCGGTGCAGTACATGGTGCCACAAACACATCTACGGTGCCCACATACCGCACATTTAGATGCCCTCCATGCAGCAAGGGAGTGCTCCCTGAATATCCAGGGGTCAAGAAAACATGTGGAAAATAAAAGTGGAGCAGCTAACACATAGGCAGCATGCATTGTTCAGAAGCGGAGCTGGGTTACTCAAAGCCTTGCTGCAGTTGTTGGCCAGGCTCCCTGCAGCAGAATCACTACTGCTGCAGCCCTGGGAGGCCCCCAGGATCCTAGGTAAGGCTGCTGGGGCTAGCTCAGTGCTGACCCTAGCCCTGCTACTCCACCTGGAGTAACTTGCCACATGCCAAAGAGCATGTGGCATGGGCATTTCCCCAGGGACAAGTAGTGGCAGCACAAGGTGTACCACTGCTACTTGTCCCCAGAGAAACAAAGGTCTACATTTGTCTGGACACAGCCAAAACAGCTATATACTTTCAGACTGAATCCCAATTTAAAATATTATTTTATGTGAAACAGGAAAGAAAGGAAAAAAATAGTCTTTATAAAATGGCATTTTTTCCATCACTGTACCTTACAAAATGGCTACTGCTTTCTACAGATGGACTCCTGGAAAAATAAAAGGACAATACAGAAAAAAAAAATAATTACAACTCTATATGTCCTCATTAGCCGCTTGGCAGCAAATTAAAAACAAATGAAAACACCTTCAAATATTTACAGGAATATCAAGAGGTGTGTCTGACAATGTTACCTACAATTCCTACCAATCTAAAAGCCATGCAAAATTATCCAGAAATCAGAAAACTTCTTTGAGACTATGTCTGAGTAGGTCCCCTTGGTTGAGTCAAGTCTATATGGCTATAAGCTAAAATAAGAGAGAGAAACTTAAAAGGTGGAACAGGTTTCTATATAAAAAGCATGTAAAAGATGAAAATAAAACATTTACAATAGAGAGTGGGACTATGAATTAAGGGAAAAGCTGCTACTGGAGTTCAAAATTATTTTCTGATGAGTTATGCGCCTTTTGGGCAATAATTGCTAACCCACTACACAAAAAATGTCAATGTCCAACTCCCATAAGTCCAGACTCCTTTTGTTATAGTGCCAGTTATGCAGCACAAAGTGTGACTATGGCTCTAATTGACCATTGGAGAAGTCTTCTGGCATAGAATATCTCATTTAATGAGGTATCAAGCTCATGCACAAAACTACTTTCCGAAACTTTAGCATAGGCATGAGAGGAGTTGCCATGCAGAACCTCGTAAGAGGTGCTCAGCACCTATGAGGCATCCTTGAATGAGAGATAAAAATTTTCCCCAAAGTTTTAATTTGGAGTTTACTCCACTTTGATATTGAAATCATTAATATAAAATCAAAATATATTTACAGTAGCATCATTTTTATAGCATAGCCCAATGTAAAACAGAAATGTAAAAAATTATTAATATGTTTTTGTCAATATTGTGGATTTTTTTTGATGCTACAAAGCTGAAAGGTTAACATGTTATCTGAAATGGAGGGAAAAAACCTAACCCTTTATTCCAATGTGGCAGATGTACATGCCTTGAGCACTAACAAGGCATAGCTAATTACTGATACAGTTGCAGAAAAGGGACTCTGACAGTCATGATATATGAACAAATTTGTCTTGCAAGTGACAAGTCAAACAGAGGTTACTGAGGAATCTTGGGCACTGCAAGCGCTGTGGGTGGGTTACAAACAATTTCTATGTGCTCTCTCTCTTTCTCTCTCTTTTCTTTTGCTTCAGGGGAAATATTCCACCTTCATCTCAGATGTCTGAGGATTTTATTCATGCTCTTATTGTTTTCATTAAGAACACCAATATTTCTTTCTATATATGCCACCAAAAGGATGTTAAATCCAAGAGTTTCTTAGGCTTACTTTCCCTAGGTTCTTTCAAGATTTTGCATGATCTCTCACACAATATGTAGTTTATCAAGATCAAATGCACAATGAGGAGTTGACTATTCGAATCACACATACCTCCAGCTGTGCTATATCTGTAAAGCATCTAAAACTTTCACACTGGCCCATCGTGTCTAATGTAAAATATTTCTGAGATTCTGAATTCAAGTGCAGTCAAATGGAGTGCTATGGAATTGTGCATAAAATCATATTCATACACACACAACACATACACACATATAAATAAGGCTGTATAAAGCATATACATATATTTATTTATTTATTTATACATATGTATATTAGGCCTGTGCAAAGTGGCTAGTTTTCACTTTGGATTTGGACTCAGCCAATTCAGGGGGCAGTGATTCGATTTGGTAATTCAAATCACTGTCCTGAATCGATTTGGTCTAATCTGATTCGCATCCCCTGCCCCATCGATGACTGCCCCACCTAGTCCCAACATTCCTGCTTTAAAAAAACAAAAGGCCTACACTCACAGGCTTATGATGGGGGGAGGGGTGGAAGGGTGCAATCCCCACTGCCCTGCGCTGGATGGAGCATGAAGCTTTGCCACAAGCTCCCAGAAGCCCCAATGGCCACTGCAGCAACCAGTGAGTGTGGGGATTTTTATTTTTTTTTAAAGAACCAAGAGCTGGGGCCAGGCAGGGCAGCCATTGATGGGGCTCGGAGAGCTGTTGGGGGATGGGGGCTTGTGACAGAACCCCCACACAGAACAGGGAAGTTGGGGGGAGTGAGGAGCATGGATGGCCCCCCTGCCTGGCAGCAGCCACTAAATGTGGGGCTTTCTTTTTTTTTTTAAGCACCAGGATGTTGGGGCCAGGCAGGCCACCATTGATGGCACTGGGAGAGTGGGCAGGGGTCAGGGAGCACTCAAGGGGGCTGAGGGAGCAGGCAGGGGATGGGGCCTAGCAGGTTTCCTACCCATGGTCCTCTCCCCCCGACTCCCGGCACAGAGTCTGGGTCCAGCTCCCTGAAGCAGTGAGTGGGGACTGCCCAAATCACTAAAGCTCTCTGAATCTTTTCTGAATCAATTCAGAGAGCTTCAAAGCAATTCAGACATTTTTACTGGTGTCCTGATTCGGATTTGGAGATTTGGCTGCTGAATCTCCTCCGAATCGAATCAGCACCTGAAGCTTCACACAGCCCTAACGTATATGTGTATGTGTGTGTGGGGGAAATATATCCATTTATATCCTTGATATAAATGGATTTACAGCTACTCCCATCTCAAAGGAGTTCAAGTAAAAAAAAACAGATACTTTTACTGATTCTTATCAAGATGAAATTTTTTTTCTATCATGAATGGGTAGGTCTGTGCATAATGCTGAATCAGTGTTCTCTATGCTATATAATAGAAGTGACTGGAGGACTGAAATAAAATATATTAATGTACAGGGTTTTCTTTTAAATCAGCATTTATTCACTTGAACTATACATGCTGCGAGAAGTTATTCTGCAAATAATAGAAAGCTGCTATGAAGGTTACCACACTGCCATCAAGTAAAGCCATTTTGTTGTTATAAAGGATGTATATACATATCCTTTACATATGAATGAACATAAATTAAACTACTATTTAAATTAAAGCATTCTCCTTTATACCATACATATAAGATATAAATATGTATATACATCTGCAATAAGAAAGGACATTTTATTTTAAATAGTATCTTCTTTCTTTTAAATTTTCATTTCATATGCTTTGAATACTTATTTAAGCATGCATTGATGATTAAATTCATTTGCAGCTACAGTTTTAATCCACTAAGTTGATATATATTAACAAAAAGAGAAGGGATTCTTTGTTTTCTGCAGATGGATTTTTTTTTTTTAAACAAATGCACACAGATAATTCATTCTATGGCAACATTACACTGTCAGAAACATTTAGGCCAGACTGTAACCATTAGACAAAGCCTGTTTCATAGGAAGCAAAAGAATAATTGGAGGATAGTTTGTGCATTTTCCCCAAGCCCCTTTGTTGCACTGAAAGAACTCAGAGGTATCATTTAGCTTATTCCCAGGTGTGTCATATCTGCTTTGTAGGTCTTTGTAAAGGTCACAGGTTTACTTAAGAACATAAGCAGTGCCATCCTGGGTGAGACCAATGGTTCATCTAGCCCAGTATCTTGTCTTGGACAGTGTCAGTAGTAGATGTTTTTGAAGAAGAGCATAGAAAAGGCAGAGTAATCCATTGTCTGTCATATCTTCCTTGGTATACACCATCACTGGTTTAGAATGTCAGATGATATGTCCCTGAAGGTTCTGTTTAATAGCTATTAGTAGACCTATCCTCCATGAATTTTCTTACCTGGCAATAGTATCAGCCAGTACTACTTCCTGTGTCAAGCTCTACAACAACATACAGGGTGCATCTACACAAGAAATTTGCTGCAGCATTGTCTAAATAGCTGCCAGCTGGAGCTGCTCCACCGGGCTCAATGAGCTCTACACAAATAAACTCTGGAGCAATACGCTGTAGAATTTTTTGCTCCCGGACACATGGTCAAATGGCACACCTAGGAGCAAAAAAACTCCAGGGCAATAAACTCCAGAATTAATGTGCATTAATTGCAAATGTAGATGCTCACAGTGTGTAAAAAAAGTACTTTCTTTTATTTTAAGCCTGCTTCCTGCCAATTACAGTGCTACTATTCTGGGGCTAAGTAAATACTATTCCCTTTGTCCTAGGCCTGATCATCCTGCCCATCTCTGTACATTTTCTAATTCTACTAATTTTCTAATCCTTTTTGAAGATGTGGCAACCGGAAGTGCACACAGTATTTAAGATGGGGGCATCCCGTGGATTTAAATAGTGGCATAATTATGTTTTCTGGGGTTTTTTTACATTTCCTTCCCTTCTTTTTGATGTGCTTCACCTGCAGTGCTGCTGAAACTGACAGTGCCTCAGGTGTCACTGGCAGGTGGGTTGCTGCTATGGGATTTCATAGATAGATTTCATAGACATTAGGGCTGGAAGGGACC
>NW_017728906.1:101567205-101568246 GCF_001723895.1 Crocodylus porosus
GACTTGAAGGTATCCAGCTTCTCAAGGTGTTCCTTCACGAGGTCAGCATTGATGGAGGGTAGGGGATCCCCCTCACCCAGATTTCCCTGTCCCATTATTGACTCCTTTGGTCACCATTGCACATTGGGCTGATGATTCTAGAGAACTACCTGCAATGACTCCAAGGTCTCTTTCCTCAGTTATAAAAGCTAGTGCAGAGCCCACTGTTTTGGGGTTGAGATTATTTTTCCCCATGTGTATTACCTTTCACTTGTCAATTTTTAACTGACATTTCTTTGCTTACTCACTTAACTTTGTGAGCTCTTTCTGCATCTCCTCACCATCAACTTGTGATTGGACTACCTGGAATAATTTAGTATCATCTGCAAACTTTGACATGTCACTAGGCTCTCACTTTTCCAGGTCACTGGTAAACTTTCCCCCAAATTCTGACACTTCAGAGAAGATTTATTATTGTTGTTGGCTCTTAAACATGAATCAAAGTGCAGAGAAGGTTCCTCATCTTCTGTGTTTAAAAGAGATACATAATATAAACACCCTGAATACACACACAAAGAATACCCATCAAAACTTAACCTTCTCCCTCTAATGTGTTCATCTGCAGGCATAGGGATAATCTGGCATTTAACAGCATGGCATTTAATTGTAGTACCTGACATGTTGCATATCCTGTCAAACCAAAACAATAAGATGGTCTAGAGTGATTTGTTTATGTTTCTGGCTGTTTCTTCCAGACAAAAATCATTTGCTATACAGTGCCCAAGCTTCTGAATAACAAATGTAAAAGTGAAAAAATGCTGTTATCAAATGCTATTCATTACAGATCAACAAATAATTCCCATTAAATGAAAACACTGCAACTATCTATTATCATAGAATCAAAGAAGTAGGGTCGGAAGGGACCTTATAGATCTTCAAGTCTGACCCCCTGCCAGGGTAGGAGAAAAAAAAACTGGGTTCAAGTGATCCCAGCTAGGTAGGCATCAAGCCTCCTCTTAAAGACCCCCAGGGTAGGAGCCAGCACCACTTCCCTTGGAAGTT
>NW_017728906.1:101568686-101577777 GCF_001723895.1 Crocodylus porosus
AAGTGTGCTGCTGGTTACTACTGCCCAAGTGCAGCACCCTGCACTTGTCAGTGTTGAAGTGCATCCTGTTTTTGCTAGCCTACCCCTGTAACCTATCCAAGTCTTGCTGCATTCTTTCCTTCCCTACTAGTGTGCTCACCTCACCCCAAATTTTGGTATCATCAGTGAATTTAAACAGGGTGCTTTTCACCCCATCGTCCAAACTGCTGATAAAGAGATTGAACAATGTGGGCCCAAGGACCGAGCCCTGGGGGACTCTGCTGCCCACTTCTCCCCAGGTTAAATATCACCCATCCACCACCACCCCCTGAGTGCAACCCTTCAGCCAATCTGCAATCCATCTGACTGTGTAGTCATGAATGCCACAGTCACCCAATTTCTTAATCAGGATAGGGTGGGAGATGGTGTCAAAGGCCTTGATGAAGTCCAGAAAGACTACATCCACGGCAACACCTGCATCCAAGTCTTTTGTGACCTGATCATAAAAGACAATCAGGTTGGTCTGACATGACATCCCCCTGACATCCCCCTAATGAAACCATGCTGGTTGCCCTTGAGCATCATCTCTGAGGCCGGCCCATCCCAGATGTGCTCCATGATGATCTTCTTAAAGAGTTTCCCTAGGACGGAGGTAAGAGTGACGGGCCTATAGTTGCCTGGGTCCTCCCCCCTCCCTTTTTTGAAGATGGGGACCACGTTGGCTACCTCCCAATCATCCGGCACCTGGCCTGAGCACCACGAGCACTCATAAAAAGCTGTGCCAAGGGCCCTGCAATAACCCCTGCTAGCTCCCTCAACACCCTGGGGTGGAGAGCATCTGGACCCGCTGCTTTGAACATGTCCAGCCCCTCCAGAAGCTCTCTAACCCAGTCCTCCCCAACCAGAGGTCTGGAGGCGTTCCCCTTGAGTCCGTCTTGGATCACGGTGGGGAAGTCCCGATCCCTACCCAAGAAAACAGAGGTGAAGAATTGGTTTAAAAGGTCTGCTTTCTTCTCTGGTGCAACCACCAGATTGCCCAGAGAATCTTGCAGGGGCCCCACATTTCCTGGTGCTTTCTTCATCCTCCCTATATATTTTTTAATAAAAAGGACTTTTTGTTATCTTTGATTTTGGACACAAGTCCTATCTCTATGTCCGCCTTAGCTTTCCTGACAGCTCCCCTACAGGCCCGAGCAGATGAGGTATAGTCTTTGGAGATAGCATCCCCCTTCCACTGGGTGTACACCGCCTTTTTGGTGATCAGGCATTCCCGGATGCCCTTGGTGAGCCAGGGGGGCTTTCGGGCACTCCTGCCCCCCTTGCTTTTTGTTGGGATGGTCACTCCTTGGGCCCTTCCTTCACACCATTTGGGATATACCGATCCCAAACTGGAAGAAGTACAGCTAAGCTGGTGTGACACTGCACACAACCTAAAAACCTCCATTAACACCCCCTAACATGGAGATATTGCTTCCAGTTCAGGACCCAGCTTGCACAGAACCAGTACAGTATGTCTCAGCACAGTACTGTACCACTGTATATAGATATATCCTTGGTTCCTGTTGTTTAGCATGCAGTGCTTTTCCATATTTGCTTCTAAGTATCTAGTATGAGCAGTGTTTAGACAGAGGGTAGGGGAGCAGATCAACAACTTGTTTTATACTGCATAGTACAATTCCTATCTTTGAATTCATAGAATAATTTTCATTCTTATGACTACCTATGGGCATATAATGCATGCAGCTTATTGGCTGATATATATTATGAGCTTTAACATACTTGGATGCATACAAAAGTTTTGACAAAGGGAGGGCATAATGTAATGTAAAAGTACCATGTTAGTTCTCACTAAGTTAAATGACTAGTTTCAATATTGCTGTCAACATAGTACCTGCTCACATAATATCTTAGTCATGATAATGCTGCTAAATCTCAGTATATCAAAGCAGACATGGAAACTAGCACAGCATTCTTTTTGACTATTTCCATTGAACTGTTCATAAGCAATTTGCAGGCCAAGAATTTATTCACTGAAAAAAATTTATGAATAATTTTGGATAATGAATAAATCTGAGAAGTTTGCCATATGTTTCTGGACAACCAGTAAAGTGAAAAAAAAACTGGCAACATTTATACAATGAATTATTCATGACAAATGATTAGTCCAGGTCTAATTTTAAGCCAAAAGAGTTAACTGGATCCAAGCTTCTTTTTATATGTGTCACTGCTACACAATCATTTCATTCATTCTACACTCCACCATCAACGTTAGTTACCATCAAAGGCATAACACTCAGCTAGGAGATGAGGAGAACAGTCCCTTCTGGATAAAATGCTAAATCAGGTTACATCATCCTTACCTCACCATTTCAAAGGCAGAGGTCATCTTAGACTGAATATCCAAGAAAATGAGTGTGCATGCAGGCATTACATTTCTACCAGTAGAATAGTTTCATCAGTAGAAACTGTAGGTGTACAAGCATTCAAGAAGTTTCTACCAAGCCAAAAATGGCAGGTCCAGAAGAAACTTCTGCCACCTCAGATGTGATAGAAGAGACCTCCAGTAGTAGTTCAAGTGGAGAAATGAATGTTTGTACACTTACCTTTTTGATGAAATATGCCACTCTGTCTTCCATCGTGCATTCCTCCACCATGCCCCCAGTCCTTCATTCAGCCCTGCCACCCTGAGCAGAAAAGGGACACCTACCCACCAGCACCTGACTGCCCAGGCTAGAGGCTCTGTAAAAACATGGAGTATGTGTGTGTGAAAAAGACCCTCCAGGGATATTGTGCATGTGCAGGTGGTAGGAGGGTGCTGTAGGGAGGGAGAAACTCTGTACCAACACAGTCAGAGCCACGGTAGCAGATTTCCCATGGCAGCGACCCACCCAGTGGTGACAGCTAAGACACTAGCAACTTTACCAGCACTGCAAGCAAATATATCATTGTGACCAGACCTGTGTGTGGCACAGAAAGCACTGGTGAGAGCTGGGGTGCTGGCAACCTGAGGAGCACTGTAGCCAGCAAGTCCCCTCTGTGTCACAAAACCCCACCCCCCTCATTGAGCACCCAAGCAGCATAAACGTGGCCCCCACCAGGAACAGGACTCACTGACCCCCTAAAACATGACTTGTCACCATCTCTGCCATTCCCAGATCCCTCCCCTTCATTCTCTCCTGGGTACAGGATCTGGACCTGGATGCAGGACCAGGACTTGGACCTGACCCAAAAGGGACATGTCAGTAGGTGGATGGGGGTGTCTATAGGAGGAGAGGTAAAACAGAAGAGATACTGTTAAATCCAATAACATGGATCAAGAATCTTGTCCGTACTGAAGTCATTACCAAACTTTCTATTGATTTTTAATGGGCTCTGGAGCTCCCCTGATCTTATCACTATCATTTTTTTTCAGTCTTCTGGCATGTTTATGCTGTCAGCTCTCTTCAGGCAGAGAGTGGAGCCTGCAAAGCACATCAGGATGCATGCACAGGGTGCTGGGTGCTGTCAGCAGTGTAGGGTGTCTGCAAAACACCCACCTGTGCTCTATAATGCTTCTACCACTATAGTGATAGGGTTTCTGAACACTCAAAGTAAACTGCTAAACCTCCACCAGCTCATTTGAAGACTTGCATGTGGGGAAAGTTCCGGCAGTGGTATGACTGGTACTTTCCTTTACTTCCTAACCCCTGCTTTGTAATCTGCCATTCATTGACACCTGGAAGAAAAATTACCAAAGCAAAAACTATGCTGGAAATCAACTCTCTCTCTCTCTCCACCCTCAAGTTACAGGTCAAAAGTTCAGAATCATCATTTTGGAATAAGTAACCTCATTTCTGAAACCAGTTCCTAATTCATAATTGTTATCTAAAAGACAATCTCAAGTCCTTTCTAATGTCTCCAAAAAGGGAAAATTAAAACAAAGCAAAATGAAGAATTTAGAAATATAAACCTTCAGTTTAATCTTAAATAGACAAAGTACTTCTTAAAGTAATCTTTCTGACTCCAGAGTGCTGCAAGTTTTAGCAGTGTCTCTCCTAGAAACGTTTACTTTAATGATCCATTGTTCTTTCAAGAATGTAGTCTAAATCTCATAAAAAAGAATAAAACTGAAAACACAAAAAGGATTGCTTAGGTTTACCAACCAGCCAAAGACGATGCTATAAGTTATTCTGGAAGCTAAAACCATAATTTATTATTAGAATGCCAGCAAAGCAAAATAGAGTCATAAATTATCTTAGGTATCTGTTTATTTTATTTATGTTATTCTATCATGCCTGAAGGATTTACTTAAGTAACTTGAAACCTTTTCCTCATTTACTACTCACCTAAATAAGGTCTGCAGGTGTGGGTCCTTGATATAGATGGCAGTTATTGATTTTTAAATGGTTTTATATTTTTCTGGCCCAATGGAACTCAATAAGGAAAAATAGTAGACAAAATTTACATAAGTGCTTATCACTGAACCCATTCATGCTCAGTTTATTACTATAGAACAAACTGGTGTAGTTAGGACTTAGTGGTGAAGATCTTACACTCAGGCAGGCCAGAGGATTCTCAGAAGAGTCAGTAAAGGAGTTATTTACTATACAACTAACTTTTATATAATCTTCCCCATTTAATGACTGAGCTGCAACTAGACTATAAAATCCAAGTTTTTTATCCATATAAAGAGACCACAATGATTCATTTTTCATTTAAACCATGACTTGCTGCAGTTTTGGTGAGTAGATACCTGAAGTCAAATCTTCAGCAGGTATGAATGAGAATCTAGTCCAAGCTTGAGTAACAAATATTATCAAGAAAAATCAGTCTTGGAATATTAATGTTTAGGTTGTGAAGTAATTTTACTCATAACCATGGCCAAGTGCACACATTCAGTTTCTACTGGGAGACCTACTGCTCTCTCAGTAGAAACTACAAGTACATAGACATTCAGGATTTTTCTCAGAGTGTTTCCTGGGATACTGAATTTCTGAGAGAAACTGCAGCATGATCTGGTATCCCAGGGATCTTTGCTCCAGCCTCCCCCTACACCCTCCCCCAAGGAGAAAGGATATAGTATATCACTCAGGCTGGACTCTGCGACCAAATACAGATGTGCAGGCAGTGTGGTTTGTGACACTGTAAATCTCTTTTGAGATCCCACAACCACACATATTGAATGTTAAACCATGTATGGTTCTGCTACTTTGCAATGCCGGGGCAAAATTTTCTACCTTGATTTTCCAGTAGCAGAAAAAACCCTGAAGAAAAAGTGATGCAAAGCCCACTAAAGTGCCATGCACTAGGACAAACACAGAGATGGGAGGCAGGCAGCCCAGCCCAGAGCTGCCTGCTCCTCTGTTTCTGTGTACTGCGGAGCCCCTGCACTGAGGCACCCCGAGCCCCAGCCAGCTGCTCCCCAACAGGCTGGGGCACAGTGAACTTTGAGATGTGGGCTCCATGTGCCTCAATGCTTGGGCTCCAAAGTGGAGCCCCCGCATTAGGGCACACAGAGACAAGGGAGCAGCCAATCCAGGGTTGCCTTCCCCCCCCGTCTTGAGGTACACTGCACCACAGCCAGCTGGGGAGCAACTAGTTGGGATGCGGGGTGCCTTAGTGTGGGACCTCTGCAGTGCATGGGAAAAGGAAGCAGGCAGCCCTTGGCTGCCTATTCCCCCACTTCTACATGCCTCTCCCCAGCTGGCTAGGGCACAGGCTGCCTCAGCATGGAGGTTGCTTGGTGGCTAGCCCTGCACTTAGGCACCCTATGCCCCAGCTGCCTCCCCCTCACCCCTGCCCAAACCAGATGGAGCAGTAGGACAATGTGTCCCACTGCAAAGTGCACAGGCAGAGGCATGCACTTTGTGGTGCAAAGTAGCAGTACAAATTTGTGCCACTACTATTTGTGCTGCTGCAATCACTGCAAACCCTGCTCGTCTGGATGTGGCCTATTGCTCCAGCCAAACAGACAGCCCTTTCACAATGCCAACATTGTGCTGCAGGGACACAAAGCCCTACAGGCAATGTGAATCAGTTAATCAGGTTTGCCCCATGCACTGGTGTCATCTGTCACCAGACAGATTGGGGAGCCTGCAGAGCATGCAGAGATGCATGCATAGCACCTCCCTCCCCCCCCAGTCCCACACCCCAGTTGTTTAGTGGTTTGGCATTAGAATATTTGTTTGGGTAAGCTTTTCTACTAGTAAAACCCAGGAGAATTCTTACAGATCACCAGAACATGTGAGCACATCTCACATTAACTCATACCTGCCTTTTCATTTAGGACTTGGAAACGTGTAAGGAAACATTGAGGACAATGTCCAACTGAATTATGCGAGTATTGAGAAATAGTTATTATTCCAGCAACAAACATATCTTGCTATATTTTCATACACATCTTTTAACAGATTTTTTTTGTAAAATTAGAATTTTGATTATCGCTGAAGGATGTACCTGACCAATACGTTTCAGAATATATTTTGCTGTCCTTGTAAAATTGAGTGATTCTCCCTGTGTCCCTATAGAGCATGAACAGTACAGACTGAAAAGTAAGCAACTCCCGAAGTCCCTAGTTTCATCAAGTAACCTAAGCATGCATTTTAAACATTGAGTAGAACCATTGAATAACATAGGACACACCTAGAAGTTGTGAACAGGCTCATGTTCTTTGATTACTAGGACCAAATCACCACAATCCAAATGGTCATCTCACTTCATTCATTGATAATGCTATAAATTAGAAGCTGGTACAAAGCTGCACTTGACAAAGTAGTGCCAATTCTTACAGTGTTATAGCAGATACTAGGCCAGAGGAGAAGTGCTCACAGTGCAGCCTGCCAGATTCCAAACAAATTTGCAAATTCTACCAAATATCTTGTTATACAGGCATGAAAAAGGAAAGAAAAGCAGATATTGCACTGTTTGCTACAGCTACAACCCCTGGAATCTCACTTTCCACTGATTTAGCCCAGTTGGGCTGAGTTCATCAGGCTGGGGGTGGGGAACTCAGCCCAAGTGGGCTGAGTTGCCTTCCCCAGCCTGATCATAGAGCTGGGGAGGGAAACTGAGTGATCCAGCTCAGTTCTCTTCTCCAGCCCAATTGCAGTGCTGGGGAGAGGAACTGAGCCAGGACTCAGTCCCCTTCCCCTGTGCTATGATCACTTTCCCACCCCTGCCATGGAAGGCAGGGAGAGCCAGAGCTATGCTTTCCACCTGACTGAGCTTGGAGCTGCTGGGAGTGCAGCTCTGGTTCTCCTGTCTCCCACCACCTGGCTGCTGGCTGCTTCAAAACGGAAAATTTTTCAAGACATTTTGACTAGCCCTGTTTTGTTTTGAGGCTGTTTTGAAGCCCTTTGTTTCATTTTTATTTCACTGTTTTGAGCTTGAAATGAGTCAAAACAGCATTGAAATGAAATGGCCAGTGAAATTGCACACAGCCCTAGTGCATCACTGTTTGCCCTGCGCAGGCAAGCAACATGCTGCAGCACCGAGGCAAGGGCCAGGTATAAAGATACTCTAGAGGACTGGCTCCCAGCTTACCTCAAGGCATGGTCAGGGACCATGTCCTGCCCCGCTTTTTTTACCCGGGTTTTATATTGATACCTGGATATCCAGGTATCAAATTTTGAGCCACTGCTGCAAATATGCAGTGCAGGGAACATTTTTTTTGTTGTTCCCAGCATGCCCCTTGTTGCATTTCAAGCTGCTTTGAGATGTGTCTGAACGTGCATCATGAGTCTAATTTGTTCTTAATTGTTACTGTCTTTTGAGCTATGAAATACCCTCAGCCGTATTTCATTGTTTTCTGTGCAACTACATGGAAAAGTGCTCCTCACTCAGTACTCCAACAGTGGCCGGACCAGAGAGACAGGGAGGATCACCTCCTTGTGATGCGGATCAAGGGTGAGGGGGACCATGGGGAGGGCGTTTTGGAATGGGTGACTGCTCTGCCCATCCCCCACATGGCCCACATAATCCCCCCCACATGGCCCCAGTCCCTCCATGCCCTGCAGGTCACCACTAGCAGCAGTGGCCATCAGGGTGCTTGGAGCCTCATGGCACAGCCCACCCCCCATGTGGCATGGGGTAGTGTGGCTCAGCCCCATCCACCTGGCACCCAGCACTGCCTCTGCCACATCACATGGGTGCAGCATGGGGGCGGTTGTGCCAGGAGCCCTTGAGTGCCCTGATGGCTACTGATGCTGCTGGTGAGCTGTGGGGGGGGCTGGAGCCATGCAGACAGGCTCTGGGCCCTGTGGGGGGGGGGGGGGGGGGGCGGGTGGGCCCCGGGGGGGAGTGGCCCCGGGGGGGGGGGGCTGTAGCCCCTTCAGGAAGGCTTTGACTCCTGTGGGGGGGGCTCTGGGCCCTGTTTGTAGCCCCTGTGGGGGGGGCTTTGGCCCCTTCATGGGGAGTTTGGGCCCTGCAGGAGGCTCTCGGCCCTACAGGAAGGCTTTTGCACAGGGGCTGTAGCCCCTGCATGGGGGCATGTGGGCCCTCTGGGGAGGGTCATTACCTGTGCTGGGGGGGCCTACACCCTGTAGGAGGCAGAGGACCCCCTGAGCAGCCCCTGCATATGGCCTAGCACATACAGGACCAGGTATGTGGGTGAGGGGTTTGTGGGTGGATTTGGGGGGGACTGTATGTCAGGAGTGAAGGGACTGGGGCAGGGGGCAGGCTGTGGGTTAAGAGTGAGGGGTAAGGGCAGTGCACTGGCATTTCAGTCCTCTTCAGTGCTGCACATCCTGGTGAGCAAAATGGGTAGGGGTACCTCTGATTTTTCTATGACAAAAAAGCCATAGTGTATAGATATTTGGAATGTATTTTATTATGATGCTAGAAGCACTGATAGGCTTCCAAATTGCTTTAAACTTGTAAATATATCAATAAAACATTGCCTAACTTACCTCTCAATATATAGTGACATTTCTTTTTAATAGCAAAAGAACACTATTTGGAGTATTTTAATGAGATAATTTGGGTTTCTTATCAGAACAAAAACAATGGTATTTTTAAACCCTACTGAGGTCTCTGGCATGCCAGCTGCAGGAGCTCCAGGCCACAGTCCAGAGACTGCGTGCCATCAGGGACTGTGAGCAGAAGATAGACTCCTACTGCCAGGCCCTTCTCCCCC
>NW_017728906.1:101577877-101581077 GCF_001723895.1 Crocodylus porosus
GGATGCCCATGCCTGCTATGGGACAGGGAAATCTGGGTGAGGGGGATACCCTACCCTCCATCAATGCTGACCTCGTGTGAGTAAAATTCGCAGTCAAAGCATAACTAAAAGTCCTGTATTTAAAGAAATACTTAGTAATAAAAATGTAATCACAAATGTTTTGCAGATTTCATCTAGTATGCATATAATCGCTTCTAAAAAGTGGTTAACTTGGCTTATAAATCTATATGTGCAAACCTGTGAGCAGTATTTAAGAGAGATCAGGAGGGCTGAGCCCCCAGAGATCTTGTTGAATCCCTCTGTCAACATTTGCACTCTGAGATGAGGATGAGGGTGGCCTGCTCCAAAATCCCTTGTCTTAAGTGAGCAATGGATCAGATTCCAGGTATTTACCCGTAACACAATATTCAACCTATTTGCAAACCTCATTTTCTAGCAGTCTTATATAAAATCTGAACTCTTGCTTTTGATGTAGTTTTTTTTCCCCTAATCCCAAACAATGGCTTATTTGGAAATTAGCCAGATTGAAATACTTCCCCTTTTCTTATTTAGTTTCTAATGAATAACTCTAATTCATGAGCTCATCAGCAGCAGAGGGGCATGGAAACATGTTTTGAGGGCTTCAATATGTTTCTTTCAGAACACTAGTCCTAGTTAATACTAATCTTCCAAGTTTGGGAAAACATGCCCAGTAATCAGAATAAATTCTGTCTCTTCTGTTTTCCTTTATTTCTCTTAAGTGATCTTTCTAACATATTATGGAAGTAAATTTTGACTCTGATCAATGTTAATGGAGGTCAGGGTTTGGCAGCTATATAAATCCAGTGAGGTTAACTAGCCCATAAAAAATAAGTGTTGGAGTGTTTGTTTCTTTATGGGTTATATCACTAGGTGACTTGCTTTTCCTGTTTTACCAATTTTGTTACATTTTTTTCCCCCTAGACAAGGCAAATGTTTACTGATTTCTGGCAAAGAAATGAACAATAGTTGTTTGGTTACAGCCATTATATACATTACACTATTTGTGCATATATTATAACAAGCCAAACAGAGTTATACTATTCTTTCTTCAGTGGAAAAAGTAAAAAAAATAGAGCATTAAAATAATGAGGAAGAGTATACATTTTCCTTAAGTTATATTTGTTTTGTACCATTACAATAACAAAAAGGGTGGTTGGATATATGAAACTTAATAGGAAATAGAGAATGAAGTAGTTATTGATATTAAACTTGTCATCTCTCCATACATACCAAAACTCACAGCTGGAAGCTAGAACTTGACTCTTGATTATTCTAGCACTTTAAAATCCATTTTTCTTAGTGTCTCCTCATTTTCCAATATTAAAGTTGCCTTTTCACAGCAAATTCATTTTACTTTGATTCATGCTGGGAAGTTTTCCCCATGCTGAGTAAAAGAATAATTTGTGCATATCCAATCTAAGAGCTAAATCTGTGGCATCAGATCTCTCTTGAGAGTGAAATATTTAAATCCTCCTCACTTACTTTGCAAGTAAATCCTTTGTTCCAAAATACACAAAACTTGCAATCCAGAAGTTACACACTTGGCTTAGCATATCTTGTAAAAGGGGATATATTCTGAGAGAAAGAAAGGAGGACATTAGTTAATACTTAAAGTAATATTATTCTATTGCTTTATAAAGACAGTTTTGATCCAGTACCAAAAGTATTCTTTCTAAGGGGAAATGTTATGTAGGTAATGACCAGAGTTCTCTAGCAAACCATGTAAGACCAGTAGGGCCTTTGGAATCAGAGAGTATCATATGAGTAAGAATCAGGAACATGATTAAGAGCAGTTACTGGATCAGAGCCCTTATTCGCAGGTGGTGATGCATTTTTATCTAACAGGTTTCTCATGGAGAAGTTGTATTTTCTGACCTTACATCAACATAATTTTATTGTATTGTCACAGTATTAGTGATAATACAATCAGCAGAATTTATGGAATGTATGGTGTTTTGTAGGATGCTGAATTTAAGCAAAGGGGTTAGCTGCATGAGGTTTTATGCTCAGATCAGGCACTGACCTGTTCTGTGATTTTGCAGTGGTTGTTTGACCTCTCCATACCTTTGAACTGTCTTACCCACTTAAATTGTCAGTTCCACAGAAATTCTCTTTTGCTGAGTGTACAGGGCCTACCACACTGGGGCCTCCAGTCATTATCATAATACAAATAATAGACAATAGGCACACATCATCTCAGGCTATGGTCCCCCTTGTCAGACATTTGTATATTGTGTGCCTGTGTTAGGGTTAGTAGCAGTTCTTCATAAAACCAAAGGACCTTTTCTGTAAAGGCATTTTTGCTTCTTTCGTTTCACAGGGAGCTGCTAGAACATCTCAATTGATATAGAATTAAATAAGAATACTAAGTATATATCTGTGAAATAAGATATCCTTAGATAGAAGTCATTATGATAAATAATCACTGTTCATCTGAAACTATTACTCTGCAAAGAATGCATTGATTTTTAAGCAGCACTCCCCTCTGAAATCAATGGGGACTACTGCTTAAAAACTAATGGTGCAGTATGGTCCATTTTTTCAATGGTTTACATTTATTCACCCTATTGTCTGAGATTTTCAGTTGATTGTCTTTCAGATTAGCTGTCAGGATTCTTGAATTGCAGTCCAAACTTGATGTTCTGTTGAATAATGCTTTCCAAATTTTGTGAAGTAAAGTTCTACTCAAAGAAACACCAGTAGAATCAGACTTTTTAGTTCTAGTTGTCTATTTATTTTCCTACAATTATCCATTTCATTTTTCACTGCATATCAGGAATAACTTAACAGAGCTCTTTATCTGCAGCAGACCAAGATTTATTAAGGACTACAAAGTTAGACCCTTGCTTATATTCATGAGCATATATTCATCCAAGTAGTCCTATGCAAAGTTTACCTGGACTATTTATTCAGGTAGCCAGACAGAGGACAGAAACTCTCATATAAGAGCAAGTAAGTGGAGAGGGTAAATGGGAGTAGAATGGATAGATTCATGGCACCCCTATGAACTACAGCTACAGAAGAAAGAGACTTGGGAGTCATCATTGACCACAAGATGAACATGAGCCTGCAATGCGATGCTGCGGCTAGTAAAGCAACCAAAATGCTGGCTTGCATCCATAGATGCTTCTCAAGCAAATCCCGGGATGTCATTCTCCCCTTGTACTCAGCCTTGGTGA
>NW_017728906.1:101581407-101621839 GCF_001723895.1 Crocodylus porosus
AAATTGGATGCTTATCTTGCTGGGATCCTATGACCCCAGCTGACTTCCTGCCCTTTGGGCAGGGGGCTGGACTCGACGATCTCCCAAGGTCCCTTCCAGCCCTAATGTCTATGAAATCTATGAACATGTGTGAATGGGAACTGTTCATATTGAGGGGATAACATTGAAAAAATGAATTCCTTTCATCCTCACCTACAACTTCTCTTTCAACAACCAACACTTCCTCCAAACCATGGGCACAGCTATGGGCCCCAGTATATCAATCTCTTTACGAGCCACCTAGAGGAGGAATTTTTAGAAAACTGCTCCAGCCAACCTAAACTATATTTGTGTTGCATAGATGATATTTTCATCATCTAGACTATACACCTGGACTTGCTTTTGGCTTCCACCACAGACTTACCAGCCATCATCCATTAATAAATGATCACTGAAATACTACACAGACATCAGCAGACTATTATATATATACACACACAAAAAAAAAAACCCTCGTGGGTCATCATAATGAAATCTATGAAACCAGCAATTATCCCAAACATAAGCCAGCCCAAACCCTACAGTAGTCTTATACAGTACCAAAAAGAAACCCTCAAGACATCACAGCCTTGGTGGTCACCTACTATGCCACACTTGAGCCAATGAGAAGAATCATCAGTTACAGTCTATATGAAAAAAGATACCAGAAAAGATACATTCCCAGCTCCCATAATAATCCAAGGATGCTACACATCTTTAAACCAGAATGTAGCATCTCTCATAGAGTACACTGTGTCCCCATGGAATCTATGAGGGTGAAACTAAACTAAGGTTACACACCAGAATTAACAATCACATGAAAAATAGGTACAGAAGCAAACAAACATATGTAGGAGAACACTTTCCACAGAGCAACTACTCACTTTTTGATCTTACTTTTTTGTGCTCAAGGGAAATCTACAAAATGCATTGGAAAAGTGAGCCTGGAAACAAATCTGTAAACTCATTGAAACTAGGAACTAACCACTGAACCCAGATAAGATATTGATTTAATAGTTCATTACAATCTGCCCAATTCCTGCTAATGTCATGTCATTCTACAGCGTTAATAATACTCTTCTCTGTTTTTTACGTTCTTAATCGTCCGCTGATCAAGTGGTCTTTTCTTTGAAATATTTTAATCTATTTTAACCACTTCTTGGCTTGCCTGTCTTCCGATTTCATAGTCCTGTATATTGTTTTTAGTCAAAGATGTGTCTGCTTTTTCCTCAGACTGGAAGAAGAATGCACTATGTTTATAGGCTTGTGTAAGTTTCTCTCAACTATGCAGTTGGTCAGATAAAAAATAAATCACATACAAAAATCCTTGCCTTTCATGTATATCTTGGACCATCATGGCCCAACATGACTTGAACACTACCATTGCCAAAGATAGCTGTGACGGGCAAGCTTGGGGCTGAGTCCTGAATCGGCCTACCCACCATTCTATGGGGCAGTCTGCCCCATCTCACCTGACACCACTTTGATATTCACTTTTCTGGTAATATAAGGCAGGAGACTGCCCATTATATGCCCCAATGCCAGGGGTGCTATCTGCATCTCTGAACCTTCCCTACACTGCAGCCCATGCCTCACAGATGACATCCAGATTATAATTATTTTCCCCAGCCTGAGGCCAGGGCAAGTTCAGTCCATAACTGGGCTCCATTCACTCTCACACTCACTCTGCCCCCTCCCTTTCACAGGGGGCCTCTTGCACTCTTTCCTCACTCTTACAGGGGGCTCTTGCTTACCACCCATCCCGGGCCACACTCCACTGCCCTAGCTTCTCTTGAGCAACCCTTGTGGGCTTTTGGACTTAGCTATTCTCACTGGTAACACCACACAGCAACTTCAGTTCCACGAGTTACTCTACGTGGTATACTGTTAAAGCAATGTTGGGCTGCATCTGCCTCAAGCCCCTCACAAGGCAACAAATTTCACCAACATGTACTTGGGGTTGGCCCATGTACTGCCCTTCAAGCCACTCAAGCAGCCCTACTCAGTACACCCACTGGTGCAACCCTTCAGGCCACCCTCAGCAGCCTTACTTTGCACCCCGACATGCTCAGTCCTTCAGATGCTCCTTATTGCACTCTACTCTAAGCACCATAACTTTTTCCAACAACACTACCCCCTCCAGGGCCCCCAGGACTCTTTGTCCCTGCTGGGCTCAAGTGCTTACTAATGGGCGCACCTGGCCCCACTATTCCCTCAATTTTCGCACTTACCCACCTGATCGTGGGGAGCAGGTTTAAGGCACCCCTACCTGCCTTTCACCAGGGAGGTTAGCAGTCCTTGCATTTAGTTGAAACTGCCCTGCCACAGGCAGTCCCACCAGGCCTCCCTACCCTGGCAGGGTACAGTTTTAGGTCATGCCCAGGACCAGGAGCCTCCATGCCATTCCCATAGCTTCTGCCTTTACCTCCAGGATGTTCCTGAGCCATAGCTCAGCTGGTTGATCTTTCTCTCAGTCCCTGGCAGCAAACTGCTGCCTCCCCCTATATAAGATGGGTCTTAAAATGGCCACCCTAATCAGGCACCTGCCAGCTGCCTGCCTCAGCCCTTAAAGTGGCAAGCACCTGAAGATGCATTACCACAATAAGATTGCAACAATCCAGCTCATTGAAGCCCATCAGTGGGCTGTTTTTTAAAAAAAAAAAGAGAGACAAGAATTGGGCATACAGACTTATAATAGTAAGGATTTTCTTTTTACGTCACTGTCATAGAAAAGCTAATGATGGGGGTGTGGGGCAAAGTGGGGCTCCCCACCTAGCCACAGTGCTAAGTTCCCCACTTGCCTTTGGGCATGCCACCCACCTGACTCTCCTGCTACACTTTGTTCTTAATTAAGAAAGATGCTAATTAAGGCAGGAGGCTGCCCATTCATACCCCAATGCCAGGGGGCGCTACCTGCAGCTCCATACCTCTCCTACACTGCAGCACATGCCTTGCAGATGGCATCCAGATGTTTATCTCACCAGCTCCACACTGGGACCCAGAATCCTCCACTTCAGACCCCTCTAAGATCCCTCCATTCTTGTGTCATACCCCCATCTTCATTTGGGCTGCCTAGCTCCCTGAAACTAATTTCCCCTCTTGGGCATAGTCTCCCCAGGACCTTTGGCCACACAAGCCCTGGCCTCACCTCCAAGGCCAATCAGAACCCCAGGCCCTCAGCTCTGGGGCATCCTTCATGGTGGGCCTCTGGCCCTTTTGACTTTTCTGGTCCTGGCCCCAGCATTGACCAGCCAAGGGTACTCTACATCAGGCCTCTGCCATCCTAGCCCCACTCTCCCTCTGGAGTCTGCCTTTGGGACTGTACTAGTGGGTGACCCACCCAGTTGTGGGAGCTGGGGTAGCTCACACGACAATTGGTGTTCCAGGATCTCATGGGGACTCTCACTTCCCACTGGAGCAGCAGGTCATTGTGCTGTATGATATAAACATACTGGGCCCTCAGCCCTCTGGTTTTCCTTCACTGGGGTTCCTCATCTCCACCCCCTCACTTGTGGCCACAGAGCTTCCCTCCCCAGTGGGCTCAGGTATCTATAGCTATGCTTGTCCTCTACTACCTTTCCTCATGGTCTTGCACCCCACAGGGCTTAACTGGCCTCAGCCATGCCTGGCTCCCACTCTCCCTCCTCAGGGTCTTGCACAAGGCTCAGGTAGCCATAGCTGTACCAGGCCCCAATGACCTCCGATATTACCAGACCCACCCAAAGGTGAGGGCTAGGGTTAAGGTGCCCCTACCACCTTTTACCGGGGTGATCACTGGCCTGGCATTTCGTGGGGGTTCCCATGCCACTGAGAGCCCCACCAGGCCACCCACTCCCAGCAGGGTGCAGTTTTAGTCATGTCCAGGACCAGGAGCCTCCTAGCCATCCCCTACAGCTCCTTCCTTACCTCCAGGATGATACATGAAGCCTTACAACCAGGCAATTTTACTGCCTCCTCTGCCAGCATCAAAATGCTCTGCTTATATAGGCAGCCCTGAAACTAAAATGGCTGCCACAATCAGGCACCTGCTGGCTGCTTGGCTTAGGTCTTAAAGTGGCAGGCACCAACACTGCCCTGCCACATACCTTCCCCCTTAAAATGGTACCTGGGGGAGGTTTCCCCTGCTGCTCCTCCAAAACAGGCTCCCTTCAGAGCCTGTGAGAGCCCTCAAGTGGGAGAACCCCCAAAAGTGCTCCACCACACATCTCCCCAGAATGAGATTGGGGGGGGGGGGGCTTCGCTTGACTGCCTTCCCTGCTGGGCTCTGCCCCAGCCTACTGCAGCCCCTGCCATGTGGTGAGCACCCCAAAGGTGCTCTGCTACAGTATGACAGAGATTTTCCTTGTGAACAAGATATTAAGTAATTGCCTATTTCAGTTTTGTTTCTATGTCTCTTTGAAATGGATAGTGCTTGTTACTTGTGAATACAGAATGCTGGATTGCATGGAGCAATGATCTGGTCTAATATGGCAAAGCCTGGGTTTCTATATTCTTAAGCTGGAGTATGTTCAAGATGTACTAAACTTGCATACATCACTTAGTCCTGGCTGGATGGGTCATCTGGTCTGGTTGTTGTTCAAATGTTTTCAGCTGGATAGTCAATCCTAGAATGAGGATAGAGAGGAGCAGTTGTGGGTGGAGTGGCAGGTTTTCTCTTAAAGGAAAACCTGGCCTATTGAAGGAATCTATTGCCAAATCTGTCTAGCTCGTACTTGAGCCCAGGGATAGATTAGTGATTCTGCTGGTGTAACAGCCATCTCACTGCAAAGCTAATTCCCTGACTGAACTAGCCACATTGGTCTCAGAGGTAGTGCTGAGAACACCTAGACTTATTGTCTTGGGGACTTTGACATCCATGCTGAAGCCAGTTGGGGCTCAAGTGGGATTTCATGGCTTCCACGTCAACCATAACACTACCTCAGCTAGTAACTGGGCCAACCTTGGAAGCAGGGTACTGATGGACCTAATGTTTTTATATGCCTAGATACACGGGCTCTAATTATCAGGGATATTGTCAAGAAACCTTTGCCATGGTTAAACTATTACCTCTTAAAGTCACAGATTTCTCTCTTCCATTGTTCATGTCAGGATAGATTAGCTAAACTGGTTCACCCCCAGAGACTCATGGAGCAAGCTGGCTTTGAGAAGTCTCTGGGGCACATTCTCACTGACTTTGGCGGCTACTCTGCTGATGGCCTGGTTGATCTGAGAAACCGCACACTGACCTTGGCCACACAGGTAGTCACTCCCACCACCACACTTTCCCTAGTACACAAAGGAACTGAACGCTACAAGATCTTTCTATTTGGGCAGGCATTTAGCTATCAACGCTAGGCTGAGACAGTGATGAATGGATCTCAGTTTATTTTATTATTCAGTTTTATTTATACTACTTTTCCTTTTAAGTTGTTCTGTTTCTCTTCCTGTAAGTCTCACTGGGCCTTTGTTGGGAAGGGCAGCATATAAATTGCATAAATAAATAAATTATATATAAAGTCTACTATATCTCATAAAGGGCCATTGCAATATTCCTTCCTTGTATCATTCCCCTGCTCATGAGTGGGGTCCCAGAAGATATTTGTTGCTAAGCTGTGTGATGGAGCACAGTTACTTTATGTCGTTTTTTGTGAGTTTTGTGCACAGCTTTACACAGGACTGAAAGAAAGCTCTTAGCTGTATAAAAATTCTAGCTGGATGGGTAGAATTCTCTCCATCAGGAAACTTAAGAAAAACAACACTGCATATTAAGTAGATTCTGCAGGCCTTTACCTAGTCATATGGTTAAAAATCATATTTATGTATATTTACAAAGGGAAAAATCTGTCCAACTGACTTTTTAGGGGAACTCAGCTGAGTTTTTAAGGAACTCAAGGTTATCTTTGAATTCAATCAGGAACCTAGGATAATTCATTGCTTCTTTCCACTCTGTAGCTCAATACCACTAAAACACATTGCTCTAACTAGTCTATCCACATTCTGAAAGGAGGAATTTGCTCCTGGTCTCCTGTGTCTTTATTTCTCTCCAGATTCAAATCACTCCAACACTGATTCTTAGGTACTTTGGGAAAAGTGAAACAATTGTTATCCAGAAAGATTTTATTCCTTTTTATTTTTAGAAGGAATAGAATTAGAGAGCAAGTACATTTTTGTTTCCCCTCCACAAACCTTTTGTCCTAGTTGTCAGCTTACTATAAGTCTCACACACTCACAGAAAAATTCTCTAATGCTCTGCTAAGTCTGATTTGTAAAAGGCGGGATGAAGAGTTCAGATATGCATCTAAACACACCACAAACAAAATACTCTGATTCCCATACAGAGCGCGAACAAATAAGAGATGCATCCCCTCGGACTGTAGACAGAACTGTCATTGTTTACCATTAGCACTGTCATATTCGTATGCCTTGTCATTCTATACAACAGGGCATTGGTTGGAATGCTGCCGAATTGCCGATTTGCAAAAGAACTGCCTTGGGTCTCTGCCTGTCTGTGGATATTGCAGGCAGCATAATTTCTGATGAAAGTGTGCTCCCTAGTGTTACAGTTCGACAAAGGCCAGTGAGCATCAGTTTGAAAACTATAAAGGATAAAGATCTAGAAGTGTATTTCCAGCAGATTCCACTGCTCCATTTTTGTAAAGAGTATTTTTCTATGTGCCTCTCTTGCTTTGAAATAACATATGCACTTCATGTCAAATTAAAAAGGAAGATTAAAACAACTGCCATTTTTTCCCAGAAAGATGTAAAATATCTCTGAGTGCTTCAAAATTTAGAAAAAGTTTTTCAGCTATTCAGCTGGTTTTTACTCTTCTTTTCTATTATAGTCTGCATTATCAGCGCTTTTGAAAATAAGACCCAAAGAACTCAGAGATCCTGGTGATATTAACTGAGCTTCTCACTTGATAGAGAGTTTTGAAATATTCAAAATGTGGCTCTCCATTTGTCCCTCAAATAATCATTTACTCCTGAAATAATAATAATAATTAAGACTATACTGGGTGTGAAATGATTCAGGACCTATTTCATAGTGTCTTACACCTAATTCTTACTCACTTTCCATAGATGTTAATATAGACAAAGCATAAATCTGGAGAATGAGATCTGTTGTATTTTGTAATGTAGGCCAAATTCTTACTCCCACTGCATTCATGTAAACCAAAAAAGAGGCACCACAGAAAGCAGCTTCAGTAAAGTTTCCTGAATTTCTGGGATTTACAGTTTTATCATTGATCAGCTGGTATCCTGGTTTTCTCTGATAAAAAAAAATCCCAATTATTGGATTTAAAAAAGTAACCCAAAATCCATGTTTCTGGAATTAAGATGAAACACCACTAATATATATATACTATGCTATACATATACATATACATCTACATATATATAGTATATTATTAGTGTGTGTTTGTGTATATATATATATATAGAGAGAGAGAGAGTGGTATTTCATTTTAATCCTAGAAAAGTGGATTTGGGAAAAAATTGAGAAAACTTTTTTTAATCAGAGAAAACCAGGATCCCTGCCGATCAGAATCGTGATCAATTAACATGTGTTTTATAATGGGAATGTATCGCTGAAAACGAAACTGCCAGACTGAGTACAGACAGTCAAAAAGCCCAAGGTTGAATCAATTCAATCTTTGCAGGTTAGTCCACACTGTGTAGATGGAACTGATAAGCTGGTGAACAGGAATTCATGTTTGATTCCAGAAATTCAGCCACATGCCTGCAGTGGCCCAGGCCACAAGCCAGCATGCCTCCATGCTCTGCTGGAGAAGACAGATTGGGTCAAGGCTAGCTGCGTGGGGGCAGGGGGGAGGCTGTTTGTGGAGAGGGTGAGATGCTGGAGGACTGTGTGTTAACTTGAATCTGGAGGGAATCTAGGACAGAATTTCAATACACTGATTTAACTTAAATCTTAGTTTCATAGTAACTAGGGTCAGGAGGGACCTGAACAGATCATCTAGCCTGATCCCCTGCCACAGGCAGGAATGAATGCTGGGTCCACAAGACCCCAGACAGGTGATCATCTAACCCCTTTTTTGAATTTGCTCAAGGTAATGGTGAGCACCACTTCCCTAGAAAGTTGGTTCCTGATTCTGGCCTCCCTAAATGTAAAATATTGTCTTCTGATCTCTAACCTAAACCTATTCTCCATCAGCTTATTACTATTGTTCCTTGTCACCCCAGGTGGTGCTGGGGAGAATAGGGCTCTTCCTAATGATCTCCCCTGATGAGTTTGCAGGCAGCCACCAGTTCTATCTGATACTACATCCATTCGGGTTTATTTTAAACAGGTTTCAGCCATTTTGAAACTAGTTTATATGTACTGAACTTCTGTTGTGTTACAGATTCGAACTTGTTTTTGATCACTTATACCGGTTTATGTGCAATTTCTGTCCCTAGGCTGAAAGACCTGTTTTACCCAAAGACATTACAGTCATTTTGTCAACAACTACTGCCATGCCATGAACAAGAAATGATTATTTTAAATAGGAAATTGTCATCACAATAATTAGTAAGAGCAAATGGATAATGTTTAAAGTTTTAGTTATACAACTGTAGAAACCCAGAAAATATAGTGCATATCCTGTGGCTCTTCAGTTAATAGCAATGCAAAAAAGGCAAGATCTGGTCCATGATAAATAAGCAAACAGAGGCTAATTATTTTAGGCAGTATTACTATCTGATAGATCTTTAATCACCTAATTTGCACATAATCCAAAAAGTTCTCAAAGGTGCCTCCACTTCAATGTTGAAATGTGTGAAATTTTGTCCCAGAGGGGTGATCAAAATCAACAAGATTAGGTGACAGAGATCCCTTTGCATTTAATGTAGACTGTTAGGTGCCTCCAAAAGGTGAACTGGATCATCCAAAAACTGAGCAGAGACTTTGGAGAGCCAATAAAAAGTTAGCTAATAAGCAACATTAGGCAAAGGGATGCATCTGAACTCCCACTCCTCTGGTATTTGAACCAAGCTTGAACAGTGAGTCCATCCATTATTTCAGAATCAGGTTTTGGCCAACTGTCCATAAATGTATAGAAAGTCCTTTAAAAATGCCAAGAAATACTCTTCTGTAAAGTCTGTAAACAAAAAAATATTAACTGTTTGTAAAAATCTAAGAAACCCTATGCTTGATTAAAAATACACTATTAGAATAGATGCAAGTATTGAGGACAGACAGAACAGAGCAGCACTACCTTGTGTCCGACCAGGAATGCGGGTCGACACCCCTGCAGGGAGCTCTCCATCAGGCCTCCATAACCCCCTCTATCACAGCTGTTCACCTTAAACTTAAATGCAGGCCGTACAGCTCAGCCTAGCCCTGGGAAGTCTGAGGCACCAGGCAGGACAGGGAGGTGATATGAGGCCAGAAAGAGGGGGAGAGGGTGGCAGGTGTGTGCAGGGCTGTTGAGAGTGGGGCCAATTGAGAAAAGGTTGCAGGATGGGGGGAGCACACTGCAGGGTACATTCAGGGATATTAGGGTGTGGGGTGAGTAGGGGAGCCCTGGGTTGGTGACAGCATAGTGTAAAACCATTGTAATAAACTTTTCCTGTGATCTGCGTAATACCCAGATGCTCTGTTTGGTGCCAGAAATAAATTTCTGGCTGATTTCCAATTATTTTCTCATTGAAAAGGCTACCAAATTATCAGTGATTTGAATTATTACTTGATGGGAGTTTTGACTCAGTGGGCACGTCTACATATGCAACTCATTGGAAGAAATATATTGTGACACTGGCTCTGACACTGGAGTTTATTGCTCCCAGGCACACCATTTTAACATACACTCAGAAGTGCAGCAAGTTGAGTTGGGTTGGAGCAGCCCTGGTGGGCAGGGAGCCCTACAGGTCAGCCTGCCAGCCTGGGGCTGCTCAGACCCAGCTCAGTGTGCTGCAGAGGGGCTAGCTGGGACACAATTTTGTTCCAGTGCAGGGCTAGCTGGCAGGCAACCCATGCTTTGAAGCAACCTCATGCCCCAGCTAACCATGTCAGCATCTACATGTGCAGTACTGAGGAGTAAAAAAATTCCACAGCAGGATAGTACCTGTATTTAAAATATTAACCTGCTGAGGAGTTAATTAGTTTTCTGTGGCCTAATAGGGTCACATGTGTAGATGCCGAGATGTTTACTGTGGAGCTAATTGGTCTGCTCCACAGCAAATGTCTTATGTAGACTCGGTCATTATCTTTTCAAGTTTTAACAAGTAGGCCACTTTGCTATCTAATCCTTCAAACCTGACAAGGAAAAATTGCAATGAATCTAGGCTCTAAAACTGCAAAGTAATCTATTTCTCCAGTGTCCTGTGGCTGTGTTGATCCACATGAATTTCAGTGCATTTCTACTCAGGCATAAGAGGAGATGTGTAGATAATACTGCACGACCAAGGCCCTAAATGCAGATTTTGCTGACAGTATTAGCAGGCACTAATGATATTGTGAGTGCACTGAAAGGCACAAAATGCTGATATTTCTTCCTCTGAAGGTTTCCCAATCTAAAAATGTTATTTTATGAAAGAACTTTGGAAACACTAGGATTCAAACATTGTTTTTATTTATTTACATATAAACTATTTACTTTTCCACCCTGTGAAGAAATAATTGAAATCTACTCAGGCTCATTAACAAATATTACTTTTCCTCCCAAATTGTTCTTAAAAGTATCTGAGCAGGATTTAGACACTTAAGTCACTCCCTCCCCTCAAAAAAATATTAAACTAGAGAAGGTGACAGAAGTTCTTGCATGTGACACTTGGCTAACAAAGGAGGGTCATTAAACACTGATGATCATCAATTCAAATAGGACTCTGCTGGACCTATGACTACCACCCTGAAGAAAATTGTTTTTCAAAGCTAGTTTTTCCAGGCAAAATTTTTCAACCCCAAGAAAGTGGGGTCATAAGTGCAGAGATGAGTGGCGATGCCAACACATGATGCAGAAGGCTGCTGGAGTGTGTCAATTTTCATGCTCCAACAGACTTAATTAATCTGACCCGGCTCAGCTGGTTGGATTAATTGAATCTGCTCCAGCATGCTAGATTTCCAGCGCATCAGAACAGGCTCCATGCACATGTATAGGAGCCCAAGAGGCTTAAAATTCAGGGACCCTGAACATGGAGCTCAAGTACAACAGCATGGAGAGTGTTCAGCAGGGGGAACCCAACCAGGTCTGAGAGACACAATTACGGTATTTAGAAGAGAAAGTACACCTAGTACCCCACTTGTATAGCATTTTAAGCCTCAGTCTGTAATTCATTTTAAGCAATGATTTCAATTATTTTCTAATGGCCAAGAGAAATAAAATATAAACTTATGGTGCAAGTTTATTTGCAATATGAGAATTTCTTTAAAATTAAGTATTCTATATGTTCTCATTTTTGTTTACTATAACAATTGTACATGGATAATTGTACATGGATTCTACATATCCTACAAGACAAGAGTTATACTTCAGTGAACTAGTTTAGCCTACAGCTCAATTTTGCTCTTTCTGAGTGACTTTCACTTATCTCACAGTTTTTTTTATGCTCCGTCTGTGCAACTCATCAAGTGCTTTCTTTGTTCAGAAATCTGCCATGTTTCATCTTAAAATGCACAATCACAGAGATGCTTATAGGAGGATTTTTCTGGCCCTTGAATTTTACAGATGCTTCCTGATAAAATTATGAAAGACTTGCAAAACTTCATTTTTCCCGTTTGGCTTCACAGTACAACTTAGAAAGCACATATTTTTTCAACATCCACACAAATGTCCAGGTCCTGTACTGAGCTCTACATGGGTCCAGGTTTAGCCCAAAGGAGCATAAGTCTTGGATCAAGGCTTTAAAGTTTTTTGTCCTTTTACTGGAAATTTAAAATGATAAATAAAATACCTACAGTGTTTCTCCAACACCTTATACTTTACAGTTAAAAAAAGAAACCCTAAAACATAACTTTGAGTATAGCAATTAAAAAGTCATTTGATAAAATATGATGCATAGTACATATTTTGTTGAGAACATATTTACCTTCACTCACTGACTTCAGTGGGCAATATATTATACATAGCATGTAGAAGTCAGGTGACAATCATTGTGAATAGATTGCTGTAATTGAAGGTATATGTGTGTTTCATGATAATGGCATGATGATTATAGTATATGTAATTATAGTCATTTAAAATGTTTTATATGTATTTTAAGTTTATCATAGTAATGCCCTGGATTATTGCTTTGGGTGTAGTTTTTATAAGTTTTTATGAAATGCATTAGGGAAAAAGACACAACTTCCTCATTATTCCAAAGAAAGCTTTACTTTATATAATCTTGTCTTGTAACCCAACTGCTTTCTTTTCTTCTTTCTCTCCCCTTCTCTCTGCCCACTGCACTGCTCAACTTAAAAGTCCATAACAGGAAGTGCAGAATCATTTGCAGACCAGAGATCCACCATTCAAACCGGAGAAAAAGGCACACGTGAAAGTCATCTTAAACTCACGAAGGGTCATAAAGAATTAAAAGACTGTACATAGGTTTTTTGGCAAGTAGGAAGTATCTTATGAAGTATAGAAAAGGCTTTTAAAGTCATGAGAAGATGAGGCTAGGCCAAACCCCTGCCCTGGAATGAAGTTCACTTGCTCTGTCTTGAGGAATTTGATCAAGGGGATCAGATGGAGCAGTCTTGTCTCTCTCCAGTGCTTGCTTCTGATATATGCAAGCCTGTGTGAATTTCAGCACTTGGTCTTACTCCACATGCCCTAGATTCATGTTTTACAATACATCTTCTATGGATCCTAAGTCTGGCTTTGCTGTAGGATTTAGGAAGGACATTTAAAATGTTTCTATGTAAGAACTTGAAGATAAATCCACCTAATTACTAGCAAATGAAAGTTCATTCAAACATTTGCTGTCAGATTCTGCAGGTTTTCTTTTTCCAAGAAATGTTTTTAGCCCTTGCATTTTGATGAGATATGTCCAGACATGAAAAATCAGTTAATCTTCCTTTGTCTTCCACTAACCTGAAACAATGAATAGCTGCAAAGTGATGTAAGGACCCATACCTAACCTTAGTTCAGCCATTCACTGACCAATGGTGCAACAGGTGTAGCTGTGGAATTAAAAATGAGAGGTGCAATTCCCAGGCTTCCCAAATTACAATCCATACCTGTATAATAGGACATCCATTGTCTGACAGATTTAATTGTGTGATGCATATTTGTGGAGGCATCTGGCTTTCCCCCCACACTATTCACTGCCATATTGTTGAAGACTGCAGTAAGTTCAGTTCATCCCATAAGTATTGTCATGTGGGATGGAAGCAGTAGGTTTCTAAATGAGAAATCTATCCTCAGGGGAAGAATATATCCTGTTGTGACTCAGAATTAACAGAGGCTGTGTATACACAAGATGCTGGCTGTGCAGTTGTTACTATGCAGTCATTTAGTACTTGCATACACAAGTCCTAAATGACTGCGCAGTAACCAGAGTTACTGTGCAGTAGCATCACCAAATGACTTTCAGGTGATGCTGACTGCACAGTAACTTGTTACTACTGCATCACATTACACTTCATACCAAGAAACACTACTATGCAGAAATAATGAGCTACTGCACAGTTAGTATCTAGTGTAGATGTGGCCACACTGTAACTCCTCCTCTTCAACCATTAATATGCCCTAATACCACCTTGGTATTATCTCTGTCTAACCACCTGGTTAGAATATGGAAAGTGATAAAAAAACCCAACTCTGCTGACCTAGTGGAAAATTTCCCAAAGGCAATCTCCAGTTTCCCTGATTCCCACAAAAACATCCCATCCCATACACCTTAATTATTCAAACTTAAATTCTGTGAACACAGACTTGTGGATGACAAGGGAAAATATTCTAAAATAATATAAGGGTTTTAAACTAGGATTAATAGAATGTAACAAGGAAATAGGAAGTATCAAGGTAAATATTAGGGAAACCTCATGACTCTGAAATCTGCACAGCAATAAGAACTGACTAGCTGAAGTAGCAGGAACCCCATTGCTTTGGATCTTTAAAGTTGGACTGGACAAAGCACTAATGTAAGTACAGTCCAAAATTATTCTGCACTGACAGTGATATGGACTACACTAGTCCTCTTCCCTCTCTAACTTCAATGATTATTTTTTAAACTGTAGCTACAGGGTGGAGTTACACACAGCATCCCTGTATGATGACCAGCTGGACAACCTTTGCAGGCTGTAATGAGGAGACAGAAAAAAAATACATCTCCTATCTCAGTGTAGTATGTGTGTGAGTATACTTGAGTGATAAAGGGTTCTGGAAGTTTTGTCAAAAGTAATAAACATGCTTCAAGTGAAATTAAATGGTTGTCTTGTTTTCCTATGAAAATCTGAGCTTTAGTTTGTATAATTTGGGATTTTGAAGTAGCTGTTTACTCACCTCAGTTTCCACGGTAACCTCTATATCCACTTGCAAATAACAATTACAAATTTTCTATTGGGAATAAGCTTCTCTACTGCAATGGTTCTCAATATATTTGCCATACCAGGCCGCGCTTACAGCTCTCAGTGTGTTATGTGGACCACTCCCACACAATTTATTTCCTGTATATCTATTTTTAAAATGTTTAATAGGATGCCATATGGACTGCAGCGCTGATTGGGCCACATGTGCCCATGGGCCATGGATTAAGAACCACTCGTCTACTGGGTTCTCCACACAGAAGACACTTCTCTTAAATTTGGTAAAAGTTGAGAAAAATGTGTCGAAGCATTTGAACTGGGAAAGCAAGGGTGGGAGGGGATCATGCATTTTTAGTAAAAGAATATCGAATCTTTCCCTTACAAAAACCTTCTAAAACAACAAAATGTTAATTTTATTAATGGATGGTCCTCAATGAGGAATAGTTGCTTAGCTAATAAATATTTTAGAGCAGTGGTTTTCAACCTGTTTTCATTTGTGGAGCCCTAAAAAATTTTGAATGGAGGTGTGGTCCCCTTTGGAAATTTCAAATGGCGGTGCAGACCCCTTTCAATATTAAGAGTGGGTATTTGCATACTTTTGATTGATCATAGTCATCTTTTGCAGACCCCAGTGGTCTGCAGACTATAAATTGAAAACTACTGTTTTAGAGTGTCATTTTAAATATCACAAAAATTGATTATTCACATACAGGAAACTGTAAAATATGCCACATTATGTCACTGCAAATCAGGTCAACAGTCCATTGAAGCCCCAAAACTACTGAATTCTGTTCTGAGGCTAGGGGAAAACTCCTGGACTCCTACATTGTTCTTAGGTAGAATTTGCATTCCTTCAGAACTGGTCATATATTAGGTCTCAGAATTATCCTGGACCCAAGGATGTCAAGCCCATTTGGTTAGATGCCCCATCCCTCTGTGTTCTACCTGGGGTACCATGAAGGGTTTCCATAGAAAAGGTTATACAGGGACTGGTAGCTTGCACAGCAAACTTACGGGCCCATGTATACGTGTACCATGACCTCCAGAGAGCCCTTATTCTAGTAATGGGAAAACCAACAGAAAATAAAGGCTCATGTGCTTGCTTATAAAATATAAAACTTATAAAACTTTCTGAATATAAAAAAAAAATCCCCATTTGTATTCTGAAAATCCATATTGTTGAAACATTAAAAGCAATTACATTGAATTACATTTGGGTTTGGCTTAGAGAAAACTATTATAGAGCTTGTTCACTCTCTCTCTAATGTAATTTGCCTCCCATAGTGGCATATAGTGTTGAATAACTATGGCTATGCAAAACAATTGCTGTATTTGTTTTAATCCTTTATAGGATATGTGGCATGTGTACAACCAAGTACTTTTGCATGTTCCCTCTAAGTTTTCCTCAAAGCACTTTTGCATGTTATTTGTCTCAGCATTCTCAAAACACTTTAAATAGTAGTCTTCAGCAGTTATAATTTACATAAAACATGTTCACCTGGGCCTGAAACCTATTTCCACTGTCATAAAAATATACCATTATTCTTAAGGAACAGAAAAAAAAGTAAGTACTGGAAAAATACCACTTATAGATTCTAGAAGGGAACATAGAGATTCAGAAGTGGAACAGAACAACCTAATTCTCAGTAGGGGACATGTTTTACCAAGTGAGCCAAGTGTCCCACACATTCAGAAAAAATTCACCTGCTGGGTATTTGACAAAACACTCCTCTGGCATAACCTACAGAGGTTTTTTTCTCCCAAATGAGTTAAGCAAAATAACAGAAGAAATAAGATTAAACTTGAGTAGATTAGAGAAAACCTATAAAATCTGGTGAGTGGTGGAAGGGGAAGAATTCATTTGGATAGTATTCCTTAAAAACTGGAATGAGCATGTTTTCAGTCATAAGTAGATTTATGCTTTCCTTTGACAATAGCTTTGCCAAGTTCCGGATATTGGTCCTTCAATGCTGCATGCACTACATCAAACTTGTCAAATCTTTTCTAAGCGTGTACGAAAGCAGGCAACATTTCTTTGGAAAAATAAATATTTCTCTAGGGAGTCATTGATGAGTTTCTCTGGTCATTAAAATAATTCCAGCCAGCCATATAGGATGCAGTGGTCTATTACTGATTTTAGCTTCTACTTTTATTTTAAAGCATCTTCTCCTGTAGCAGCTTGGAAGATGGGAAATAATTCTTGTGTGTTTTCAGAGTAAAAGTTGATGACAAAAATGTGTAGTACAATAGGAGGGTAATTACAAAGCCTGAAAGGTAAAAATTAACTTTTTAAAAATAGCATATATTATAAACTCAGTCAGACAGAAATATTATATGGGAGAGCCATTTCTTAATTGCTTCAGGGGATTAGGTATCTCCATGCCACCCCACCCAGAAGCGTGAATGGGCAGTGTGGCATTTAGTGGTTTATTGTTAAGTGCAGGTAATGTCAATCATTTTGTTCAGAGATTATCAACATCAGTATTTTTATGCTGTACCTAAAAGGAATGCTGGCAAAAGGCTCTGACTAACAGGTATACTTCTGTTAAGTAAATAGAACCTGTGCAGCTTTTAGGAGAAAAAATGTCAGTGGTGGGGAATTTGAAGAGCATTAAAAATCTTTTTATTTCACTCTTCCTGATAAGAATGAGTTTTATTCATGTATGTTTATCAAAAAAATAACAAACAAAAATTGCATGGGAAAGAGGAAGGAAATAATCCAGGGCTAATAGCAGCCACAAAAGGTAAAACATCTCCCCAATCACAAACTGGGTGGAGATTCTAGCGGCTGATTAAAGCAGCACTTCCTGGTGTGCCATCAGGCATATCCAGGTGTGCTGCGGCATTTTGGGCTGGAGCCATGCCCCCTGCCTGCTGCTGCTGTGGACACAGACAGATGTGGAGTGTGGCTCCAGCCAGACAGGGGGCATGGTTCCAGCCTAAAATGCTGTCCAGCTGGCCATTCACCACCCCTCCCCATTGGCATCCGGCTAGCTGTGCCCCCTCCCCCCCAGTTGGTGTCCAGTGTACCGCAGTGCTTTT
The DNA here is from genome assembly GCF_001723895.1 of Crocodylus porosus. Classification (NCBI taxonomy): domain Eukaryota; kingdom Metazoa; phylum Chordata; order Crocodylia; family Crocodylidae; genus Crocodylus; species Crocodylus porosus. The sequence goes on from NW_017728906.1 coordinate 101,598,896, forward strand.
TTATTTAGGTAAGTGTGCTGTGAGACAAAAAAGGTTGGGAATTGCTGTGTTAAAGTAGAGAGGGATGGGAACAAAGAATCACACCCTGGTTGTGTCTACACAGGACACTGACTGTGCAGTAGCCTGAGACTACTGCACAGTAGCGCTGCATGGCAAAAACCATGATGTGATGCTACTGTGCAGTAGTTTCAGGCCACTGCACAATCAGTGTCACAAAAAAACTGTTTTTTGGTGCTACTACACAATAACATGGGTGCAGTCATTTAGTAGTTGTTTATACAAGCAGTACAGTGCTATATTGACTGCACAGTCAGCATCCCATGTAGATGCAGCCTCAGAAAAAGTATTTAGTTGACTAAACTAGGACACAAGCAGATTTTATGACTCAGTACAGACATTCAAAGAGCTCCTGGTGGAAAGCGCTGTATCACACTGTACTTAAAGTGCTACAAATTAGAGCATGTTCCAGCTGAACAAATGGTACTGTTTGGAGGGCAGTGCGGGGGGAAGGGACTCAGTGTCTGCTTGCACTGACCAAGGCCAGCAGGCAGGAAGCTTTCCCATAGACCTCCCAGGAGGCTCCCAAAGCCCCCCACCCCAGCCCTACCAGCTGGGGACTGTTAGTAGTGGGGAGAGGGAGGGAAGAGAGCCCTTTCTGCTGTGCAGATCTGGCCCACCCCAAGACTCCAGCCAGCAATCTGTGGCAGGTCCTCTTTGTGGGGAGCCACCTTTACCCAGCTGTAGCCAGCAGTGGTAGAGTGAATTCCCTGCACCAGTTTTCATGGTGCTGGTGGCAAAAATTCACATGAGGGGGGTGGAAAAAGAGCCCCCCTTCCAGGTGGTGCCATTCACAGCTTCCTCACTTAAGTCTTGTTGGGGGCAGGGCTGGACCCATGCCACGGGGTGCCTCCTTTTCCACCCATGCTCACCAGATTTCCCAGCACCGTGAAAAGTGGCACAGGAAACTTGTGCTACTGCTTCTAGCTGAAGGTGGGGGGAAAGGATCCCCCCTACCATGGGGGGTGGGGGTTGGCCCAGCAAGACCTGACCCAGGATGCTTCAGGGACTGGCCTGGAAGGGGGGGAGCCTTTCCCCCAGCTTTAGCCAGCAGTGGCAGCACGAGTTCCTTGTGGTGCTTTTCACTGTGTCAGAAACATTTGTGGGGTGCGTAAAAGGAGTCCCTCTGCTAGGCAGCTCCTCCTCCCCCCACAGATTCCCAGCTCAGGTTCGGCTGGGGGCCAGTCCTTCCCCATTCTTCCTCCCTTCTCCCATCCAGCTACTGCTGGCAGTTCCCAGCTGGTGGAGGCACAGTGCTGGAAAAAGGGCCCACTCCATCACTGAATGCCAGGAGACAGACCCCAGGGACACCATCTCCTGCAGCACCCCCCTAGCTGGGCTGTGGCATGCCCTGGGGCTGGAGCACCTGTGGTCAGAAACCCCACTACTACCACCACCCACAGCTAGGGTGTGTGTGGGGCTGGGATCAGAGGCTGTCACTGACTCGGACCAGTGACAGCCAAGAAGGCCGGGCCAGCCTGGCTGCTTGGGCAGAGGAAACTAGCTCTGGTTAAGGCTACAGAGGCCCTGTGCTACATGGCCTGGGATGGCAGCGACTGCACTCTAACTTAACCCTCAATGTGATCTGACACATGTTCGATAAAGCAATCTAACAGAAAGCATTTTAGGTTAAATCCATCCATGGTAACCTTACAGTGGGATCCTCCATTTTTAAAACACTTTCTGGATGCTTAAAATACATTAAGTGTAATATATGTACCTACCCTTGGTGTCTAAACCTAACACTGCAACCCCACCAAAAAAGCCTGCTTAGCAATCACCTAATTCTGCAGGAAACTATGCATGCACCTTTATTTTCTGAAATCTCCCTAACTACATGCATTGTGTAGCCAGAACTGCCCTTATCTGATTAGCAGTGGAGCCTGATTAATGCGAGTGTCCTACAAGTCTGCAGAGGATATTCCACCACTACATGAATTTGCTGAGGTGCCTCAAGCTATCCAATACCATCCAGTGGTCAGGAAACATCTATGTTGAGCACATCATAGGTCATTACAATATGAAGATACCTGACTGAGACCCATCAGACATAAGCCCCACCAAACACATACCAAGACCTACAAAGGCTATTAATGCCTCTGAATATTCCCCACCCCAACAATTGTATACCAAATGCTAAAACCTTTGTCTAAGAACGTCTTACCCCTTTTACAAGTCTATAACATGCACAGGGTCTTACCTCTTGTCACAGAAAAATCTTAAATGTATGCTGATAACACAGAAGAGCTGGAACTGACATGCGCATTTAACTCTGTGAATGGAAAATTCCAAGGTTACCCAGCACGTGCCCCCTGGGTGACCTGAGGACCTGTCAGTCATTACTGACCTACTTTCCACACAGACGCATGCTCAGTTACAGCACTGGCATGAGGTAATCTGACCAGAAATTTCTATTGAGAAAGCGTTTTGATTGGCCACTAAATTGGTATAAAAGACTACTGAGCCCCTCCCTCGGGGGGAGACCCAACCCAGTGTGAGTGCAGAGACTGCTCTTAGTAGAGACTGTCTCCCAACAGGGGAGACCCACGTGACTGAGAACAGAGGCTGTTCATCAGGGACTGTTTCTCAGTTAGGCTCTGCGGCCCATCGGTCTCCTCCGGCGTAGGCTCTTGCTGCGTTCCATGCTCGATCTCACTTCGTTCGTGTTACATTGACCTTCTGGCTTCTGAACTGTTTTGACATCGACTACCAACCATGATTCCAGATCATCCCTGCTGACTTTGCTTCATCTCCTTACATCTCAGCTTCCGACCTCGGCTTCCATCTCCAACCATTCATTTGTCCACCACTGGACTGGCATCACGCGTTACAGTTCTTGTTTGCTTGTCATCCCTTACATGAGCTGTTGACCAGCCCTGGGACTAGCTAGTGGGCAGCTGCCCCTATCCCTTGTGGGGTAGAAAGCAAGGGCTCGCTAGTGAACCTCGTGGGCCAACAGACCCCTTTGTTGTTGTTGTTCACTGTAACTGAAGAAGCAGCTCTGCCTACACCTCAAAGCATAAGTTGAATAAATCCATCTTTAATTTGAAACTATACGCTTCCGTGCCACTCAGACTCCGCCGCCGCAAATCCCACCTGTTCGTGTTCCAGTCGCCACCCCGGCCCACCGTGACCTTGGGGCCCGATTCATTTGGTTACCCCAACACGTCTCTTCCTATCATAGCTAGCTTTGACACTTATTAACCCCTCTACCTCATGCTAACATAGGCTGTATAACTAGCTGTATGTCTTAGACTGCATCAACGTATACCAACTGCGTATCCAAGGAGCTACCATTTGTGGGGCTCTATCTGTCTCCTAGCTGCTCAAATCCATGTAAATAACCATAACTTTTAATATTTTCTAGTAAAGTTTAAAATATTATATATAGTATAGTCAATATAGTATTGACTAGGTCTAGGCAGCTTCATGTTTGGCGTGGAGGTTTCTGAATTATCCCTCTGAGTCACCTAAGCCACCCCATATACTGTACAGAGAGCTTAGGTGGCTAAATTTCAGTTTTAAGATCCATTCTACAGGCCAGGGCCCTAAAAGCTACTTACTGCAGAACCTAACTTGTAAGTGCCTAAGTCCTCTTATAACGGGCTCAAAAGTCTCTTCTTATGTAACTCCAGAGCCTCCACTCCCCCACCTTGCTGTCCCTGCACTGCCACTGGAAGGACACAGGGATGGGGAGCAGACATTTTGCCGCCTCAGCGATATGACAACCCAGGGAGTGAGTCTGGCCTATGGAGCAGATAGCATGGGCATGCAAAGGATCATGGGATGCTGGAGGAGAGCAAGGTAACCTGAGTCTGGATGGGAGCTGGGACAAAAGTTTGATAGACTGATTTAACCTAAATTAGTTAAGTCTGATACTACATCCATCCAGGTCTATCTTTAGCCATTTTTAAACTGGTTTATGTGCACTGAACTTCTGTTCTGTTACAGGTTTATACCAGTTTTCGATCACTTAAACCAGTATATGTGTTATGTCTATCCCTAATCTTTGTTATTAACCTTTCACAGGATAACAAACTTATTTTATACAGGACAGAGTATGCAGTACCACATTATTTTGACACAGAGTTAACTACCTAAAAAAGGTCTTTTCTCTTGGCTTTTATAGAACCCACTTTGAAAGAGAAAATTTCATCCCCAAACTGTGAGTGTCTGGACCAATGTTTTGATAGGTTGCTTAATTTCCCTGTTTGTACTTCTGGAGGGTTCTTCAGTTTCATTTTCCCCTCAGGCAATAATAATCATTTTGTGCTAGTGGACAAGATAACGTCTGTCAGACAATTCAGACGACCACAGCTGGAAGCACCAGCAATATTATTTGTTTTTGTTTTTTAATATGAAATCATTTTGATCCAGACAATAAAAAAAGAGAGAATTCCATTGTCTCAGGGAAAAAAAAACACATTGTCTTGTCCTAAGACTGCAATAAGCTTTTATAGTTTTGAACAAATTTACTCTTGCTGTTCAACTCTATACTTAAATTTGTTGCCTCTTACACATCTGGCATAAGAATTTCCAACACTGTTTTGTCTCCTGAAAAAAAGTATTAGTGTTGAAAAGGATTTTCATTTGCTGATTACTGCGACAAAATAGAAGACAGACTCTTTAACAACCCACCCTCCACATTGTCCTAAGTAGCAATTAGAAATGCATAATTCCAGTTTGCAAGCTAGCCTATCATCCTATCAAACCAGAATGTGTGCTAGTGATGCAGCATGCTTTTTATAAGCTAGGAGTCCAACCCAAAAATTAACATACTGCAACTTGGCTGGTTTGACATAGTTGTCAATATACCTTGTAAATTGACAATTCTAAAGACAAATACAAATGGTACATTTTTACATAAATTTCAATACTCAAGATCAAATTTAAAGCCAAAACAAGTCACGTGACCCATGCAGAAGTACTTGCCTTAGCATACATGCACATACTTGGAAACCAACAACTATGAACTAAAATAAAGAGCAGCATCTAACGATTAAAGTCACAATCTGGGTTCAGTTCCCAACTTGCCAATGACTTACTGTGATCTTGGGACAGCCAAGTAATTTACTTATCTCTCTTGCAAGACAAGCATGAGAATAAAATTCATTAATATCATACTTTGTGTATGTCAAATATTTAATACTATTTATTTTGGGGGGCAAATTCTTGTCTCAGGGTAGCGACGTGAATCTGGCATATAGCCAGAAAGTATCAAGAGAGATACATCAGATTCAAATAAGTGTAACTAAGACCTGAATTTGGTCCCTAGTGAGATTTACACTGTTTTATTTTCTTAAACATTACACTTTCCACAGCTCTGAATGTTATGGCTTTTCTGCATGAATTGACATATCTTCTACAGATTTTCTCCAAGCAACAGAAAAACAATAAAGTCAGGAAGTAATGTAGAGTACATAACGCATTGCGAGAGAGGTTATGCCTAGAAGTTCATGAGACATTTTACTTCTTCAAAAAAATACTTAAAAGTGACCTTTTTAATTAAAGCATTACTGCAAAGTTCTTCCCCTAAGATATACAACATAATGAATACAACTTGTAAAGTGTATCCACCTTCAAAGAGGCTGTTCTTATGACAGTGTTAAGTAGTTTTTATTTCTTTAAAAACAATAAGACTTCCAGCATTGCTAGTGACAATGTGGACCCTTTTACAACCTTTTATAAATGTGTTTTCCATAAAGGTGGAGTTTTGTGAATTGAAAATTCAAGGGGCTCTCAAAACAATTCCTGCACAGATGGTCAGTTGTAACATAAGGTGAGAATCAGAAAACCTGCCACTTAGCTACCCTCTCAAAGTTAAGAATAAGCATCTGGTAAGAATATACAACATATTAAACAGGCTGTGGTTTTTAAGGGAAAGCTACTGAGATCTCATAGCCTTTTTGCAGCAAGAGCATATGGCTGCAAGGGAGGCCTCAAGTGGGAAGAGGAGAGACTGAAAGTAAATTAAAAGCAGAACTTGAATAGACTTCTGAAGAATTAAAAACTGCCAACAAAGTTTGATGTCTAAAGTTGATAACAGATTTTTATTTCCTTTTTTCCTTTTTCACTACCTTTTCCTGTAAAACATTAGGGTTACTTTTGGGAGAGCAGAATTTCTGTATCACACATCCCTGCAAATTATAAAAGAAACTGCAAACATGAAAAATAAGAGTGATTCTTTCTAGACTGAACAGTTTACTTACCCTCTAAAACAGCTATGCAACAGTGCATAAGCCCTGCAAAGGCAAATTTTATATTTATCATGCTATCTTTTGGACTGAATTTCATAATCCATAACAATCTTTGATCTGATAATTGTAGTTTATCCAAAGACATGAAAAAGCTATCACACCTATCAAACAGATAAGGTGCTTTAAGTTTATCATGAGTTTATGTTTAAGGTGCACTTCAACTTTTAAAATAAAAAATTTATTTTAGTTATTTTATATTATATTTTCCTATCATAATGCCAGATTATTGTAACTGAAAGAAATTCGAGGCGGGAATGTTTTGTTTTTTGTTGTTTGTTATCTTTTTCTATTTACCTGTAGTCTATTTGACTCTGTATCTGCAGAGTCTCCCAATGCCTGGGGAAGGGTATTTGTGCCTGAAAGCTTGCAGAAAACTTTTCTCAGCTATTTAGTTGGTCAAATAAAACATATCAGATTTATCCAAAGAACCTTGCCTGCTTATGTCCTTAGACCAATACTGCTACAATCAGTGGCCCTTCGCAAAATCAAAACTCTTGTCAGAGAAACTTGGAATAGGCATGCTAACGGGAAATGCTTTTACCTTTTGGTTCTATTATTTGCCTGCATTGCATATAGAAGATGTATAAATAAAGATTTTTATAAATAAATAATCTCTGCCTCTGAAAGTCAAGAAACTAGCATGCACACATATTTTTCCTTATTTCTTTTACTTTTATAGTCCCCATCACTGCAGTATCTGAACATTTCACAAGACTACTGTCCATAGGAGGGATGATCTTTGTCATCCAGGTGAAATAAATGATGAAGGGTCTGAGACAAAATCTACTGAAATTGATGTGAGTCTTCCCCTTAACTCTGGATGAAGAGTTGAATGCCACATCTGAATTAGGTGCCTAAAGGAAGGCTTGGTCAGAACAAATCCTAAATTCCAATTCAGAGAACCTCATCTTAGTTGTTATGTAGCCTCAAAGAAACCTACATTTCATAGAAGCATTACTGATTGGCTTTAAAATTCTCTAGGTACTTGGACCTGGGCCTCCAACATGCCCAGAATTGTTCCAGTTGCTCCTGAAGCAGACTGAAATGTACCAGTTATGTCCACTGTCAATGGCTTGGCTCAGCTGGAGTCACGAGAACTTATCCCAAGAAGGTATTCATGCTTTTTGTTATTAGCTGCCCTCCTGTATATTAGACTCACTCTTAGTGACATAGTTACCACCAGGCTGTTTGGAAGACTGGATTCAGGTCCATGGCTGTTCTTACTTTAATAGATGGTATTGAGCAATGACAGTCCATATTGTCTAAAGGATTAACAAGATCCCATGTACCTCTTGGCTTTAGTGATACTCTTGGCAAGCCTAGCTACCAAAATAATGGCTTGTTAAAGTATCAAGCCAGTCAAGCTGCAATGATTCCAATATGCAGAGGTTTCACATGACAAAACTGACATAATCACATATTGTTTAATCTTGAAATCTTGAAGCACCAGTGTTGCCCTGGGGCCCATAGGCCTGTGACAAAATCCAATAGAATCATTCTCCTATGATTTGTATGATTTCCTCTTGAAACTGGCAGATGAATTTGTATCTTTAAAAGATGATGTTTTGGGAGATGATTATATAAAGGTCAAATTTTATACTGATAGCACTGTATACTTTTGATTCTTCAGTCATTAAATTTAAGGACAATATGACATCTTTGGCCTGTGTCCCCAGTGTCTTCAGGAGAATGTCAATATGCTACTCTTCTGGCTTGTTTTCCAAGCCCAATGCTTACCTAAAACTATCAAATCTCATCTTTCACTTGTTCTATCGTCCTCTCAAGTAAATTATCCCCGGAGTCACTATTTGGTAAAGAGAAGCATCTTCGGCCATACCTTATACATGGTCTCATTCATGAATCATGTAGAGAACACAAATTTTGTTTTTGTCTTTTACAGGATCATTCCTGTTGCTCCAACTATGTAATGTTTGCTTTATAGGGAACAGATTTTTTTTACTGATGGTCAAACAGCATGTCAGCAGCTGCAATGCAGGAGAGGAAAGGATAATGGTTTTATTTAATCTCCAGCTACCACAATAGGCCCAGAACTGCCTCCTATAACAATCCCCCAATAACATGATGACCACACTCCAACAGTCTCTGGCTAGAACACAGATCAGTAAACTACCACGGGTTTCACTGTCTCCTCTAGCTGCAATTTAAAACAAAATAGTTTGTCCTGATCACTCTTTTAAAAGATGGATGCAAGCACCAACCATCAAGGAGGAGTTCAAGGCTGTACATCCTGAGCTAAGAGGTACTTTCCTTAAGCCCTAAGTAATATGCCTGAAAGGCAGGATTTTAGACTCATTCCCATCCTTAATCTTTCCCTGTTGGTTTCCTCTGGGTAGCTGCATGCTGAGCACACTTAGCCTACTCAAAATGCTGCCTTTTATGGATCCTGTTCTGAGGCATCTAACTCTATCTCTACAATGCATAGGGAGCCAATGTGCTTAACAAAATTAGGAATTTCAATACCCGTGTCCTAAATGACTTGGCCAAAGGTCACAGTACTGACAGAAGTGAGAACGGAAACATGTGAATCAACTGTATTATTTGCTGGACCAGTGATGCTCAATGTTTTGACCTCACAGATCACCTGTAGGCTGGATCAGGCCCTGGAGCCTAGAACTGCCCCCTCCCATCCCCTGCGCACTGGGACTGGCTCCTAGGGGCCTGTAGCCACTTAATATGCACTAGGATAGGGGTCCAGAGGCTTGAAATTGCCTTCTCTCATGCCCATACCTGCCAGGATTGGGCCCAGTGCCTTCTGTCCCTACATGCTGAAATCGGGCACCGGATCCAGAACTCTCCATATGTCTAGAGATTTGGCAGCAAGGGGAGCAGTGCCACCACTTCGCTGCTGCCAAATTTCTGGACCTATGGATAATTCTATGGGCTGGATGACATGGTGCTGGGGGTTAGATTTGGCCCTCAGGCTGGACACTGAGCACCCCTGTACCACACCAAATTGCACTCAACTGTTTTAACAATTCTAGCTATCACCATAGAGGGTTGTGAAATTTGGTTGGAATAAGTGCACTCAGAGAGTCTGAGTATGATCTTGTCCCTGTTTGTATACACTCCTTCACAGTTAAACATGGTTTGGGGTTTCAAATAAAGATATTCTGCACTGCTTAAACTAGAAAATTGGTGTTAAAGCCTGGCACAAATAGAGCTCCCAGTGAATGTCTGAAAACACAAAGGGCTTCCTCCCTCCTCCTGCACACTGTGCTGGGGGAATGATTTCTCCAGCATGTGTGCCAGTGTGGAGGAGTTCCTCCCTCTGCTTGCATATGGCCCTTGAGTTAAGGGAGGCAGCACAATAGGCATTCTGGCTCCCAGTGTGCTTCTATCTCTGTCCCCTCAGTTGCAGTGCCATGGGGCGTGCCCTAGGAGAGTTCCCACTCTGTGCTTTGCAGACACATGCCAGGGAAAACTCCTGCTGGAGGCTTCTCCCCTTTCCCAACACAAGGGTACATCTGCAACCAGGAGGGTTTCCCACCTGCAGACACATGCCCCAAGTTGGAGGGGGGCACCCAGAGCCCTTTTCTCCTAGGATCAGGCCCCTGAAGCCCTGGAAGAAGTAGCGGACTGACTGTGAGGGACTATAGCCCCAGCAATGTCTTTTAGATGTCTGTGATGCCAACCATCTGTGCTGCAACATATAGTGGCAGAGCTGATCACACTCCAAAGAGGACATCTTTTTCCAGCCCTAGTTACCTTTCCTGCCTAATACAAAATAAGTGAAAAGACCAGAAGAGTAAAGATTCGGAAATGCTGCTTTTTTATCCTATTATTGCAATCCCTGACTAGGCCTAACTTCTGATGCACTTATTCTGATCCACCAGTTCCCAATATTCATTAGGCTGTGTACTGACAAAAGAATCCAATCATATCACTTTAAATGAGGTGGGGGTGAAGAAACTTCTGCTCATGGGTACATACAGTTGATCCATTGTAACCATTTCATTTGTTTACTCACATCCCACAGGAAGGGAAACTAAGCCCCAGTAATTCACCCCTGAATGAAAGGTGGTAAATTAGTCCAGATTAATCTCTATTGTTTTGCGTAAAACAGTGTAACAACAATCTGTTCACACCTTTTTCACTACATCCATTTCCCTGCTTCAGGATAGGTTCTCATAGACTAATGTATCCCACTGATTGAAAAATTTGTCCTAATATTCAGTTGACATTTTCCTCTTCTCAGCTTCTTTTAATTAATATGTTTGTGCTGCTTGTCTCTGAACTCCCTCTGTTTGATAATATATTTCTGGTAACATAGGGTGAAATTGTATTCCATCTGCCTCTAAGGTTTCAAGGGATGAAAAATCCTATTAATCTTTGAGACTGGCAAACCAGGAAAGATAGAATTATGTCCCCTTCAGCAATATTCCCCTCTTCCTCAGAACCTGTGGAAACATTTCCATGAGGACGAGAAATTTAGCTTTTATGAACATTATATTTGCGTTAAGTAATCTCTATATTTAAGACAATCTTAAGACATCTTACTGAGACGTCTAAAAATGTCCTGATAGCACAAGTCCATTATAATGGCATTCCTGTGGCTTATGAAATGGACAAAAAAATCTTAACTATATGATTGATGGCGCAGACATTCTCAGGGAAACCAGTCTTTTGGACCATAATCTCTTGCATGTTCCACCTGTTTTTAACCCTTGTGCAATGAGGCATCATGTCTAGAATTGATTATAAATTCTGAAGTATGAACAGAAAGAAGGACCTTTATGTTCCCTGAGATTATGTCTATGTATACAGCTCCAAATTATAGCATCTATTTATTGCACTGAAATCATGCCCCCCAGTGCCTCTCTATTCAGCATAATTGAGGTGAACAGCACATACTCTGGCCAGGAGAAAAATAACCTTGTAGAAACCAAAGGTAAATCAATCCCGGGAGGATTTCCTGGGAGAGTGAATGTATGTATACATTCTCTTCTGAGAGAAGCCATGGCACAGTCTCCCAGGATCCCAGGGTGCTTTGCTCCACCAACCTCTGCAGAAAGACAGTGTGTTTTACTGTGCTACAGGAAGGTACAGACTAACGCTTACCAGTGTGGGCCAGCCAATCAGGGCTTCCCTGTGCACTGCTGCCACCTGTCTCAAGGCAGATTGAAGGAGCCTGCAAAGCATGCTGAGATGTGTATTTAAGAGCCCCTGGCTATGTTGCTTGTTACATCCACACTGCAAGCTCTCTGCTCTTCATGGGCTCAGCATTTGAAGGTCTGTTCAGGTATCTTTGGGCAATTTTTCTACCAGTAAAGCAAATCCAGATCAGTTGGATGTGTGTACATAGCCTCTCTGTCAGCCTCTTCAGGGGCCTCATTCTTCACTCATTAACATCAGTGGCAGTTTATCCATTCTCCTTAGCTAGAGGATAGTCTCTGAGCATCAATCAGATCACTAAAGCACTACTGAAGCTAAGCTTATCTCCCCCCTTCTCCCCGTTTCCAAGATAGTAAGCATACATCAGCATACAATGTTCAGCAGAAGGCTACAATGCTGTGATGAAGTGCTGAAGTTGCCTTGATTCACTAACTGCTGACTTCCGAACTTGAGGCAGTTTTAAAATGTCCTAGCAGCTCAGCACTGGACAAATGGCAGTAAAATTTGTTGCAATGTGGGACATGTTAGCAGCAGTTTGAATCTCTAGCAGATATCTTATTAAAGCTCTATTTTAGTCATTCCCACTTGGAGGCTTACTTTTTAAAATAATGCAGATAGGTTCATGGGACAAAGAACATCCAAATAAGATTCTGCTTCTAGGATCCTATATTTTTATTGCTATAAATTAATTCACCTGCAGAAGCAGTAGAAGGAGAACAGAAATGGCAGACTGAAGAACACCCTGCAGCTGTCTCCTTGTGTGATGCCCAGCAAGAATTAATTCAGAACGTGTTACTTTGCAGTCTAAGTACTCAAATCATCAGATGGACAAATTTCCTTTAACTGCCTGTTTGACTTAATTTATTGCATATTACATTGATTTAAAGACTTTGAAATGAAAAAAATCCCATTATTATTTCTAATAAATAACTCGAGTGAAATATAGAAAACAAATTTACAATATTTAAGGCATAAACTTACCAGTTTGTGAAATGCATACAAAGTGCACTGGAGCTGACTTTTCTAGAAAGAGAGTTTAGGCATGACTCTAACTGTCACTGAAAATGGAATATAATATTAGGATTCAAGTTTAAATTTCAGTAAAATAACAAGTTTGACATTTTACTAGGGATGATAAAATGTTTAAAAAATAAAACACTATGGTTAGTAATAAAAACTTCACTTTACTACAGGCCTCAATATTTAAGAATATATCTGATTTTGAGCATGTGAGTACTTCTTTAAAGTAGGATTTAAGGAAATAATACTTCATCTAGTTACTTTGTGCCCTTTTAAAAAGTGATTTGTCAAATTGCACATCACTCAGTGACACAAAACTGGAATTTCTTGAATCTCCACTTGCCCACTGATATTCTTTTTAAAATTATAGCTAATCAATTTTTAATAGTTGTCAAAACATACTATTTCAGGTGAGTCACTTTTCAGGAATTTGGCTCAAATTTAACAATTTTTTTGCCTAAAAAATAATGGAAAAATCTTAAGTTAAATTGAGGGGGGTATTGTTTGTTTGATTTCTTTTGGTACAGGGGTTCTGCTGTTTTGGGGGGGGTGTTAAACATTTGAAACCAAATTTAGTAAGCTAAATTCTCTAAAAAGAAATGAGAGGAAAAACATATTGTTCAATCCATTTTTTTTTCTCCTTACACTTTCTTACACTTGTTTATGGAAAGCAAGAAAGGGGAGAAAATACTACAAACCTTAAGAAAATCCAAAAGCAAAACAAAAACAAAAAAGCAACCAAAAGTAGAACTGATTTTTCAGTTTTGTGGATACAGATTTTAAGTAACATTTTATATATGTCAAATAAATAAAATGTTTTATTTCAATTTAATGTGTCAATCTGAGATTGAATTTTATATTTTAATTTTTCTTTTAGAAATTATGTTCTTCCTTCTCAATCAGTACTATATCATGCAACACCACAGCCTAATTTTACTGGGTACTGTAACACTTACAAAAGTAATCTTTCAAATGTGATGTGATCATTTATGATCTAGTTGCACTTCAAACCATAACAGATGTGTTATTGTGAGTTCTCGGAAATATTCCAATATGAGTCATTAAGTGTATTTTCCATTCCAAACATTTCTCTAAACAATCGACTAAACACATTGTATGTAGACATGGCACATCTATACCTACAAACTCTAATAATTATAGCCTGTGCTAAAACTGGAGAAATATTATTTGAATTTTTTCTATGCATAAGGACTATTCTAGTGGAAAGAAATTGCTGAATGACATTTTTATTACTTTTAAGTTCATTTTTGGCTCAATTTGACACATAGTGAAAAGAAAACAGCAACAAAAACATCACAAGAAAAAGAGACAATACTTAATTTTAATGGATTCAGAATGATCACTATCATTATCTGCTTTGCCATCAGACATTTTTATGTCTACTCATCAATGAAAGATAAATGATGGATCTACATCTTAAACTAATACTTTGATGGGGACTTTGACCCAGCAAAATACTGACATTACTGTATACCATTTGTCATTTGATTTCAGGTTGTTAGCAAACAGATGTCTCCTTTAGTCCACACCATACTCTCAGTTACTAGGGCAGCTGTTGCTATGATATTTGATAAAGGTATGGAAGGTGATTATAATGTTTTTTGTAGATCTATCTATATTAAGTGCAGGAGATTATGAGATGTGAGATGCATTTCCTGCTTTTAATGCCTATTTTTTAAAATGCTTTTAGTTCAATGTAATTTCCTGTGCCAAATATAATTTTCTTTTTAAAAAGCCTTCTAAGGTAAATTTCAAACAGATGATCTTTGTCTACTAAATGCCTCTGTCCTCCCTCCAAACCACCCTCCCATTTTTACATCTAAATACCAAATCTCACATGAGATTATAAAATATTATTTGTCAAATCCTAGTTTTTTAAAATCATAATTGTCCTAACTAGATGCCTAATAATGTGTGGAAATCTTAAGATAATTTTGTTTGTCACACGTCTGTGGAAAAGGTTTAGTTAGGCTGCTGATACAAGCCCTGTGCTCTTGTCTGTTTAGTGCAGTTTTTGTATCCAACACCAAATTTCAGAAGAACATATACATCTTAGGCTGCATATACACACGTTCAAATGATCTAGAAGAATTTTCTCCAGTTTATTTTCCTGGTAGAAAAATGTACTTGGAAATGTGAAGAGCCATTCAAATGCTGAACCCCTATGAAATAATTTGCAGTGCTGATTCTACACCCAGGGAGAACTTGTGCTGTCATATCAGAATACTTTGCAGGCCTTCCCAGTCCACCTGGAGACAGGTGACAGGAGTGCACAAGGCAGCCCTGATAACCAATGATACTGACAGGAATGACACTTAACAGATCAAAGGAGATGACATGGCTCTTGGCAGTGGGATTAAGGAGCACAGGAGGCTTCATAGTTTCATAGATATTAGGGTCTGAAGGGACCTATTAGATCATTGAGTTCAACCCCCTGCCCCAGGCAGGAATGAGTGCTGGGGTCAGATGACCCCATCCAAGTGTCTGTCCAAGCTCCTTTTAAACACCTCCAAGGAAAGGGACAGCACCACCTCCCTTAGAAGCTATTCCATATTTTGGCAACCATCACTGTAAATAATTTTTTCCTCATGTCCAGTCTGAATTTGCTCTCTTCCAGTTTGTGGCCATGATTTTTAGTTACATCAACAGGCACCCTGGTAAACATTGTATCCCCTATTTCATGCTGCTCCACCCCCGATGAATTTGTAGGCAGCAATGAGATCACCTCTCAGCCTCCTCTTGCAGAGGCTGAAGAGGCTGGGATCTCCCAATCAGTCCACATAGGGTTTTTTCTGTAGGCCTTTAACCAGATGAGTGGCCCTCCTCTGAACCCTCTCCAGGCCATCCACACCCCTCCCAAAGTGTGGCACCCAAAACTGGATGCAGTACTTCAGCTGCGGCCTAACCAATGCTGCATACAGGGGAAGTATCGTCTTCCTAGACCTGTTTGTGATATACCTGCTAATGCAAGAAAGGGTTTGGTTAGCTTTATTTATTACCTCATCACACTGGTGACTCATGTTCATTTTGGAGTCGACTACGACTCTGAGATCCCTTTCCGCAGTTGTGCTACTTATAGTGGTACCTCCCAGGCTCTGGGAGTGTTGATGATTCTTCCTCCCCAGGTGAAACACATGACACTTATCCTTATTAAACTGCATGCTATTCTGTACAGCCCATTTCCCCAGCCTATCCAAATCAGCATGGATTCATTCCCTGCCATCTAGTTTGTGTACCTCTCCCCATAGTTTGGTGTCATCAGCAAACCTGGACAGGGTGCTTTCTACTCCCTCATCCAAGTCACTAATGAAGATACTGAATAATACCGGTCCCAGGACAGAGCCTTGGGAGACTCCGGTGCCCACATTTCTCCAGCTAGAAACTGACCTGTCCACCACCACTCTCTGGGTGCATCCCAAAAGCCAATTTTCTACACATCGTACTGTGTAATAATCCACATTGCAATTGTTTAGTTTATTTATAAGAATTGGGTGTGACACTGTGTCAAAGGCCTTTTTTAAATCTAAGTAAATAAAATCAACCTCTATTCTTTCATCCAAGCATTTTGTGACCTGGTCGTAAAATGAAACCAGGTTAGTCAGGCAGGATCTGCCTGCTATGAACCCATGATGACTGAACCTTAGTATCTTTTTACCCACTGATGCCCCACAAATGTGATCCTTAACAATTTTCTCAAAGGTCTTGCCAAGGATAGAGGTGAGACTAACTAGGCTACAGTAACCCACTTCCTCCTTCCTCTTTTTGAAAATAGGGACCACATTGGCCCTTTTCCAATCCTATGGGACCTGTCCTGAGCACCAGGAGTGCTCAAACAGTTGTGCCAGCAGTTTCAGTATGACTCCAGCTAGTTCCCTAAGTACCCTAGGAAGGAAATCATTGGGACCTATTGACTTAAATACATTCAACCCTCTAGGTGCCCCTTTACTAGGTCAACTTAAACAGCTGGAGCATTGGTATCTATACTGGGCTTGCCCAAGGTCCCAATGGGATGCGTATTTGTATTTCTGTCCAGGAGCACCGAGGCAAAGAAATCATTTAGAAGCTCTGCTTTGGCCATCCTATCTGTTACCAGTTGCCCTAGTTCATCCTGAAGGAGCCCTAAGTTACCCTGCACCTTCTTTTTGCTTCCTATGTACTTAAGTAATGACTTCTTGTTATCCTTAAAATGACTTCTTGTTATCCTTAACTTTTGCTGCCAGCCTAAACTTCATTTCTGCTTTGCTTTCCTCACTGTTTCTCTGCAAGCTTGAGCCAAACAAGTATACTCCTCCTTGGTGGCAGCCCCCTGTTTCCACAGCCTGTAGGTGTCTTTTTTTCCCTCCAGGCTCTCCTGGATTTCCATGATCCACCAAGAGGGTTTCTTTGTTTTTTTGCCCCCTTTTATGTGTACTGGGATGGTCCTTTTCTTTGCCTGCAGGATTAGTCCCTTGAGAAATGCCCACCCTTCCTGGACTCCCACCTCTCCAAGGCAGTCCCTCCCTAACTAATCTCTTGAGCTTGTTGAAGTTGGCCTTCCTGAAGTCTAGCACTTCTGCTCTACTAGTTATTTTCCCTATCTTTCTCCAGATAGTGAACCCTATCAATAGGTGGTCACACTCCCTTAGGCTACCTTGCCTCTGAGAGCTGTCTTGAGAATTCTTGGCCTAATCCGTCCACACTACCAAGTCCCTTTCTCCCAGACGCCCCTGTAACCTGACCCATAGTACCTCAATTTGCCCTTCTTCCTGGCCCAAATTAACTACGGAAGATGTATATTGCTCCCTAACATAAAGAGCAATGCCTCCCTCTTTTTCCCCACTCTGTCCTGTCTGTACAGCTTGTAGCCCTTGATGTCCACTGCCCAGTCATGGGTAATATTCCACCAAGTTTCTCTTAGCCTAACCAGGCCAAATACTTTATTTGCAAGCAGGAGTGCAAGTTCCTCCTGTTTGTTCCCCATGCTCCTAGCATTAGTATAGAGGCATCTAAGCCCCCCAGTAGGCACTCCTGCTACTTCCCCACTCTGATGCTTAGCAGGACCCTTGGTACTTACCTGGACTGTTCCAGCACCTAGCTTGAGGTTTGTCATTCCTGGCCTATTCCTGCCATCAACATCCCCGTCCCCCAGTGATGGGAACCCAGCATAGGAGATCAGCCACCCTGTAAGAGAAGAGACTCTTATCTTTTGGAGCCCATCTCATCCAAACAAGGCCTTATCCTGGAAGTGCAGGTCGTGGTCAAGGAATCCAAACCCCACACAATGGCACCAGCTCTGAAGCTGTGAGTTGACCTCTCTAATGCAAACGCTGTGGTGTTGTCCTTAACCACTAAGCGGTAGAAGGTGTTCTCATCAATCCTCCCAGTGAAAGGTATGGGCCTAGGCAGGAACCATAATATCATGAAAATAAACATGTGACAGTGGTGTTGACATGAAAGCTTTTGATTCTTTGACAACAGGAGGATGTTCTGAGGAAAAGAACTGCTATCAAGAGATGGGATTCATCTGACCATAACTAGAACAGCATCTCTGGGTGTCATCTGGGCAATTTATTAAGGAGGGCTATAAACTATGCTCCTTCAGTGGCAGAGTAAACAATCCAGAAGAACAGAATCATGAGAAGAATCTCAACTCTGTGAAAAGGTTGGAGAGCAAAAGAACAAATAAATGATGCAAAAGGGAAATTAGTTCAAAATGTAAAGAACATCTAATGCATGTAGACAAATGCAAGAGACATGGGAAACAAACAAGGTAAGCTGGAACTTACAGCCTGTGAAAAGAAAGGTGATCCAATTGGTATCACAAAGACAGCTCTTATGACTGGAATGTGAACACTGAGAACTACATTCTGTTTCAGAAAGATAGGGTTGAGACAAAAGGTGGAGGCATTGTCCTTTATGCCAAAAATACATATATTTGTGCTGAGGTTCAGAAGGAAGAAGCTAGCAAACCAGAATATATTTGGGTGAAGATAAAGGGTCAAAGATGTAGCATAGATATAATAATGGAGATTTATTAATGGTGGGGCAAGTCAGGAAGAAAAGGCAGATGAAGCACTTCACGGAGGTAAGAAAATTCTATAAAAGTTGGGAGATGTTACTGATGGGAGACTTCAATTATCTGCACAACTGTTATGAAGACTACTATAGCTAATTATAAGCTGTCAGGCAAGTTTCTAACTTGCATAAAGGATAACTCTCTGTACAGAAAGATTTTAGATATAGCGAGAGGATAATCTATATTGAATCTTGTCCTGACAAACAGAGAAGAATTGGTGGAGGATCAAGTGATGAGAAATTTGGGGAGAAGTAGACATAATATGATAGACTTCATTAGCCTGAGATGGGGGAAAAGCATGAGAACAGCAGAACTAAGGCATTATATTTCAAAAGGGCAAACTTCAGCTGACTCAAGAAGACAGTAGGCATGTGCCACGGGAGAACAGACTGAAGGATAAAGGCACCCAGGAGGCCTGGAAGCTTCTGAAGGGTACAGTATTGGAAGCCTGACAAGAAACTGCTCTAATACAACTGAAGCACAAGTAAACTGCTGAGACCAATGTGGCTGAACAAGGAGCTTCTAGGATGCCTCAAACATAAAAGGAAAACTTCTTCTCTTTGGCAATCCCTTGCAGTTGGGGATGACTGACTTTCATGTTTGTTTTATCTGTGTGTCTGAAGAAGGTAGATGACGCCTATCTAGGATGGACAGACTCTACTTCAGTTCAGACATATGCTTCTGTGTGTGGTGGGTGGTGCTGGATTCTTTATTTAGACCAGTGTTTCTATCACTCCCACTGTTCCATCTCCTGTTGTTGTAATGAGGTTTTGAAGGCTCTGCTGCTGATGAGAGTGTTCTCAACTCCGTCCTGCAACATCAAGTCAGAAATGATCTTGGAACCCCTTCCAACCTTGATGAGGTGTGAGAGCCATCAAGCAGATGAAGAATAACAAGGCATTTGGATTGAATAGAATCCCCATAGAAATCTTCAAGCAGTGAGGATTCAAGCATGTCCTTATCTAAGGGTCTAGAATGATGAGAAAATCCCAGATGACCACAGGGGTGCAATGATTGTGACAATCTTTAAGAAAGGAGACAAGTCTGACTGTGGAAACTACAGAGGGATCCCCTTGCTAGCCACCACAGGAAAGATCATTGTGAGAACCCTCCTGAACCATCTCCTTCCACTTGATGAAGAGTTCCTTTTAGAGTCTCAGTGTGGATTTAGGCCATCAAGAGGCACAACTGACATGATTTTTACAACTACCAGCTGCAGGAGAAATGCCAGGAACAACATAAGTTTCACTACATGGCCTTTTTTGACCTCTCAAAAACTTTCAACTCTGTCACCTGAGAAGTGTTGTGGATCATTATCCTGAAGCACAGCTGCCCACTGAAATTTGTCACCATTCTCTGCCTTCTCCATGATGGTATGTGAGTGGGGGTTCTCATTCATGAATCTGTCACAGATCCTTTTGAGGTTAAAATGGGAGTTAAGCAATTCTGCATCATTACTCCAACACTTTTTTTCAATATTCCTTGCCGTGATGCTACATCTAACCACCAACAAACTTTCAGCTGGAGCTGAGCTAAACTACTGAATGGATAGTAAGCTGTTTAACTTCAGCTGACTCCAAGCCAAAATCAAGACCACCCAGGCCTCAATAAATGAGTTCCAGCACATTGGTTATTATGTAGTGTGTGCTTACTTGAAAGCAGACCTTCAGGCAATCATCAACATCTTTACTGAGGCATACAAGAAAATGGGACTGATACTTAACATTCAGAAGACTAAGGTCCTTCACCAACAAGCTCCTAATGAACAATTTCCAGCTTTGGTAATCTAGATCCACAAGGAGATTCTGGAGAACACTGAGTATACCTTGGAAGCCATCTTTTGCAGAAGGATGACATTGATAAAGAAGTCCAATATTGCCTCAAATGTACAAGTGTTGCCTTTGGATACCTGAAGAAACCAGTGTTCGAAGATAATGACTTCAGATCCAAAATCAAGCTCATGGTTTATCAAGCAGTCATGATCCCCACTTTGCTGTATGGAGTTGAGACATGGACAACATAAAGGAGACATCTAAAGTTGTTGGAGAAGTACCCTCAATGCTTTTTGCAGAAGATTCTCTGAATCTGGTGGTAATACAGATGCACTGTTAGTGTCCTCTTGCAAGCAAACATTGAAGTGATGATTATCCAACATCAACTTTGTTGGGCCAGCCATGTCATCCAGATATCTGACTCCAGACTCCTGAAGCAACTGGCTCAATAGCTAGAAGCAAAGAGTAGTTATAAAAGGAATCATGTCAGAATGGCATGAGGTTTTGAGTGGAGTCCCACAGTGGTTTGTTCTGGGCCCAGTGCTATTCAACATATTTATTAATGATTTGGATGCTGGAATAGAAAGATTCTTGAGCAAGTTTCCAGATGAAACAAAACTAGGAATGATTATGAAGACACTGGAGGATAGAAGCACAGTTCAGAAGAATCTTTTCGGATTGAAAGTCTATGTTGTAGCTCTTAGGATGAAGTTTAATGCTGACAAGTTACTATACCTCATGAACAATAATAAAAAACACAAATACAAAATGAGTAACCCCAGGCTAAATGGTAGCAATATTCAGAAAGATCTGGGAGTCTTCACAGATCACAGACTCAATATAAGTTTTCAATGTGATGCAGCTGCACAAAAGGTCAATGACATTTTGGGATACATCAATAGAAGTATTAGGTGCAAGACAAGGGAAGTGACAGTACCTCTCTACTCAGCTCTGCTTAGGTCTTATTAGAATATCATGAGCATTTTTTTAAGGACATGGAGAAGTTAGAGAGAGTCCAGAGGCAGTGGGCTAAAATGATATGTAGGTCTTGGAAGGCAGGTCATATTAGAAGAGGCTAAAGAAGCTAGGCATATGCAGCTTGCAGAAAAATAACTTGAGGGCACATGATAGCAGTTTCTTGAAGGGGTGCCATAAAGAAGAGAGAAAACATATTTTTCTCTTCTCTTGCAGAAAACAGAACATGGACCAATGATTTGAAATGTCAAATTCAGATAGGATATATGGAAAATGTATTGACTGTTAAAACAGTGAGGCAATGGAATAAACTGTTTTGGAAAGTTTTGGAATCTCCATCATTAGAGCTTGTTGAGAAAAAGTTGGACAAGCATTGTTCAGGGATAATTATAGGCATAGCTATGCTTATGTTCTACTATTTTTCATGCTTCTGGGCTTTTCCGCTTGCAATATAGGGATGGGAAGAAAGCTTTTTTCTCTTCCTGTTGGTTACATGCTAGCTCCCAATCTTCCTCAGAAGTATTGGGTGTTAGTTGCAGCCAGGCTGGAAATTTTGACTGGGTGTGTCAGTGTTCCTGCTAGGACTAAAATCCAGGGATTCCTGACTAGAAAGACTTTCCCCTGTGCTTGGGCTCAGGAAGGAATTTTATCCCATGGTCAGATGGTTATGGACTCTGAGGGATTTTGCTGCCTTCTGTAGTGGGAGGCATGGCTTTCCCCTTTGGATCTCTCAAGCATATAGTAACCACCCCCACAGCAGTAGAACATTGACCACCATTGTCTCCCTGCTTTACCTGTATCATGTTATGGCTATACCTTGTGATTGTGTGTTGAATAGGTTAGACAAGGGTTTGTATAGGGTGGTGTGGAAAGGGATGATTCTGCCTCAGATAGGGGGTTGGACTAGATGACCTCCATTGGTCCCTTCCATTCCTATTTTTATATCATTCCACATAAAGTATTAAATATTCATTGAGACAGAAAGCATTAGAGGATTGGAGGTTTGTCTTTATAATCTGAATATTTGGATACTCACCCAGAATGGGGACACAGATATTTATCTGCCTGAACAAATGAATACTTCAAGTCCTTATGCAAGGTAGTGAAGTATCAACAGGGGAAACTAAGAACAATTTTCCTTTAAGTATTCTACAGCATGGTGATTAGGACATAGCTCTCCAAAGATGAAAGTGCAAATCTTAAAGGAGGTGGGAATGATCTACTAGGTATTATGGACACCTGGCGGGACTCCTCACATGACTAGAGCATAGCTATAGGGGGCTGAACCCTGCACAGAAGGGACTGGGTGGGGCAGAATGGTGAAGGCATTGCTGTCTATGTGAAAGAGCAGTACACCTCCTTGGAGGCTGACATCGACTCTAAAAATAAACAGCTTGAAGCCCTCTGGGTCAAGTTGAGGGGGAGGGGGAGGAGAAGGGATGAAGCAAGAGAGACCTAACTGTAGGTGTATACTACAGACCACCAAACCAAGGGGAGGAACTTGATTTAGAGTTGACCTGAGATTTCATAGATTTCATAGACATTAGGGCTGGAAGGGACCTCGGGAGATCATTGAGTCCAGCCCCCTGCCCAAAGGGCAGGAAGTCAGCTGGGGTCATAGGATCCCAGCAAGATAAGCATCCAATTTGCTCTT
>NW_017728906.1:101621850-101642170 GCF_001723895.1 Crocodylus porosus
AAGGTCCTGGAGCAAGCGGCCTCAGTCAGTTCCCGGGCGAACTCCTGGTCAAGCTCGGGACTTTGAGTGGGAGGTCTGTAGTAGACTCCCACCATTGTGTCCCCTGTGCCGAATTCCCCACGAATTTTTACCCAGAGGGTCTCTAGCTGTCCATGCCGGTCGCCAACATCAGCTTGCAGGTTGCCAACATCAGCTTGAGAATCGACTAAGGCTGCACATGCACATGACATGGTCATCATGGGTGATTTTAATTATCCAGGTATCTCCTGGAAAGAACACTCAGCCAAGCTGGCTCAGTCACGTTCCTTCCTGACCTGTGTAGAGAAGCTCTTCCTGACTGCATGGGCATGCACTGGTGTGCATGGGCCAACTAGAGGTGGCACTGCTAGACTTGGCCCTGACCAAAGGAGACGACCTGGTGACCGACTTAAATATAGAAGGAAGTCTTGGTGACGGCACCATGAAACCATCATGTTCCCTGTCTAATGTAAGGCAGACAAATTGGATAGCAGGATTGAAATCTTGGACTTCAAAAATGCAAATTTCAAAAGGCTTAGGTCACTAGTAGGGCAAGTGCTGCAGGACCAGGGACCAAAGGTAAAAGATATGCACAAAGAATGGTTGTTCCATAAGGACACAATCCTTGAAGCGCAAAGGAAGTCCATTCCCATGAGTATAAAAGGTAACAGAAGGGCTAGGAAGCCCTCTTGGCTAAACAAGGAAATCAAGGTCATCTTAGGAAAGAGGCTTATAAACAATGAAAGGCTTAGGGTGTGCCCCATGGAGTACTATTTCATGATGACCCGCATTTGCAGGTTAAAGTGGTGACCGAACAGGCTAAAGTGGTGACTGAACTTAGATTAGCAGCGGGAATCAAGGACAACAAGAAGTCCTTCTTTAGGTATACAAGGAACAGGAGGAAAACAAATGGGAAAGTGGGGCCATTGCTCAACAACTCAGGAGAGCTGGTTACCCAGGGAAAGCTGAACTCCTGAATGACTTCTTCTCCTCAATCTGTCACCGGACCAAGGGGAAAACCATACCAGGTAGAGTACAGGATGAGCACAGTAGGAATAACTGCCTTCCTACTATTGCTGTAGAATTGGTGTATGGCCAATTAAAAACATTAGATGTATACAAGTCAGTGGAACCAGATGATCTTCATCTGAGAGTGCTGAAGGAGCTGGCCAAAGTCCCCTGACAAAAATCTTTCACAACTCATGGCACTCTGGAGAAGTACCTGATGCCTGGAAGAGGGCCAATGTTGTGCCCATTCACAAGAAGGACAGGAGGGAAGACCTGGGTAACTATAGGCCAATCAGCCTAATTTCCATTCTCAGAAAAATCCTAGAAAAGTTCATCAAGGAATCTATCTGAGATAAGCTTGCAGAAGGCAAGATTCCAAATGACAGCCAGCATGGCTTCGTTGCAGGCAGGTCTTATCTTACCAAAATCATCTCCTTCTATGACCAGGTAAATTGCCACCTGGGCATGAGAGAGCAGGTTGACATTGCATACTTTGACTTCCAAAAGGCCTTTGATCTTTGAACCCAAATATACAGGTAGTTTTGTCCAACTAAAAGCTCCATTTTCACTACAATAATTAAAAAAAAAACCCTCACCTAGCTCTAGTAGGGATGTTCTAGGCATCCACAGCAACACCTGCCCCCAGGATGCAAAAAGTGAAGTTTGATTTTAACAAACTACACAAGCTATGAGGCCTTGAGTTCCCTCAGTAGAACTCCCCACAGAGAAGAATCTGTAGCAAAGATAGTACAATCATAGGCTGTATTATCCTTTCCTTGTCATCTGAGTGTGGTACATGATGTGATAACTTCCTGGCTGTTTCTCCAGCCAACCCTATTCCCTGACCTTGTTTTTTGTCCATATCCCTAGATATGGAGAGGTTTCAATGAGACCTAGGGAAGAATCATGATCTTTTGATCAAGTCACTGGGAAAAAACTGCTTCTCTTTTATGTAGAAGTAAAGGAAAATTCATGCAGAGATCATTCTTTCCAGGGTACTGATGACTAGAAAATGGTATTTAGAGGTTTGCTTTGGGAATTGGTTTGTAGGTAAAGTAGATAGGGTTAATTGATTTCTAAAACCTGTTTGTGACAAAGTTTCCTTCAGGGCCCACTGTGTCTGGAACCAGCAGACACTGTGTCCAAGGCCAATGAACAAGCGGGCATACACCAATTTTGAAACTGAAGACAGGTATTACAGTGTTCCATAGCATGAGATAAGGTGGCATTAGGTCACAATACCAAATTGCAGAGACCTTAGGATTTCTGGTTTTGGTGAATAGACCAAGTTAGGAAGCCTGGTAAATAACCAAATGAAGATGTGTGCATGTGATAGGTTTGGGGAACAAAGAAATATCCTGACAGGACAGAACATGGATAGTATGATGACCACATCAATAGGAAACCAATCAATGATGCCCAGGAATGAAGAATCATCAGAGGCGAGAAGGAATGCAAACAGAGGGATTTCAGAGCAGCAAAGGGTCCCTGAGAGGGGAACCCGAAGACACCATGGACAGTTGAGAGGAGAGGGAGCCTCAACCTTTAACATCTAACTTTCAAAAAAGAACCCCAGGGTGAAGCTCATGCACTTTCCTCTGTGACAGCTCTGTGACTGGTAAACATAAAATTCCTTGTAATATTCTTATCTGCTATCACTGTGTATCAATAAAATTAACCTATTATTGAATGGAGAGGTTGTGGTCAGCCTGAGGGTTTGGGTCCACCCAGAACAAGGTATCTTGGTCATAAATCCAGTGCTAACAGGTACAATTTTAGCCAAGTTCAATAATTCTCAACATATCTGCCTTTCATTAGGGTGAATTAATGATATGCACATACTAACAGGATGCCAAGCAATAATCCAAAATGGTTTACTTAATCAATGCTAAATGAAATAATTTGCTTCATATTTTAATTCAATATTTGTCTCATTAAAAATAATGTTCTAAAATGCCCTCTTCAGTGAATGTGCATTAAAATAAATCAATAACATTTCCGGCTAAGGTAAAGCAGGAAAAAAAAATTAACAGTGACGAATAAACAGTGACCTATGTGTACCAGAAGAGATAAAATTTGGTGACATTTTCTAAAGTGAGGCACTTGGGTTTCACTGTGGTTGCCTGTTTTACAGTCCTGTTTCTGTACATAGACAACAAGAGAATTTAGGAAATCTAGAAGGGAACACTACTAGCTCTATGGATTGCTAGGACAGGCTATCAACAAGATCTGGATGGAAGGACTTCTTTATACAAAAAGAAAGAGCAGTTTTAAGTTGTTGTGAGATTTATGGATTGCAGGGAGGGCATGAAAATGCATAATTATACCTACTGTTTCTCTTGAAAATCCAGCCAAACCCATTAAGAATGTAATCTCATTAGGCTCAAGTTTACTACACATTGCATTAGCAATATTTCTAAAACTCTATGCCTTGGTGGTTAAGGGAATTAAGAAGGGGGTTAATAAAGATTATATTCAGTTGGAAGTTGAGAGTTATTATAAAGGTAACATCAGTGCTTGGGGGGGGAAGCATCTGAAAGCTCATATGAGCCTATCTCAGAAGGAAATATGGTATTGAGTGCTTGACATTGATTTCATGTCTGATACAATTGTACGCAACTGATTCTGAAACACATTTGTCCTGTTTAGTGAATATTGCATGACCCTTGATATAACAGCCATAGAGAAAATGATGATGAACACCATAGAAATGGCTTAATGGGATGACATCAAGAAAACACAGATTAAATGAAATAAAAGGAAATGCTTTATATCATTTCTTGTTATTGGGAAGTAATGACAGAGCTACAAAAAATCCTTAGCAGATGGCAAGTCATCTTAATCAAGCAAATTAACGGATCATACATTAAAAAAAATAAAGTATGGGTTATTTGACACGCACTGTAATTACATTGGACATATTGCTTTCAATAAACGTTAAAGGACAAATTAACATTACAGTCGTGCCAACGACGTTTCTAAATCTGCTTTTCAAGCTTATAATTAAAATCCTAAATTATTACTGCAGCAAATTAACAGTTTTAATGGGATTCAAACATTGTGATCATTAGCATTTGCTTTTTAAAATAGACTTTTTAATGCAAAGCTAAACAATATCCGCCTCTGTAAATGTTAACGAGTTGATAGTCTAAAATTACATAATGCAAATACACATATTCCAGAACTGTACTCTGTAAACATGTTATGGCACTCAGGTGAAATGGTATGTTTAAAGTAAAACATAATACAAAATTTGTGAGGAAATGATTAATGGTTTGCTTTTGAAGACTCAAAAGTTCAGAAACCAGTGAAGAACTTATTACCTACCATGAGATACTATAGCAGAAATCTCACCTGATAATTATAGGTACATATTTTGTGCTATCCAAAAAACCACTGAAGTCAGAGGAAGTCTTTCCATTGACCTGAAATTCTTATCCCTGCTTCATTTCCTAGTCACTGTGCTCTGCTCCCTCTGTTTTTTCTACTATTAACTAATCCCCACAGCTACTTCTGTGTCTTCTCATCACCTGTTTTTCCCCTGCCCTCTCCATTTTTCTTCTCCTGCTATACGTGAAGAGCTACATAAAGGGTAAATGTAATTGCAGTTGCAATTAAAATGTTTATTTTACTGAGCGCTTTCCAGATAGCAGATTTTCTCACTGTTCTTTCAGCTGTTTTTTCCTCCAGCTCAGCACCTCTAGTTGTTTAAGCCAACCCTTATCCATGGTATAAACACTCATAATAGAAATAAAACAACTACTCAGCCAATCAGACTCACTACATCTTACAACACCACTTTCCTACTCTATTTTAACCCTTCTCAGAATGCAGATGTAAAGTGGAATAAAATCAATTGTAACCCATTCTTTTGTTTGCTCTACCCCACAGCTTCTCATTCACACTGTGATCCTTATAAAGCATTCAAACACAAAATAATACTGTACAATGAAAATTCTTTTCCATCCACTAGCCTGCTAATAACCCATGTCCCCTACAGTTACTCAAGTTTTGCCAAAATGTTTTCATTTTTTGTATGAAGGCTTCACTGAGTCTCCCACAATCCCACAGGGGAAACGATTTGGCTGATCTTTTATCAGGAGCTTTCATTTACAGTAATCCCTTTGATGTAATATTACAGATATTCTTTTAAGTACAAAGACAACTACTGCCAAGCACTATAAAAAATACACGTTTTTTCTTTTTTGAAGTGGCCTTTATTTCAGCAGGCTTAAGTTGGTATCCTCAAATAAACCTGAGAAATAAATAATCCTACCATTTAGGAGCAACTTCCTGACTAGATATTGCGCAGGTGTCAGAAAAAGAATTCAAAGACTCACAGAGGGGTCAGTAAGAGTCTTGTGCTTAGAAAAGTACCTCCTTCCTAAGCCTTCAAGGACATAGCTCACTCCAAACAAGAAGAAGGAACAGCTCTGTGCCTGTGATCCTCCAAACATGTCCACACCTTTGATCATTTCTCTTTTTTCACTGGAAGAAGCATTACGAAGTGAGGCTGTGCCAAACTAAGGATGGACTAAGTTGCATCCTCACTGATATGCCTTAGGTGATCCTTGACTCTAAGGGCATTTGTAGACAACACTTTAAAGAGGGTTTAAAATGGGTTTAATGCCTTTTGCACTGCTTTAATGGCATTGCTGTTTGGACATTTGGTCGCGTACCGTGCTTTTCAGTTAATTTCAGCCTCTGTAGCACATTCGGCAGCATAATGCACCCTAAATGACTTTGGGATGCAGCAGATTACTTTGAAGCACTGCAAAGTAAAACACCTCTGAGGAGTTTAGTTTCCTACCGTATAGCTGCGGAGAGAAGCACTGGACTCAGTGTGGCTCAGGGGCTGCGCAGGTAGATCATGCAAGCAGCCTGGCAGCAGCCTGGGAAGGCAGGCTCCACAGAAGGGAAAAAAAAAAAGAGCAGCGAGCCTGATCTTCCCCACCCAGAGCCTGACTGCCTGAGCTGCACAAGAGCCTAGTGCTTCCCTCCACGGCTGCAGTGCCCCCCTGGACCGCCCGACCCAGGTGTCTGTGGGCGGGTGCCGCCTGAGGGGGTCTGCTGCCACTGCAAAGGGAAGCACCAAGGCCCTCCCCGCCAGCTCAGGGACTGCTCTGCTGCCAGCAGTTTACTCTCCCCTCCCTGCCACGGAGAGGCAGGTAAGGATCAGGCTTCGACATGGGTTTACTTCACCCTAAATTGAAGCCGTGGTTTTTGAAAAAAGACTGCTTCAATTTAGGGAGAATTCAACCCCCATGTCATATAAAAATGCCCTAAAGGATTAAGGACTGTATCTTGAGGCAAAAAGTTTGATTGTATTTACAAAGCAGCATGATTCATTCTGTAACCGATAGCATTCACATCTTTACTTGTAGCCGTGCAGATGCAATTATTGGTAGATGCAATACAATACCTGTAGAAATGGCTGCTGGACTTCCCCCTTAAAAAAATAGGTCTACAGGAAACATTTTCCACCTAAAGAGGCAAATAGGTTAAAATCAATGGAAATTCCATACCTATCTTATTTAAAATGCCTTGGAGAGGAGCATCTACACCTTTCAGTCCTTATGGGTTTTTTTTATTTAATTTGGACCAAAGAACCTTAACTATGTTGTACTTAAGCCTATACATATATTTATACGTGAGAAGGTCAGGGGTGGATCCAGAGGATGTACAGTGGTATAATCACCCCCCTTTCTAATCACATGGCAGGAGCAGCAGCCTGGGACTTCATTTAGTTGCAAAGAAGGCAAGCATTCCACCATTCCCATCCTCTCCATGCTCAGAAGCACATCCCAACCCTACCCCCTCCCCTAGCTTGCCTGCTGCTATCCACCTGTGTCCCTGGTAACCCTACTGTCCCTGGTACCCCTGCTGTCCCAGGGGGCGGGAGCTTCTGTCCCATTCCAGCCAGGCTGCCTGGGAGTTGTACTCAGGTCAGGACACCCACAGTGGCAGTGGGTAGGTGGGTTCCCCTCCCCTGCCTGTTTCTCCTGGGTGTTCCCTACCAACCCAAGAGCACATATCCACCCATCTACTACTGCCACCACCCTGGGCTGAGCCCAGCCCTAGTCAGCCTGAGAGAGGTGAGATACGAGATCCCCACACCCCAGGACAGCATGGATAGTGGGGATGCCAGCAGCAGCAGGTGAGAAATGCAGGAATGGGTGAGGAGGGGATTGGGTCGGGAAGGAAAGGAGATGTGCCTTTGAGGCCTACCAAATTCTATGTATTTGTGGTTTTTTGCAGAACTGGGATCTTAATTCGTTCTTCATAAAATATGAAATAACATATTACTCATGAACATAATATGAAGTATGACATTGTACAGAATAATCAAACCTGCCAAATAACATTCTATGTGCAATTTATCACTGGATATTAGTTAGTTTTTTTAAAGAATCCCTTACTTTACAAAAGGGATTATTATGTTGGAAATATCATGTAAATAATTTGTGCTATCTGCAGACTTAGGATAGACGATATTTCCATTTTTAGAGTTCAAAATTTTGCAAAATCATATTCCATCTTTTATAGTCTTGTTATAGTTAAAATAATCGTCATCTTCCATTGGCATTATTATATCCCAAGGAAAACAACAGCTTTTACTATGTATAACCCCTCTTGCTTTAGCATACTATTATAGGGATTTTTATGATATTCCTAATGATGTAGTATAATAGATAATCATACTTAAATCACAATAATAGCTTATCTCATAAATATTAATGTGACCCCTCTTAATTCTCCATAGAAGACTTTTGATTTTAATATATTCATTCAACAATTTTAGCCTTTGGAACTCTGACACTTTTATTTCTATTTCTAATTGTCTAAAACTTGAAATATTCAACAATGAGTATGAGGAGTAAATGATGGATATTTAATCCTCTCTGAAAGTATCTCACACCAACCAATTATTTGGAATAAATTGCTTAAACCTTTAATAATTAAGTCAAGAATTACAGGGACATCTGGGGTGAAATCCTTACCCATTGAACTCAAGAAAATTTACCATAGCTTTCAAAGAGAAAAGTATTTCACCTCTGAAATAAAAGTTAGCTGCAGAAATGTTATTTTACACATCATGGTTTCTTCATTGTGCTTCATCATCCATTGTTTGCAATCATTGTACAACATTTATTAAACATGTTTATTGTATATGTATTATAAGTATGCAGGAAGATACATATTTTGAATGCTTCTGCCTTATGAATCTTCTCTTTATTTACCTTGTCTAGCAAGGACATTATAATGCTGCTCTTACTGTTCACTTTTTTTTTTGTCATATTGCCAGCTTAAGAGGAGAATGGGACAGGCCTCTAACATCCACCACTGCTTCATATCCTTATAAAATAAACTGTCTACATTACTTCTGCACTACACATTGCTCACCTTACTTCCACCTATCATGTAGTTAACCTTCCCTCCATGGATATTAAATATACTGTTGGAATATACATAAATATGTCTAGAAGCACATGGAAGGAAGAGGAGAGCTGAGAAGAGTAACTGAGTGAATGTGCCCACGTAACCAAACGTGAGCAAGCCGCAGATAAATGAAAGGAAAAATTATATGCCTTTAATGAAATTTAGCAACCCTTTTAGACCTCCATTTAAACTAATAGTACTTCAAACAACTTGACATGAACAAATATCTTCTTTTAATTACGATTGTCCTAATATCTTCTCATACTATTATAGCTACCCATTATCTCAGATAGAACAAATATATCTATTTTTCCATTTGTTGGATAATGGAGCTAATTAATTCCACTAAACCTTATCCAAACCTCCCTGACCTTCTCCTTCTGGAGGAGGTGGCATATCTCAATTATCTTTCTTTTTCTAAAATGTTTTTTTCATGTCTAACTTTAAGCCCATGATTAGTCCTGTGGATTTTGGTATGAGGACACAGTATAGTTGAGCCTCCAGAATTAAGCGAATTGACATATATTGGCAGATACAGGATAAGGCAGATGCAGCAACTGACCCTGAAGAGGTGGCTGTGCCCCCTGCTCCTAGCCTCTGACCCCCATGGGCAGATCATACTGTGAGACTAGAACACAGGGACTTTTTAAGTCTATAGCCTAGTAAGAATTTCTTCTCCCCTGTTTTCAGCACCTTTCTTTTCTCATCTGTGCTCATGGTACATCGCCTCCCCTCCCATTCTCCCCCTTACCTTCTCCATTACTCCACTGGATGCAGGATGAGGTTGGGGAGATCTGTCTGCTGCCTTCTCTGTCCCAGCTGCCTCTGCTCTGCTTCATCTAGGGAGCTGTTCCCCCTCCTTGCTCTTTTTTTCAGGCTGTCTGGGAACACAGGAGAGGGAACTGGGAAGGGAGGGAGAACCCACTTGCTGTTGCTGTCATGGCTGCCTCTGTCCACACTGAGCCTGGCTCCACACAGCCCAGCTGGACCCAATGCCAGGGTGAGCCAGGGACAGCAGCAGCGGCACACATAGGAGGGGAACAGGATGCGAGGGAAGTTGCCCCTACGCACAGAAGGCAAGAGAGGGGGTGCTAAGAGCCAGAGGAGATGGATTTTTACCTGCTTCTGGGGATTAAAGATGCTCCTGGTTGCTATTCCTGTAATCTGAAAGGGATCACCATGATCTGAAAGAAGCATGTGACTACATCACTGCAACAACCCCTCTGGATCTGCCCCTGTTAGCATATCTAAACAAGCATCCAGTTATAAAACAACTTAAAGGCTAATTATAAAATACATGTCAAAATCATAATAAAAAAATATCAGGACCTAAATCTCAAAACTAAAAATCAGGTGTTTAAACA
Source organism: Crocodylus porosus (assembly GCF_001723895.1). Classification (NCBI taxonomy): domain Eukaryota; kingdom Metazoa; phylum Chordata; order Crocodylia; family Crocodylidae; genus Crocodylus; species Crocodylus porosus. The sequence goes on from NW_017728906.1 coordinate 101,631,681, forward strand.
AGTCCTGTATAGGCCAAATACTTTGACTGCTGGCTGAAAATTTGACACAAGATGCTATATATTGGCATATATGACATCTTGAATATCAGGAGAGCCCGTTAGCAGGTTAGCTCCTAGATGTGTAAACCAGACAAAGAGAATCCTATTTAACAACTACAGTGTGTAACTTGCAGAAATTGCTCTTTTGTAGAGAAACCAGCCTAAATTCCATTTTAGCAAAGCTTCATAAGGTTTAGGATCAACCCATCTGAACTTTTATACAGCATATTTTACCTCAGAATATGATTCTGCCTTGGGCTTCTAAAACATCTGTACTTGGCAACAGTAGAAACAGATTTTTAAAAATCTGATAAACTATCCAAATTTTTGCCGCTGGTGAAGAAAGAAATTGTGTAATTCCTAACAAATGTAGGTCCTTAATATCACAAGAACCCTTTAAATAAGATCTAGTCAATAATAAAGAAGAAGGAAAGTAAACTTTGAATTATGGCTACCATTATAGCAGAAGGTAAGGGTGATCTTCTTGCCTTCATATTTCTCACCTTTCTTCATGTGTTTTGGTCCCTAATGTTCCCCCTCACCCCTCAAGATTTTTAACAGATTTATTTAACAGGCATATTTGTAAAAGGATGATTTTTCTGCCTTTCTAAAGCAGAAAGTTTAAAACATACTTAAATGACTTGCAGTAATTTAAAATACTGAATCTCTCAATATTTATTTATTGCCTGTTTTATTTTTCATCCACAAAGCACAAACACATTCAGAATTTGTTCTGCAAAACCGTTCTAGCGGTTGAATTAAATTACACAGGATGTGAAGGGACCAATTCTGCATTCCCAGTGCACACAAAAAAGTATTTCCAAATGCACCTGTTCAATCAGAATTAATCATAAATCATTAGTAAAATCTATTAACTGGATTAAAATCACAGGAAAGCTCCAGACATCTCATACTTTAGCAATAATATAACCTTTAGATCTATTTTCTATAAATAGAGTTTGCTTCCTTTGGGAATAAAGGTGGATTTGGCCAATTTAAGTATGAGCAAACTTTAAAGGGTTTAGATATATGATTTCAACAAGCACCCAGAAATCACAAGTCTGAGTCCTAAACAAGCTTCTTCAGTCTGTAAAACTGTCTCCAAGTACATTTTCCAAGAAAAATTGCAACATTTTTGCTATCATTTGTGCCAGGATACCTCAAAGAGCAGCTTTCCCCATGTATTTCTGGCTGCTGTATTTATAGTCCCAGCAGGCTACGGAATTATGAAAATAATCAGTTCTGTCCTTAATCGTTCTTAATTAGAATACTCTGAATCCTAAGCTCCTAAGAGTTGGCCACTTTATTAATGGTCATGAGATATAAAATCAAAGCTTTCTTTCCCTCAAGAATTATGCACTCCCACTTGTTTTCCTATAACACTCACCTGGAGTTCTTTGGATAGACTGCAGCAAATAAAGTGTCCACCTAGTTTAATTTGACTGTATTTAGAAATACAAATCTGAGTTTCATCAAGCTTGGCAAGATTTGTCTTCCCAAATATAGTGCAACAAAATCATGTGCTGCTGAGGTGAAAAAAGGTTTTGATAAGCTGGAAACTTAAGCTTAAAACAAATATGCCCAATAATTCTCTCTATAAAAATCATTACTGGACCAAAAGACATTCTGTGCTGAAAGGCATTAAACACCAAATACCAACCCTAAAAAGGGAAATTGATTTCAGAATATAGCTCTTCAAGACACTCTTTCAATTTTTTTGAATAGGCTTTATTTCAGCCTAATATAATTTTACATTCAGTACATATCAGTAGGCTGACAAGGAGAGATATGTGGCAGGGATAGAATATATTTTCTCTAGAAAAGTGCTCGCGAATAAGCTATAGATAGATGAAGATTCTTTTACCCTAATTATCATTTTTCCTTTTCTGGTTATTATGCTTTCTTTCTCATATATGCCTAATTAAGGCAGTATGGAAACACAAAATACTACGATAATAATTTGATAGAATTTATATAATGCTTTGGATGTATCAATCTTTCTTCTTTCCTATTAAAATGTTTGAAAACAGCAAATAATACTGTCATAACACAACAGTATGAACTGCATCCTGCCTTTATTGTAAGTCAGTGGCAAAATAGTTAACAGTTTCAGCAGGAAAATGACTGTTTCCTAAATGTTTAAAATATGTCATTAACTCTATCTGCTATTTCACATCCCAGATTTTAGGCATTTGGTTTCTTTGTATTTATAATCTTTTCAATATAAAACAAAGTCATTATTTCCACTTTCAGCCATGATTATTTGCCCTTCTGGTTCACTTGAAAAATGTATCAGAACTTCTGTACCAAATACAAGAAGATACTTCTGCTAAATGGGATAGTTAGAAAGGTTTTGAAACCAGGGCCCCAAATTAATAATCCTTCAACTGTGCATTTCCTATTGCCTACAAAAAATTTTAATAAGTGAAGATAAAGTTCAGGTCTTTGCTCACCGTGTGTTAGAGGTGCCTTATGGAAATCTAGTATCATGAGGTTACTTGGCGTTCAAATCAGGGCCAGTCTATTGTCAAATTTCAAATAAGTAGAAAATAAATGTATTTTATTTTTCCTTTTTTTGTTTTTTTAAAAACACTTCTGTATCTGCAACCCAGAAGCTAACTATATTATGTGTGTGACATGTTTTTGAGATACTGAAGGTAACATTATAGATAATTTGAAGGATGTAGGAAATTCAGGTGAATTGATTAAAAATAAATATGCCAATTATACTCTGAAAAATCTTGTGGCTTCCTGCCTATATGGATGCTTTATTGTTTGTAAAATGCCAGCCTTAGCTCTGTCTCTGTTACACAAGTGGAAATGTCTCTTGTGTGTCAGATGAAATATAATGCAAGTCTAGGCACACATATTACTCTTTAAACTACAAGCCTACACACATAAATTAAATTAAATCAAGAATATGAATAAGTAATGTATTTTGATTTTGCATTAAGTCTAGTGTTCTTTTAAAAATTAACTCTTTTCCTCTGCAGTTTTAATCATTTAATTTTCATGATGGCCTGATGTTGGAACGGACCAGAAGAAACTTGCTGACAGCTTGGTCTGATGTGCCTTGTGCACATAAATCTTCTCCTGATGTCTTTGCACACTGATGCGTATGCAGTTCAAAATCAAAACCCTATTAATATTTAGGTTCTATTTATCTGGAACCACCAATAGGCAACATGGAAAAAGAGAAAAGGAAGTCTTCAAAGACAGTTTAATGGAAAATAAATGTTATATCCACTTTATGTGATGTAATTGAAAATTATATTGCTGATTGATAATTATATCTGACAAATGCTACAGAATAGGAAAAAAGGAATATCATCTGTATATTCACAGTAATTTATATAAAAAGTGATTGAATTACTGATTTTTTCCTTAATTCTACAACTTTTCCACAAGAGTCTGCTGCACAATGAAGAGGGTAGAGGAAAAGTATGAGGACGATCACATTGGAGACAGCAGGGTACGGTAATGTTCCAGCTTTCCCAAGTTATAGAGCTAATGTAATACTATATCGTTCTCTCTACTCTCTAATACTCTCTAACTCAGATATCCAGACAGAGGTGAGGTGACCATATGGAAGAAGCTGGCAAATGGCTATCTGAGCAGAGGGAAAATATGTGGGGGGAAAACACATACACTTAGGGTATGTAACCAAAGTACGTAAAGATAAAATGTCTCAAAAGAAAATAGACAAAGCCCATCCTGAAGAGTCTTGGTGAACATAGCAGCTGTTCTTATCATCCACAGATTAAAATCCAGATAATAAGGATAGAAAGCTCAATTAGCTAGTTTGTAAACTAGTTAATGCATTCCACAGTAGGACTTCTAACAGTGCATGCATATTTCATCTTGCTGCCTGGAAGCTTGTACAATATGGCCAAAAGGGTCCTATTTGGGGTTTTTATAACTATCATAACAAAATCTGAATGTTGCATATCAGTATTGGCTTTGCTGAGGAATAAGACCTGAAAAGCAAGAGGAAAAGCGTCTCTACGTATTACTAAGGATCTATGGCAAATAAGTTGTGCACCTTTCATGGTATTTCAGTATAGCATTCCATTTCTTCCTTAGTTCTGTAGAGTCACAGGAACCCCAACAATCTGATTTCACAACCTATATGCTTAAGGGGCTATCCAGACTCCCCTCTCTGTGAATGAACGTGCGGGATTCTGTGTGTGTAACCGAGTTGGTGAGGGAAAGAAAAGGAGTTTTCACATATTGCAGAGGAATACACAGCCAAGAATCATTTAAATATGCTCAAAATAAATTAAGAACCAACTTACTAGATGCTGTCCAGTAGTCATGAAGTCTAATTGATTGATTCAGAATTTTAAATGATGGTGAGTTAAGATAAAAATGATCCAAACAGCACTAAAAATATTAAAGCCAATAAGCAAAACTATGAGTTAATGGATTCTATCAAAGGTTGTATTAGATATCTCAGGATTTTATGCTTTTATGTTTAAGGTACAGGTTTGAGACTAGCATGTATCTACTAAAAATGGCAAGTCATTTGGTTGCTAAAATTCAATGACATGATGTAGCCCCATCTTTATACATAACACTAGTTAGAGAAAACTTTAGTTGGATAAGAACTTAAGTAAAGAATACCAAACAGGTCCTAGCATCTAAGAAATAAAAGAGGGTTTATTCTGTTAAGAATGTTTCATAGCAATTACCTAATGGCAATACAAGATCCTCAAGAGGGATTATGAATTAGCTAGGGGAAGGAACAAAATACTTGCTCTTAGTCATCTCCCTCTTGCTTTTCCACACATCACAGTCTAAAACCACTCATCTTAAAAATCCACCTGAAACATCCCTAAGGAAAGCCACCTGCTAAAATACTGAATCAAAGTAATATGTTTTTCCTTTCAAGCTCCAAACCCCTACATTGATTTCAACATAAATGTGCCTGCTTGTAATATCCTTTAAATCAGAAAACAAACACGGTAGCTTGGCCTGCCGATATTATAGTGAGATCCTCACCTTGTGCACCTTGACCTGCTGAACTGAAGCTGACAGCCAGGCAATTACAAACATTCAGTTGTGCTTTGGCCTAAATAGAGAAGCATATTAACTACAACGACAGAGTCCTCAAATTTACCATTTGTCATTTGGTTTACTTTCTAGTAAAATTTATCAGCATTATTCACTCTAGAGGGCTTTAAAAGAGTGCCTAAAGCTTTTCTTTCTTCAGACCCCAATACAGTTGAGACTTTAGAATAGATTATTTTAACTTGATAATCAGAATTGTGAACCAATAAGGGGGCATATAAACTCCCAAGCTATTTATGGTTAATTAGAATGAATCCCGAATATACTCCCTTCATTCTGCACTTGATCTGTTCATAAACAATAGACACTGTAACACAAGGAAAAGAAAATATGAATGCACAATGAGGACCAGTGAATTGAGTCTGAACACTATGAATATCAAGGCACTTCAAAATGAATTAGTGAAGTGACTAAATATAATGCACTTTTGTTATGTGAATACAATTGTTATTAGAAACAGCATTTGATAATTTAAGAAACACAGACAGGGACTACAACTGAAATAGAAGCTGTCATATTTAAATGGCATGTTACAGTTACAACTATAAATACATCAACCTTCTACAATCTCCCTTTGTTGTATTTTTTTAAAACAAACTAGAAGCACTCCCTTAAGTTCCTTCCCTTTATACACACCGCTTGTGTGGAAAGTCTTCAGAAGCTGTACAATCAAAAACTTAGACTTTCATCTTTGATGAAGACACAAAATGCTGTATCCAGTGCAAAGGTTGACGTTGTGTAGGCAAGTGAGTGCAAGGACCACCAAAACCATGGCAGCATTTGCATTTAGTTACCACATAGTGGTATCTGAGACCGTGGTTGATCCCTGGGCTTAGAATGTAAGACATTAGCCGCAACTGGGTGGGGAAAATAGGGAAAGATTGGCTTTTTTATAGGCATTGAAAGTCAAGAGGTTTTGTTAGGGGTATATGGCTAATAGTAAATGAAAAAGTCAGAAAAGGTTTCCATGTTGAGTATATCTGAAGTGCCATAATATCAAAGTGTTGTCCAAACTCTCTTATACATTGAATGTTAGCTATGGAGTCAATACTAAAGTGCCCCTGATTCAAGGAGGGTTTCAAGTATGCAATTTTTAACAGTAACAATTGATTTAACAATGTTGATTCCACATACAGGCTTGTCAGTATGTCATCAGATAAAGGCAGAGGTGGCCTGCTGAAGGCTGAAAGGAAGGGTTGGCATGTGAAAGAGAAAAAAACCCCCAAAACAGGGAACTAGGTCTGTCTTATGAGATAGTATATGAGAAGAGTTTAGGGTAGAGGTTTAGGGAAGGTTTCAAAACTTTTTCTTATTCCATACCACCTTCCAGATTTACCAGGTGGCCTGCCAGCATGTGTTTTATATTTTAACCCCATTAAATGCCAATTATCGTTATAATGAAAATTAAGTCTGCCATTGCATAATTTCTTCCACGTATCTCCCAGAGATGTCTTGTGTACTCCCAGGTGTATTTGTGCCATAGTTTGGGAAGCCTTGGTTTACTGAAAACAATAAGTCATCCAATAAGATGCATTTATGAGAATGAGTATGTCCAGACAAAATTCCCCCTATAATCTAGTAGTCAAGATAATAGATAAGTGGCTGTCAATATATATAAAGACAGGGAGAATTTTCTTGCCCCAGTCACCTAACATGGATCAAGGTTACAGACAGCCACCAGAGGACTCTCTATTCACAAACTACTGTTATAACAACCACCACTTGAGCTATGAAGAAGTGATAATTTATAGGGATGAAGGTCAACACAATTTGGTTTTGAAAGTGAATCCTATCAGATACTGTCTCTATTAAGAGAAAATTTGAGTCCTTCATAGCTCATTTTACATTGTCCTGTACTTACTTGAATATGAATTCCTCCCCCGCATCAGGACAGAGAAGGAAACTCCTTGTCTTAGATATGCATGCAAGGAAACCTCATTAAATGCACTGTCTATCATTTAACTGCTACCAAAAATCAGCATGTGCTCAATAATAAAAAGCAACTATAAAGCAAATTAAATGAAGTCAACACTAAGTATGACTATGAAACACATGGCTCATATTAGGCAAACACCCTGCTAAAACAAAAATAGTTTAGAGCAGCACATCTGAATAAGATATATGGTAGTGTCCAATGTGCTTAGTCCCCCTCAGCACCGACTCCTTTACAAGTCATGATGGGAGACTACACTGAATACATTTTGTTGTCTTCTTCACTCCCACAGCTGAGCTGCACCTTTCTTCCCCATTTTCAATGATCCTGTTTCTTCAAAGTCCCAAATGTCTGTCAAACATCACCAAATGGGTCCCAAATGGTTCACGCAGAATCCCTTAGCACTCCCTCTCTCAGCCAGTTGCATATAATTAGTGTAGCTCTGTCATCCATGAAGTGGAGCTGGACCAATTTGCCTTGTGCCTCATCTGCATATAATTTTTTGGAGGACAAGTGACAACAACATCCAGTTCCAGTTCTGAGTGGGGGGCTAATTCTTTGGTGGGAGGGGTGGGATCTGGGTACATACACATACTAAGCAGTACTGAGCTGTGGGGTCACCATAGCTTTAAATGCTGTTGATTCTGCTGGGGCCCAGCCCTATGAATTATATGGTAACCTATGAGCCTTTTGACTTTGGACTAGTATCATGCATTGTTTGTACTACACACACACACACACACACACACACACGTACATACATATACATATACATACTTACCTGGCAGAGGAAACACCATGTATTTGGATCCAAGAAGGCAGTTTCCTTAAGCCTCCCAGGGAGTAACTGTTCTGGCATGGTTTCATACCACAGAGGTGCTGGGGTTTAATGCCCACTTTTTGGAAATGGCAGGTTTCTCCCTAGCTTGTTCCTAGTGCATATGGTTGAGGGCAGGCAAAACCTGGGAGCATCCAAACCCCAAGCCTCCAGGCTTGGGATTGCATGTAGGATGCCTGCCAAAAGACTTCAGAAATATCTGAAGCCTGTGGTGGGGGTGAGGGTGGAGGATGTTTGCTGGTTGTAGGGTTATAGTTCTGGACTGACTTATGGATCTAGGGCTGATTTGGCTTGGAACACGAAAATTTCCTTTAAAAAAAAGTTTGTACTATATATAAGTAAGTACAAAAGTACTGCTCAAAATTTGGGTTATGGAATAGCTGTGCTAAAACTTGCAGCAATTCTAAAAAAAAACCCCTTAAATACATAAATTCTTAGTTAACTAAATTATTACAGGCATTTTTAGTTCAAAGCCTATGCTCCATATAAATTTGGTGCTTGGGCTCAGGGACAGTAAGGTCTGACCACATGGGCTAGGGTAGGGGGGGAAAGGTTGTAAGGGAAGAAGTTGCAGGGGCACAGGGCAAGCGGTGTGTCTATCCTCCCAATTTATTTTCCTTGCTGTAGCATTGGTGGGGGAACAAGTTGAAGGCAAATCTCTAGTAGTTAGATTTTATGCCTAGAAACTTATAACAAATAAGTTCTCCATATGTAAAATTGAATTATTGGGGAGGGGGGTTGTCTTATACTCTTATATTTGAGTAAATGTGATCTATTTTGGAATCCTTCACTAATGAGAAAGAGTAGAACACTTCATCATTTCTTAAGCTGTGTCTTGTAATAGCACTGCACAAAAATTTCCTGTAAGTAGAACTTGGATTGTTTTAGATAAGGACAATCACATTTTCAGCCTTGTATCCTCCTAAATAGAGGCAGAGAAATGAAATAAATAACTCTTTAAGGTTATAATAAATGATATAGCTCTTCACACTGTATCTGTTCTGAATATCTAAACTTTCATAAGAAGAAAATGACATATAGTAAGTGTGAGATTTCTTTTAACCAGCATGTAATTACCAATGAACAATTAATACATGCAAAAAGCTGTTTCTTTACTCTGGTTGTAAGAAACGGCCCCATTATGAATAAGCATTATGGTAGTGTTTTTATTATATTATCGCACACCTCCTTTGCAGCTGAACTATGGCTGCTTACTGAAGGATGTTGCCTGCACTGCCTCATTTATTACAGAAACTCTACCACCAGGCAGGAGATCTTGGGGAAGAAACAGGATGTATAGTTAAAGACTGTGGCATGCTACTCTGGGAACTGGACCCTCTGCCTCTTCCAGAGTTCCTATCGGGGCTTGGCAAGTTCCATACACTAAGTTTATCACAGATGGTCACTAAACTATATGTTTGCCTTCCTCTAGGGATTTATTTGTTAAATTGCTGTGCACTGATAACTGCAGCTTAAGTCAATAAAATCTTTGAACACACAGAGATCTCTAGGGTTTTAAACCCCAAATTGGATGCTCCCAAGTTGGTCACCACAGTTGAATGTCATTAACAGGGTTGGCTGACCCTTCTTAAGGGTGCAGGCTTCCTTGGTACAAGGACCGTTAACTGCACAGGAGGGCACAGCCTAGCCCAAAGTATCTATGATTAAATAAACCAGGTAATGTCCACGTTTAACCCAATAGCCCTGGGCTGAAACATTGCCAGGTGGTCTGAAGTGAAGATATGTTTACCATCCCATTAGCACTCAATGCGAGAGGCTCCAACATTCTTAGAGATCATGGATTCTTTGCAGATTTTAGCTATTGAATTCTAACAAGTCCCTAGGCAGCAAGTGTAAACTATACTTTTTTTCCAGACATGTTACTTGGCCAAACCTGCATGGGATTACTGTGAGACCGGAATAAAGTCCATCCCCAAACAAGCTATTGAAAATAGGTTCAGAAAATGAAGTCTACCATACTGTTACCAAATCTTAACATCTTTAATGGTTTAACTAAATTTAAACACAAAATCTAAACAGTAGTATTTATTTGATATAGTTTCCTGGTTGCCATTATGGACCTGGTGGCACATCTGTTCCCTGACTGGCCTCCATGGGTGCATCCAGACATGTGTTTATGTATATCTTGCAGCATCTCAGAGACCTTTGAGGTGCTTCAAGAGGCACATGCAGGGACAAGAAAATGTTCCCCACTTTGGACAAAGTCAAATTTGTTCAAAGTTCAAAGTCAAATTTGCAGCACAGGTGAAAAATTAGACCCCTGGATATCCAGGGGTCAAAAAAACACACACAGAAAAAAGTGGGGCAGGCAACCAAAAGCTGGGTCCTCCACAGAAAGGCTGTGGTAGCAGTCAGAGATTTTCTATGGTTGGCCCCTGCCCTGGTGCTGAAGCACGCTGCCTACACACGTGCAGCAGGCAGTGTGCTAGCCACAGGGAGGTGAACCCTGACTCCAGTGCTGGTAAGTGGGGAGGGCTAAAAGAGAGGGGAGGGAACCACCAGGGGAATCCCTGCCAGCCTCACCCACTCATCCAGCCCTGTGATTGCTGCCCTGCCCAGCCCCATCCCCATCCCCATCCCCATCCCCTG
>NW_017728906.1:101642331-101672523 GCF_001723895.1 Crocodylus porosus
CTTTTGTGGGCCCTGCAGGGTGGGAGGTAGCCCCTGAGGAGGTCATTTGGCCCCTGTTGGGGGCTGTAGCCCTGTGAGGGGGGCAGCAAAACATATAGGTATTTAGAATTCATTTTATAATTGTAGCAGGCTTACAGTTTGGAGCTCGGGTTCAGTCCCAGCCTTGAAATCTTGCTGTTTTGATTGGTGGAGCCCATCCACCAATCAGGAGGCAGCAATAGGAGTTAAATCATGCCCCTTTCCTGAGGGGAGGGGGAGAGGAGTCCCCTCCTCCTCCAGACCTGATCAAAGACTGCAACACTCAGGTCCAGAAGACTTCAGGGGCAGAGCCCTGAAGCATATAAAAGGACCTGCATGCCCAGCATGAGGCAACACATCTGGGACAGAGAAAAGTAGGGCTTAGAAGAGCTGAGGAGAGCTGCACAGCAGGATGATCCAGTAGCCCAGAAGTGCCCCTGAAGACTTCCATCAGCAGGGAACAGTGGACGACTCCAGCAGCTAAGCTCTCGGTGTGCACCACAGTGCATGGCGTCCAGACCCTGGGTGCTTCGTGAGGTGACTCAGGTCTGCAACCTCTGATGTACAGCCAGAGACACAGTGCACAGGATGGTGCATGGAGTAGGAGCTTTGGAGCGCTTGGGCAGCTCAGGTCCTCAACCCCTGGAATGAGGCTGGGAGCTTCATGCAGGAGGTACTACACCGAGGGTCCAGGAGCGGACCAAGCCTGGTGCTACATGAGGCAGCCCAGGCCTCCAACCCATAGCAAAAGGTTGAGTCCAGAGAGCCAGATGGTGATCGGGCTACTGAGCCAGCAGACAGGGCCAAGCCAGAGGCCTCAGAAGCCCTGCATAGTGGAGCCCTGTTCCATGGGACAACAACCTCCCCCCACACCCTGAAGCCCACTGCAGGTGAGAGCAGCCTGGTGCAGAGGACAAGGGCCACAAGGGCCACCCTCCAGGCCTGGGAGCAATGAGTTGCAGGGAAAAGAGAATTCCCACAGGGGACGGGGAGTCATCCTCCCCTGGTTTGTTAAGGACTCCTGAAAGGGGAGGTCCCACTGGGAGGGCCCTGCTAAAATTACCAGATTCTTTGTAGGGCTTGGGAAAAGCCCAGGGACATTGGGGTTTCCCCTCAGGATTGAGTTTATCTCTGGGAATCTTGCACCATAAGTGGTGTGATGTCATCCCTTATATTTTGTGAACTCTCATGTTGTAAATTAGTAGATGAGTAGAGTCCCAGGGCTCTGCTGGGACCCCCTGTTGCTATTATTTCACCCATTATTTATTTGTATTTATTTGAGGCTTATTTATTGTTCATCCATACTTATCTATAGTTTATCTGTTGGCTATCTATGTTTATTTTGGGGTTTATTTGTTTCAGATCAGATACTTACCTGTATCTGGAGCACTGGTATAAAGTTTCATGGCATTTACCCAGAGGGTATTCTTTATGTTATTTATTTAGATATCTTATAAATATATGTATATTGTACATATGTGTACATCCATGTTTCTTTTCTTTGTGATAAGTTGATGTAAATAAATGTGTATATAGTTAAGTCTCCTGACTGTCCTGGCCTGTTTCTATCAGGATGAAGGGAAACTGAGTGGTCTGCAGTTCCCCCGCAGCACATCTGCCAGGTAACAATCCCCTCCAGTTGGAGAAGGGGAGCATATATTCAAGTTACCTGGGCAACATTATGGTGATAGAGACACTGGTAGGCTTTCAAATTGCTTTAACACTGTAGATCTATCAATAAAACATTCCCAACTGATTGCTGTCTCTCTGTCTCTCATTCTCTCTCTCTCTCTATGTATATAGTGGTCTTTTGTTTTAATTGTGGAGGAACGTAGATTTCAGGGTATTTAACAGAGTGACTTTGGGATTTTTTTTTTCAGGGATTTTTTAATTTTCAAATAGGGAACAGCAGAATTCCTGCTAGGGAGGCCAGTGGCAGGACCCTGCCTTCTCAGAGCTGGCACCTTGGACCCACCTAGAGGTGGCTGTTCTCCTAGCTAATTGAGGCCAGTAGGACATGCTTGACAGTTCAAGCCCAGCCACCACACTGGGAAAATCTGGGAGATAGCTGCCTGTGCATAGAAGCAGCCTGGCTGGAGAGCACAGGGATCATGCACACAGCACCCAGGCTGGTGTGGCCAGCAGTCCCCATGAGTGGTGCACAGCCCTAGGTGACAGCCCAGAGCTGCCCAAAGGCACACGGACCCATGCCGCACCGAGGCAAGCCACAGCAGTGCACTGTGGCAGTGGCCGCACAGAAACCTGATGAATGGGACTGAGCCATGCTGTTCCCTGCCATGCAGGGGAGCTGTGCCATAAGGCCAAGAGCATTGCTGCTGTTGCTGGAAAGCCGTGGGGAGTTTGGATCCAGGTGGGGGGGCACACGGGCTGGTTACAGCCAGGTGGGAGTGCATGGTGGGGCTGCAGCTGGGCGGTGACCATGCAGGTGGGTGGGGCACATGCAGCGATATGCAGCCAGGCAGGGGGCGAGCGAGAAGGCCACAGCCATCCATGAGCCAAGTGGGGGGTCTGGAGTCGAGTGAAGAGACTGCAGCTGAGCAGGGAGGTGATCAGGGGGCTGCACCTGGTCTGGGGTGAGCTGGGAGGCTGGAGCCATGTGGGGGGGTGGCTAGCAGACCCACCCCTCCCAAGCTGCCCCTCATGGCCCCCCACACCCTCAGTAGTCACCCCAGCTCCTCCAGGTCCCCCCACCCTCTACTTACCTGGCACACAGCCCAGATCCCAGTCACTGCAGGCATCATGCTTCAGCACCCAGGAAAGGGCCAGCCACAGAGATGTTCCGGCAGACTACCAGAGCATCTCTGTAGGAGACCGAGCCTCTGCTTGCCTTAGGGCATGGGATCATGCCTTGCCCCATTTTTTTCTGCCAGTCTTTTTTGACCCCACACTGCAAATTTGTAGTGTAGGGAACGTTTTCTCATTCCTATACTTGCCTTTAGCAGTGTCTCAAAGGGCTTTGTAATATGCTCGTGTGGATGCACCCCATGCATGCATCTACACAACATGTTTACTGTGGAGCTGCCTAATTAGCTCTGCAGTAATCATCACCACATATATATGTGCACTCCAGTTAGGGTGCACAAAACTAATAAAGTAGTAAATAGAAGTACTAGCCTGCTTCATTATTTTTTCGTGTGCAGCAATGCATGTGTAGATGCTGCCTGGCTGGCTGGACCACAAAGATGCTTCAAGGTGGGAGGTGCCTGTTAGCTAGCCCCACGTTGTAGCAACCTCTTGCCTCAGAACATTGAGCCCAATCAGAGCAGCCCTGCACTGCTGCCAGCCAGGGCTGCTCCAACCAGGTTCAATGTGCTACACATGAGTAAACTCTAGAGCAATATACTATGATGTTATTTGCTCCTGGACACACATTCAAATGGGATGCTAGGAGCCTAAAACTCCAGAACAATAAGCTCCAGACTTTATTCATGCACATTAATTGAACATGCAGACACATCCAATAAGTGCTTTTGCTCAGATATCATAACTCACATTTCCACCCGTCTTAGAGTGGAACTCCACCATTCTCATTCTCTGACCAAAGCTGACATATCATGTGTTACATTTAGATTGATATAACCAGACCTAAATGTCCACTCATACAGGCATGCAGAAGGTTTAAATTGTTCAAAAAACGGTGTGCCCAATATGAGTCACTTCATCTGAATAGGTGAACTTAGGTTGAAGTTAGGTTAATCTAATTTTGTGGGTGCCTGGTCATGTTCACAACGTGGTCCTGGAGCTGTGAAAGCCCACACCAGTCCTAGGGCTGCACTATTATCACCATTCCAACTGTGAATGGGCTATTGTAGCTCCCCAATCTCCCCTCACTGGGCAACCCCGCTTGCACACCCACCAACCCCTCCCCCTCCATGAGTTACACTAGGTTTGCCATGTGGGTCCCCAGAGCAGCAAAGAGCTGCACACATCATTCCTAGTCTATGTTTGCATAGCTTAAAATAAGCCATATGAATGTAGACCAGATAAGCAAATGATTGTATGCACCACAAGTGTGCACAGTTGTGGATAGTCTGCTAAGAACTAAATGTAAAAAGAGGAATAAATAACACAGAATTTATTAACCCTGAAACTGTTTCTTTTCTTGTTTATTTTGTTCTTTTTCCATTTCAATATACTTTGCTCCCCTCTTTTGATCCCACCATATGTCATTCTTTCTTCATTTCCATATTCCATCTGTTTTTTCCACCAAGGGTTTTATTCTCCTCTACTTTTTTTTCCTTTTGGAAAAAGAAAAAGGCTGATCTCCCCTCACTGTCATTATGTTGTTCTTAGCATATCCCCATTTTTTCAATCCATCTAGTTTTTTATTTTGTGCCACTCCTCTTTACTTGGACCACAGCATTCTAAGTCTTGTTCCCCTTTATAGACCCTATTCCCAATTTTTTCTTTCACTTCTTGCCTACACAAGATGTACACAACCTCAATGTACCATATACATACCCCAAACCAGATACTAGTTAGGATTTATAGGAAATGCATGGAAGGTTATCCCTGGATTTTGTTTGGCATAGGATCGATTACGTAGAGGAAACAAAATTCTGGAGTCTATATCCAAGACACAGGGATAAACCAGATACTGGTTTGTGTTCAGGGGCCACATCTATATAAGATGCTACTGCGCAGTAGTTACTGCACATTTATTTAGTATTTGTCTAAACAAGCATCGCCTTTTGTGATTTTGCCAAGCAACACTCCTGCACAGTAGTATTGGGCTACTCTACAGTCAGCATCTCATGCAGACATAGCCAGGGGGTGTATCTACACATGCATTAAGGCACTTTAGTTAATTCACATTAAAACTAGTACCTCCACTGTGAGGTACTAGGAAAATGCACATCGGCCTGTCTTAATGCATATTAACTAAAGGCTATTATACATGTACAAGGAAGCTGCTCCAACATGCTATAATTAAAGCATGTCAGAACAGATTTGACTGGAGTGTGGTAATTACTGTGCTTCAGCAGATTCCAGCATCATGGGTACAAGTGTCCCTGCACTGAAAAAAAGCACCCTGCTGCCATAAACAACAGTTTGTTTAATAAGCTTTAGTTCAAAACACTCCACTGCCATTTTTCAGTATGGGGACACTCATACACATGATGCTCCAGGTGCTTTAATTAGTGTAGCTCTCAGAGCTATGCTAATTAAAGGCCCCCTCCTCCTCCCACCTCTAGGAGCACGTCTATAATAAGTCCTTGGTTTTTAAGTGATGCTGAATGCACATTAGCCTACTTTAATATGCATTAATTACATAACATTTTTTTCATTGACACTTTAATGCCCAGGAAAATATGTGTAAATTAGCAGGGTAATATTTCCTCATCTGATAGGATTAAATTCAGGCCTAATTAAATACTATTAATTTAGTGCAATGAATATAAAATATTATTAAGATTTCCTGGTTCCCACCTACATTGTTGGCAATGGATCAGCATTAATGTTGCACCAACCATCAGTACCTGGTCCACACCAGGGAAACTAATGATCCTCTTAGCAAACCAAATTATGGAACTTTTCAAGGAATCCTGGTGTTACTGCCACCAACCATGCAGACGTCATGCAATCTTATGGCTCTCGTGCCAGTGGGCTTGCACTCTGAATCTTACAACTTAGTGTTGAGGGTCTGTCAGCTGCCACGTGATGACTAATCTGCATGAGTAATTTTAGAAAATATCACTTTTGGAGAACTTATCCTGTAAAATTTCCAGATATGGACTCATGGCCAGAACTGGTTTTGGCGGGGGGGGGGAGTTTCTTCACTTTCCACAGTTATGTTAACAGCATTATTATTGTGCATGAAACTGTATTGAATGATTCCAAAAAGTCATAATAAAATCCAAATTCTCATTTATCAGCTGTCAAGTTTCTATGAAAATAAAACTTACAAATATGTCAGCAGGACTAGAAAATTGGGGGGAAAAGAGATGGGAGCTATTAGAAGTACAACGTTAGTGGGGCTAGACAAATAAACTAATCTGGGCCTTCAAGAAATCCTTGCTCCCACGTCTGGTTTCATATTTCTTTTACAATAACATTGATATAAATTCCTCTTTTTTCCACTTCTGGGTGAGATTAGAATCAGACTTTGCACAAATGCAATTTAGCTTGGTGGAAATTAGGCAAATAATTATTATAAACTAGTTTTTTTACCCTCCCCCCTCCCCCCTTTTAAAGAGCACAATATTTTGTAATTATTATTGTATGCATTCTAGACTTAAACTATATGAATGAGTTTCACTTGTAAAAATGATGAGCAGTATGGTTTGTATAAGTGATAAAATTAAAAGCTGTTTCCAGTCATACATTAAGTCAAGATCAAACTGTCTCATCTTGTATACCCTCATTCAATCGAGGAATGTAATTGATGCAGGTGCATACAATTACACAACTTGTACTTGTGCCAAATGACTATCTACAACATGATCTGCAGATTACATCTAACACTATGCAAAGTTAGTTTTTTTGTAATATTCTCCTTGCAATATGAACTCTTTACCTAGCAGAAAATACTTTTTAAGGGACCTGCAACTTCCCACACAAGATGTATTGGAAGTAAATCACTATGTTACATAAAGAATGCCTCTTCCTTATATGTTTTGCTTGGTATAATGCTCACGAAGGAAAACTTTTGGAAAAGATTTTATCAGGGCATAGTAGTAAACATTCCTCTTTCATTAGATCCTTCAGCAGAGTAATCCCTAGACAACTCAGTTAATACTCTTACCATTTTAAGTGCTGGGAAGAGTATAAAACCCTTTTGTTTTCAAGCAGATTTTTTATTAAAATTATGACAATATCAGAGTGCATCAGTTTCCCAACAAGACTGGACTGAAGCTGCAAGATTTCACATACTCCAGTTTATGTAATGAGTTTGCTTTATTCGTGCTTTGCTTCATAAGTATTAGCAGGGATCCTGGTTTTCTCTGATTAAAAAAAAAATCCCCAATTTTCAGATTAAAGAAGTAATCCAAAATCCACATTTTTTCCATGGTTAAAACTAAACTTCACTAATATCTATATATACTAGTTCAACCCGTGCTTCATTGCAGAGGATGAATTTGATTTTTTTTATTTTCTAAATCATTTGTCATAATCATCATCATCTTCACTTTATAGTTTATACATCACTGCCTGTTCCAACTTTCAGACCATCTTTTCCATCTGTAAATTTCTCTTGTAGGCTGTAACTGAAATTCTTGACGTGGGTGAGCTACTGATCCCCATAACTAACCACAACCTGGAGCACCAAACCAGAGCCCCTTTAGCTGGTGTTTTCACAGTTCCCTAGAAACCTTCATGGCACTTTAACAACATAGTGAACATTATTAGATGCACTGTAACTGGTAAGCCCTTGCAACATTGCATCTTTACGCTTGAAACTAGTAAAGAAAGGCAACGCTGAATCTTGAGTGAAGCATTTACTGAATGGCCCTTCATCGTTATATCAGTATGAATTGTGTGTTGTCCAGGAGTTGGCAGAATATGGCCCATGAGCTGGATTCAGCCCACCAAGCACTTTGATTCATCCTGCAAGGATCCCCAACAAATTGTGCGCCACCAAGCCCTTCCACCCATGAGGCTGGGAGTGAGGCACCCACATGTGCACGCAGCCCCCAAAATGTACCCTATCTCCTGGCTCCCATCCTTGTGGGTGGAAGGGCCCAGCTGGCCAGTGTGAAGCTTCTGCGTCAGGCTGCTGTTGCCACAGCCCCTGGGACCTGCTCTCTTCATCAGTCTCCTGCTGGCTCTGGGCAGCAAGTGGGGAAGCAGCAGGGGTAGGGCTACAGCTGCAAGGCAGCCCAGAGCATGGGGCTGGTGGCAGTGTGGGGCCCGCATCTAGGGGGACATTGGGTGATGGCAGCATGGAGCATGGTTGGCCAGCATGACGGTGTGAAGGAGGGTGGGTGGAGACCCCCCACGGGTCCCCCCATCTTGCACAGCCCCAGCAGGCAGTGGCAGCAGCAGCAGGCAGGGTGCTCAGGGTGGGGCACAGCTCCAGCCAGTGCTGCAAATTGCAGCAAAGAATGCAGCTTCTTTGCAGCTGCCTGTTTTGATGGTGCTCCCTGCCACTTACATGTCACCCTGCATTCACACAGTAGGGAGAGAAACCCTTTGTGCTGGATCCAGCTCTCTTCCCTCCTGGGGCTGTACAGCACCAAAGAGAAGCTTCAGGCTGTAAAGCTAGCTGCCTTCCTCACTTGGGGCTTCCCTCTGCTGCAGCACAGCCCCTGAAGGGAAGGCAGCCAGCTCCAGCACCTGAGGCTTCTCTCTGGTGCTGCACAGCCCCAGCAAGGAAGACATCGGACTCCAGCATGTGCGGGTTCCCTCCCTGCTGTGCTAGTGCAGGGGCTGCACATGAGTGGCAGGGAGCACTGGTGGTACAGGCAGCCATGTGAAGGCTGCACCCCTCACTGCAATATACAGAACTGGCCAGAGCTTGCTCCACTGGGTGCCTGTGCCCTGAGTACCCCACCTGCTGCTGTGCCACGGGGGGCAGTGTGGAGAGTTCCCACAACCTCCTTCACACCCACACCCTGTCCCAAAACCCCCTACCTATATATAACTTCCAAAATACTTTATCCCTCCAAACACAGCCACACCCCCTCACAACCCTCCCACATATACCCCACACCGTACCACAAACCCAACCCTACCATACACATCCATGATACACACATGTCCAAATATACCACACACATACCCCCACACATCACACACACCACACATACCCCCACATACACCACACACCTCACATACCCCCCACACCACACACACACACACAATGCACATCACGCATACCAAACACACCCCATGCACCCCCATACACCATGCACACACCACACACACACCCCTTCCCCCAACAATATACAAAATTAATCATTTCTTTTTGAGTTATTATGCAATGCAATCACCTCTATATGCAGTACACAACCTCAAATCATGACAAAATATTTTTTGTAATAAAATTAAAATATGTTATTGTAGGTGTTTGACTTTTAATATATGATTTGTTTTTTTGGGGGGGTTCTGGTTTTAAGATGGCAACCCCTCCCTCCCAGAAGGAGTATTTCCAGAGGGGAAGGGGAAGGACTTCCAGTGGCAAGGGTCAGGGGTTATGGGGTGGGACTTCCAGTCCCAAGATGGCAACAAGGAGGCAGGTCAATTGTTAAGGGGTAAGGCTACCCATGTGGCCCTTGACAGCTCACTAAAACTTATTAAGCAGCCCTCCTCCCAAAATAATTGCCTGCTCTTGGCCTCTGGAATAAGAGTTGGCCTCTGAAATAAGAGATTTAATTTATATAGATAGATATTAAGATAAAGAGATCTATATAGTGGTGTTTCATTTTAATCACAAAAAAATTTGGCTTTTGTGTTCCTTTTTTTAATCCAAAAATTGGGATTTTTTTTTTTTTAAGGTAGAGAAAACCAGGATCCCTGGTCATTATGTATCCAGATGTATGTATCTTTTTTTTTAATCTGATTTGAAGAACAAATAAAATCTTCAAATACCTATTGGTCATCAGACTATAACTTCATACCTTTTCACAGTGAGCACATTTTCCTATATTCCTGGACAGTGACCTGCACATTGATACAGCATTGATATAAATATTGTATTTACTCAAATCCAAGATGGGGGGGGGAGGCTTTATCTTAGATGAAAGTAGTGACTGAGGGATGGTGACAACTATGGTTCCCACTTTGGGCCAAAGCTGGAGCTGAGCCACCCATCCCAGGCCAGGATGGCTCACATGGTGGGAGAAGGTATGTGCAACAGGAGAAGCACAGGAGAAACCATGTGGTAGGAAGGGTACACACTGGAGACCAACAGTATGCAGCTTGGAGAAGAGACCATTTAGCCTGCCTCACCACCACCTGCACTCCAAGCCCCACATGTCACTTACTTTTGGCTCTGTCCCCAGCTCCAGCCCTGACCCAGGAGGTCAGGAACTGCTACTGTTGCTTCTGAGTTGTCAGGCTAGACCAGGTCCAGGCCTAAGGTCAGGTTCAGGGTTGCCACCACTGACTGCCCCAGAGCTTCAGCCAGAACTGCCCAGAAGGTAAGATCCAGGAATTGGTTAAGTGGCTGGGGGGAGGGTCAGAAAGTATGGGGAGCAGGAGGTGGGAAGGTAAGTGGAATGGATAGGCAGCAGAGGGGACAAGGCAGGGAGATTTCTTTTGGTCCAATCTTCCAATTTGTCTAGGAGTCTCTGAATCCTAGCTCTACCCTCAAACCTCTCTACTACTGCCCCCCCAGCTTGGTGTCATTTTCAAAATTGGCGAGGGTACACTCCATCCTATCTTCCAGTGACAGTTCAATGTCACTGATGAAGACATTGAACAAAACTGGCCCAAAGACCAACCTCTTGGGTACTCTACTTGATACTGAGTGACAGCTAAACACTGAACAATTGATTACCAGGGATTATGGTTTTCTTCGATTAAAAAAAAACCCTTACTTTTTGGATGAAACAAAGTAATCCAAAATCCACATTTGTCCACGATTAAAATGAAACATCAATATATATATAAACCTCTTTGTATTGGTGGTGTTTCATTTTAATCAAGGAAAAATGTGGATTTTGGATTACTTTTTTTCACCCGAAAATTGGAATTTTTTTTTATCAGAGAAAACCAGAATTCCTGTTGATCCCTTTGAGCCTGACAAGCCAGCCAGTTTTCTATCCACCTTAAACTGAGCAGTATTAGAAGCTGTCTGTACAATGTACCCTGCTTGCTTATACTTCTCTCTCTCCTACTGTGCCCCCCCCTTTCCTGAACTCAGCCCCTGCCCCATCTTCATTATCTCTTTCTTTTTCAAATTAAAATTGTTCTTTAGCTAACTCATAAGATAAGCTGGCCACTGTCAAGTGACACAGTTAGAAGAAAGTTTAAGACAGAAACTCTTGGATTTTTTTTCTCAAAAAGGTTATATACCACTTATATTAAATGTTTATGCTTTTTACTTGGAAGAGGTTCAGAATTCACTTTCAGAGTAAAGTACGACACATTTCTTTGCTAAATATTGATTTTATTCACCTCCACAAAACTGGGCAGCTTGATATTTGAGTTGTCTTCAGGAGACTGCAATTAAACCTTCAGGGCATCAGGCCCTCAATTCAGCAGTGTGCTGCCAAATATTGCAGTGCAATGAAGCAAGTAAACACACATACATACACACACACATGCTACCTTTAAAGAAAAGTTTGTTCTTACCAGGTCCCAAAATGTGAAATATCGGTAAGGTGGGGACCTATTTGAAAAAAAAATCTATAATACATGGGGAACTAGGGTCATTTCCTGCTTTTCAAACAGTTTTAGCTGCTCAGAACACATGGTCTGACAACGATTAGTAAATACTGACAAACTAATGCTGACTACCACAATTCTATTGAAATAATGCCAACTAAGGAATCATTGGGAGATTTATTTTGGGACAGATCCCTAGGGTCTTGTAACACTTTCCTGAGATTTAAAATGAAGTTCCTTTAGGATGAGAGCACTAGGGGGCTCCAACTCCATTACTGATGTCAGCCACAAGTTTTGAATGCCCTAATTATCTATGATACTAAAATAATTTTATAACATAGTTTTCACAACCCAGAAGTGTAATAATATTTTTCAAAACAGAATGGGACATGCCATTTCAAATATTCAAGTTGTACACCTTCATTAAAAAAAAGAAACATGACTGCACCCATAAAATATTTCTTGAAACTATTCTGCGAGGCTTTATGAATAAAAAGTACACTCACAGAAATTAAAATTGGTTTTTAAATGACTGATTGCTCAAAAAAGAGCTTTCTTCTTCACTAACAGTCTGGCCAGCCCTACTGAAGTCATATACCCATAGATATAGATACATTCTTTTTAAGCATTCATTTGACTGAGGGCAAAATCCGTTAGGTTTTTTTCTTGCATGTACTAAACAGAACATAGACAGTAATCACCATGTTACATGTAGTTTTGGGGAGTGGCGTGAAGGAAGGAATGCTCTAAACATCTTCTGGAAGTGGTTAGTGGACAAACACGAACGCAAGAACTCTGAGGTCCAAAGGAGAACAATCAAAAGGGAACATTTTTCTGTAACCTAGTTGTTTTAACATTCACCTGAGAGAGGGACTACTGCGTTATGGTCCACATTGCCATAAATACTCTGTTTCACTTTAACCATTGGTGTTTTAATGGAAAATGTATACATAGTTCTGGACCCTTGCATTCTTGACTACCAAGCAGCCAAGATTTTGCAGGAATGGTGGGGGAAATTCTTACTCAGCCTATTCTATAATTTGCTGATTAGGAAACTCTCCTACAATGGGGTAGGCTACAACCAAGCTCTCCCACTGCTTAAGCAAGTTGTCTAATCCCACTAGGTTATTAAACAAAAAGTGGGCACCATCTCCATCTATCCTCAGAAGCAGGAGTGTGTGTGGTGGAATAGAGATATCTGGCTGGGCACTGAGGAGATCAGGAGTTCCAATATTTCTGTGCTTAGCACTTCCTAGCATCTGCTTCTAAATGCCTAAAGGTTTTCTGCTCTCTCCTTTGGAAGCACCTACCATTTGCTATTGACTGAACAGAGTCTAAATGAAGTCCAGGTCAATCACTCTTCAAAAGTACCCAAATCTCCCCACTGATTGTGTTAGGATCCTAGGGACTTTACCCAGCTAAACATGATCACTGTTTCATCCAAAACATCTTGAATTTAGTTGTTGGGAGAACCCAAATGCAAGGGCCTCCAAGACCAAACTGGTACAGCCCTGACTAACTGGAAGATGGCAGTGTTTTATCTTCAATAAATCACACTGGGCAAGTTTCTCTTCCATTTAAGTCCAAGTGGACTTAGGTGTGTAAATGTGAATCTATTCCACCATGTTCATGTCCCTGAAAATCCATTAGCTCATCTACTCTTTTTTTTTCAAACAACCACCATCGACACTTAAGATTAAGTCACAAAAAGCATGACGGAAGAGACAAGGGTATAGGCTGTAGGTGAGTTGGTTTAAGGACACAGGCAGACAAGGTTCTTCGGGTAAATCTGATATCTTCTATTAGACCAACTCAAATAGTTGGAACAATTCTTCTTAGCAAGCTATCAGGTATAAATACCTTTCATAAGGCTGAGGAAGCATCTGAAGTTGGTGTGTGCTCTTCCTAGATGGAATGAAAAGAACTTATCCACCTTTTCTAGTAACAGTTTTTTTCAGAAATTTAGGCAGGGAAAAATAGAATCTCACTTAGATGCCTCAATGATATCTACTTTAGTTTGTTTTTTTTCCCCCTCGTTACTTATGCATTCCGATTAAAACAGAAAGCACCTGATGTAAGAAACAGAAAAGGGAGCCACAAGCTATGAAAAAATTATAAAATATTATCTGTTAAATGTTCTGGCCACCATTTTTTCTGCTAAAGATGCATCTGCAGGAAAAAAATGCAGATGCTATAATCAAAATGTGTGAAACTAATGGAAATGGCATTGTGCTGAGCAAACAAGAATATTTTATTACAATATATGCTCTACTCTTGGCTACATTTTTGTCACTAGCTAACCTATAAGTGCCTTGTCTAAAACCACCCATAAGCTAGTCTTTCATAAACGTACTGAAACTTCATCTCTTTGCTTTTTTGAATAAAACTATTCCATCCATAAGAACTTCTGCAGAATCCTGAACCCACATAGGGAGATTTAATAAAAAAAGTAATCAGGCCTCTTAATTTTGGCTATGTTTTTATAACCCTAACTACCACAAACTCTGATGCTTTTTCCTGGCATTAATGTTCATAGTATTTTTCCCCTGAACTAATGCAATTGGTATTTTAAATTAACATTCATCATATTCTATTTGATATAATTATAAATCAAAACTTAACTATTTTTAATAGTTCCAAAAAAAAATAAAATTATAGAAAAACAAGGCTGGAAAGAACGTCAAGATATCACCTACTCTAATCCTTACTCAAGACAGAATCCATATTTAAACGATTCCGGTCTATACAATCATAAAAACTTCCAAGAATAGAGATTCCATAGCCTCTCTAGGTAAACTATGTCCTAAATAAGTAATTATTTAAAGAAAATTAGCAGTCAAGTTTAGCTGCTATTACTTACATTCATTAATTTGTAGATCTTGTTTGCTATTATATGGTGTATGGCCTAAAATTTCAGGAGTAACTAGTGATCAAGTCAAAGGGTCATTCTATTTTTAAGGAAATAATGAGCATTCACCTGTAAATATTATGTCTATAACAGACTAAATACCAATTACTGGATATGGCACATATCCAAAAATTAAGAGGCTGTCAGAAAGTACTTTGTATGAGCTTCAGTGGGAAGGCTCTGTGGGCATCAACGGGAACATGAGATTGTCAGAATGGTAAATAAGCATGTTTATATGCAAGAAAAAAAAAAGAAGTTACCTAAAAATGAAAGAATGGATTTCTTACTATTTGCTCACTCTAATGCAGCTTTAGAATGCTCTTTATTGTACTCAACAGGCCCACTATTGAACCCCTGCATAATACATACTCATCCCATTCATAATCAGGGATACTGGGGGTTTTTATTTTAAAAAGTCCCCATTTTTCAGATGTAAAAAAGTAATCCAACATCTATATTTTTCCATGATTAAAATGAAATGTCACTGATACAAATATAGCTATATCTATCTATGTATCTAGATAGATACATATAGATATAGGTATAGATTTTCCATTTTAATCATGGAAAAATGTGGATGTTGGGTTACTTTTTTATATCTGAAAAATGGGGATTTTTTATCAGAGCAATCCAGGATCCTGTTTCATAACGCATATATATTAACTGTTATTTTACCAGCTAAATACTAGTCAAATGCCTACAAACACAAGCTTGCAGAGAAAGGAGAAGATCTCTCCCTTTCTTAAATTGTCTTATTTTTAAATACCCAGGAGCGCTAGTATGAAGTTTCAAGGAACAATATAATTTCTGTGTTCTAATCCTTTTGCTCTTTGAAAAGGTATTTTTATGGAAGGGTTAGGAAAATTGTTACCTTTTTTTTTTGACCCTCATCCCAAAGATCTTTATATTTAAGCTGCCCAAGGTCAAAAAGCAAGCTGTTTTCAGTTTGCTGTTAGAAATAAATGATACCCCGGGGAGCAAGTACAGGATAGAACTATGTGCACAAATCACTAATTCTGTCTTTGACAAAACCACCCAAACAGCACATGGGTTTCTGCCTTTTCCTTAACTTATCCTTTAGCCTGAAGCAGGGAAAGTAATGACATCACAATTACTAATCTGAAGCAGATTTGAGAAATCCTTGAAACTTTGACTATATGTCATTTCAGAAGAAGAAAAACCACATCAGTGAAGGTTGTTGATTATCTAAAAGCTGAATTTCAAATCTAAAAAATAATAATAATAATGTCTTGCATCAAAGAAAGCTCCTAAATGCAAAAAGAGCAATCCAAAGTCCTGCCCTGTAGCATGCCAAAAACCTGTGAGGTCTTTCCATTACTTACACTAGGCTTCAATATGTATCCATAATAAACTGGCAAAATAGGCCACTTTTTTAAATCAAACAACAAAATAGGCATATTTCACAAGCTCATGAAACTATACAAATCTAGACTAATAAAATAGTGGTTGACCTTGTACAATACCATACCAGAGGCTGTAACATTTGATATTGTGATACGTTTCATGAAGCAGCTTCATTTGCTGTTTGGCATTGAATCTTTAAGGCTTCCTATTGTACAGCTTCATGCTGCACATTCAGTACCTATCCATTTAAAACTCATTACGAGTCTAAGGGGCTCAGAATTACCCAACAGAAACATATCCCCCATAAGCAAAATCAACAAGATGGATTGGCTAATTCTCCAAGAACAAACTTTAGTAATAATTCCTTCTGAGATCAGCATGTAAAATCATAAGTTCCTAATGGATAACCATGGATTCTGGTTTTCTCTAATAAAAAAAAAAAGATATATCCCCAATTTTTTGTTACAAAAAAGTAACCCAACAAAGTAACCCAAAACCCACATTTTTCCACAGTGTGCAT
Source organism: Crocodylus porosus (assembly GCF_001723895.1). Lineage (NCBI taxonomy): Eukaryota > Metazoa > Chordata > Crocodylia > Crocodylidae > Crocodylus > Crocodylus porosus. Next base: position 101,658,435 of record NW_017728906.1, read on the forward strand.
GTGCACAGAGATAAAGGATATTTTCCATTCACCATACTGCACGCGAACTTTTGCATAGCTTCTGCACCCAAAAACTGTTACCATTTAAAAAGGGCAGGGATTAATACAGATGAACTGCAAAATATACAGTGATAAAAGGACAAAAACAGAAGAGAGACCACATAGGAATAAGTTTTAGAGATTTCTGCTTACCATACTATTGTAGTTCAGATAATCTGCACTGAGAGCTTGTTCTAGTAATAAATGGGCCAAGGTTGAGGGCCAGTAATAGTCCTTCTCTTGCCTATGGACCACATTTCTTTCTTGGCCCTCTTACTCTGTAGACATGATGGCCTAATGGATATTCCACAGCAACATTCTGCGGCAATGGGGAATAACAGGTTGGTTGGAATAATGCTGGCTGATACCAGGAAGCTGTGGAAAATCTTTAGGTGCAACCTTAAGCACGGTGAGGTGACTAGCATGATTCCCAGACACTTAAACAGGATCAGGATTTCTCCCTGTTTCTTTCAGATCTTGTGTAACAAGATCTTTAAAGACAGTAATAAACCCACTTTGTTACTGTTCCATTAAATCAGCACTTTATTGTATCCTCCTTGCAGCACTTTTCTCTAGGCCTGCCTATACATTTGTTACGTGTATGGCACATAGCAAGGTGCTTCTGGGATCCTATATTGCATATAGCATCTAAACAGGCATAACTCTAATTGACTGTAATAATAACTCTATTTGTGTAGAAATTTCAGGATCGCACAATGTATATGCACTGTGTAAAGAAACTAAGTGGAATAATTGTGGTAATAGTGGTTTAGAGGTACTTCCTTACTTAGACTACAGAGAGTGGGTAGTGGGAGGTAGTCCCTAAGTTAAGTTAATCAGAGACAGAAAAAGGGATCTGCAGAGGTTACCTAATGCTCCACACTACTTGTTTAGTTCTTCTAATTCATTGTATGTGTCTGTTTAGTGAACCTGGTAATTACTACAAAAATAGCTGATTCTGAATGGAAGGGAACAGAAAGCTCTTTACATTACCTTCTTCCCACAGCACCTAAACCAGGATGAATTAATTATTTTTGAAAAAGTCATTTACAAATGGCATACTGTATATTGTGCAATCACAAAATGCACTATATTCTTTCTTGCATGCACATATTGGATTTTTCTAAACCATGGAAAATAAATATAAATGATTTTGTTTTCACAACTTTAATGAAGATTTGATAGCTTTGGCAATATGAAAGCTAACATCTTTTCTTGTTTCTCTGTCTCATAAATCTTGCTGAGGAAGATGTAGTTACTTCAATACAATGTTGATTTTTATACTGTCTTTTGGGCTTGGTATAATGAGTTACAAAAATCATATTGATCTCATACTAGCTAGATAAATCTTCTGTGACCTTGTCTTTTCTTTGTGAGTTTGTTTTTGTTGTTGTTATTGTTTGTCTTTGCTTTATTTATTTATTTTACTCATCTTTTCTAGAATAAACCACATTTTGTATATAAAGTGATTCAGGCAGAGCAAGAACAAAAATATACATGTTACTGCAATCCCTAAAAGAAATTTCCCAGTAAAGACCCTTCAAAGTCAAGTAGCCTTTGTTATTCAGCTGTGCAATTCTTCCTCCTACTCTGATAGTGATTTTCCCTCATCCCTCTCTTTTCTCTCCTTCTGGAATGAGTTTTTAGGAGACAGTTGAATAAAAAGAAAAGGCACTTTGATTCTATCTTGTATAATAACCATACTTTGTACTTCCATAGTGAATTTTCTACAATGAATTCAGCCTCAGAAAACCTCAGTGTAAGGAGGAGGGAATACTATTCTTGTTGAGGAAGTTTATAATAGAGAAACTGTAAGGTTACGTTTGACCAAGGTCATACAGCCGGGTTCCAGTCTTGCTACTTTATCTATGGAAATAGACCTCCTACATCTGTGCAGAATCCCAATGGAGTCAAAGGGACTCTGATACAACAAGCTGCCCCACAGATCTAACTGAAGGGTCTGTGGATCAAAATTCCTGTTGCAGCTGGAAATGAAGTCAAGCATTTGCCTAGGATCGGTTGTTCTTGCCTTGAGCAGGAGTTTGAACTGGGAGACCTCCTGAAGCCCCTTTCAAAGATTCCTGGTGGTGCCACTAAACCTAGATTTCCTTCCACAAGCCTCCATATTATGCAAATCCTTTCCACCAATTCATCCAAAAACAAAGTACTGCTTTCCATACTCCTCAGACAATAGTTCCCTTTTTCCCTCTAAACAATCAAACTGTTTTTTTAACACACAGCATAATGCAGTTTAAAAACCCCCCAGTAGTTAGATGTTTTAAACAGTGACTTGCATATTGTGCACGCTACTGAACATCTTAAGCCACTTTCTTCCCATACTTGAGTAACTCATCCCTTACTCTGCAGCAGCCTTGCCTGCATTTGATCCTACTGAAATTTCCATATACAACATAATGCTAGACATCACATTTGTGTGTGTAGAAATTTGTTGCATAACAAAGCCAATAGACCAGGGGGGAAGAACCAGGAGCAGACATAAGTCTGAGTGAGTTGTGCTATGATGTAGAACAGATGCCCATATGTCCCTTTCCATCATCCCCTTCTTCTAACCTCATAGTATTTTTTTTAAACTTCTTTTACTTGCATCTTACCTTCACTCACTGGGGAACTTCTCATGATTTCCACTGTTTCTATAATGCTGTTTTGGAACCCCACAATTGGCTTTCTCCACAAGGTGGTAACCAGCTCCACCTCCTTTAAATGGGAGAATGAGCAACAAGCAACATTTCTTGTCAGAGGTTTTAATGCTACAATATTTTTTCTACCCAGTAAGGGCATGATTTGACCTTTTCACATTATCCATATGGATATCCATCCAGAGGGACTTGGGCCTCTTTAGCCTAAAGAGAAGGTTGAGAGGGGACCTGATAGCAGCTTACCGCTATATCAGAAGAGTGCATCAGGAGCTCTGTGAAAAACTGTTCACAAGGGCCCCCCTGGGGAAGACCAGAACCAATGGATGTAAACTCCTGGAAGGCCACTTCAGGCTTAAGATCAGCAGAAACTCCTTCACAGTCAGCGTGTCCAGACTGTGAAATAAACTCCCTCCAGAGGTGGTGCAGTCACCAACCCTGGAGGTTTTCAAGAGGAGACTAAACAGTCACCTTGCTGGGGTCACTTGACCCCGCAATCTTTCCTGCCCAAGCGCAGGGCGGCTGGACACATAACAGGGAAGGGGGGACCTGGACCCAATGATCTGCAAAGTCCCTTCCAGCCCCTAGCAATCTATGAATCTATGAATATGAATAACCACACATATTGACTGCAAAAATAGCCAGGTAATACTAAGAAATACAATATGTTTTAATGTTACAGTTAATTTATATTTGTCCTTCTAAAAACATAAAATCAAAAACCTTGATCAAGATAAAGTCATATCCTCTTTTCAATACCCATGTGCAGATTGACAGCTATAGATAAGATGTAGGTATGTATAAAATAATTCTACACTTTCTTTGGTGACATTTTAGCTTCTTTCCTCCCTGCAAGTTTCATTTTTATCCTTGCAGACAGGGCTTGAAAATAATGGAACATTCTCTTGAATTTCCTGTTTCAATTTTTTCTAGCGATAAATGTTTGAGCCTTGGGCAATGACAATGAGAATAAAGGAGTCTTTTAATGTGCACTTAAGACAAACTCATCCAGAGCAAACAATGCTCTTATAGCATCTTTATTTTCAGAAACAAAACCACAAACACTTTTAAGCAGCTTTATTGGAAACATTTTATGCCATTTTGACTTATGACTCATTAAAAATCACCAGCTTTACTGCTATTAGAAGTAAACTCCATCTTTACAAATAACAATTTCTATTTGCTTAGATGACTTTGGTAAAAGAATATAGACAAGATAAACAGATTTGCAATTAATAACTACTTACAGGTATACTCTTGAGATACTGACATTGTACAACCATGAGAAGATATGGAGAACGTTGTCAGTGTTCAAAGTGAAAAAAAAATTAAAAGGTACAGCCATTGTCAGCTTCCCAAGCATACCAGTCAGGAGACTGCATTCCTTTAAAATGCCAGATCAGGTTCCTTCCTTAATAATTGTCTGTTGCACTGAACAGAATTCACACAAGTCAAAAATGCTATAAAACAGATGGATCTGGTTTTTATTTGTACAATTTGTCAAGCTAATCACAAGATTACATACGTTAACAAAAACTCATTCACTGTTTTTTTCATTGGGATGCATTAATTATTTCTCCTGCAAGTCAGATATCTATGGGCAGATACACACAGAACCTTATTGATTTCATTAAATTCAACAAGGCTACATGAGCAAGGAGTGATTCACACAATCTGACTGCAGCATCGGGCCTAGAATATTTTTACTGTGCATCTTCTCTCCCAAAAGGTGATTAACAATAATTTATGATAATTTATTTTAATAATGTCTTACTTGACTCAGTCTTGATGGAAGCACATGCTTTTTACCGCTTTGAATACATAGGCTGAACCTTATACCTAGGGCATAGGTCATATATAACTTTTGAACAATTTGATATTTTCAAATGTGTTCTTTCATTTGTATAATTTGTTGTATTTGCAATTTTCAAGGTGCATGTAAGTTTTCATGCCTCTCAGAACTCCAGGGAGATTAATGGAGCTCCAGGAACAAACAGTTCAGTTTCACAAGCTCAACTGTAGGATTGGGGCCTTTGTATTCTGTTTATTTTATTTTTATTAATCAACAGAGGTAAAACAGGGCAGCTCTATGCTCTGGGCAGTGGCAGAGCACAGAGCAGCACCAAGTGCTGTGCTGCCGCCAATAGCAGTAAGGCCAACCACCAGATGAAAAAATTGCCATTGTTGTATTCACCCCCCAAAGGAATTGCCCAAACCTGCTGCCCTAGTTACCCCCCTAACTTATATTACTCTTAATCAAAAACACAAAGATTTCTTAAACATATACCAATTGTACTAAACTTGGAGTGAAAGAGACATGAAACTATAAATTCTAGCAAAAGCTATAGGCTATATTTTCCTAAAATAAGAAAGCCATTTTTTTCCAGGACATTCCTTTAAAAAAGTCTCTGAAGGGTAAAGAATTTTGATTACTATATAAAACTAAACAATGCTTATCTTATAAATTCCCCAAACTAAGAAGTATATCACAATCTGGTAAAGTGGTTGAACCAGAAGTAAAACTGTATCTATCTTTTAGAACTGAACTAGTACATAAATTCAGAATCTCCCCTTCATGTTCTAAATTTATAACCAACTTCTTTGTTCTCATTCTGATGTGTAAACTGTTCACTACTATTGTTTTGCATACAAATTAGTCCTTCAGCAGACATATATCAAATATTGTAGACCATAGTTGGAGCTTGTAAACATGCATATAAATAACGATAACATAAGTTAAAGTTATGGAAGATGGAGTTCTCAGTCGGCTCTCATAACATAGTGTTTCACTCCCAGTCTTCTTCATTTCAAGTTTTGCCATTTCCTGTATTGAGAATTATGCTATGAAGTTACACATGTGGCATTAGGCAGTCTAACAATAATCTGTACCCAATATCAAAAGAAAAGATGGCATTAGTAAGGATGCTGTCTTATAATACATAACCAAAAAATGATCTCATGATTTTCTCCCTATAGACTTTGCCAGAGAGGTCTCCCTGGGACCACTCTGGGCTCAGTCCTTTGGTTATTGTACAGGGCCTGACTGCAATGCTGAGCGATGTTTAGTTACATGAGTGGCTACAGTGAAGCCACAGTATAAATGTTACAGATATGCCAATATAATGTTTATGTGATGGGATGTTTTAGGGCTTCATTTGTGCTTGTAAAAGTGAAAAGCATAATTTTATAGATGCAAAGTACAATAAATAAAATGTAAATATTGCAGAATTAGTCTCTCAAATTCTTAACAGTTAGTGACTGTTTTGCCTGAATTAGCACATAGTTAAAAATGAACTAGGCAGTTCACAAATTGAAACCATAATTATAAGAAAATAGCCTCCATTACATTTTATTTCAAACATCTGTTTATTAAATGCTTCTTTGCTGTGTCTAACTGAATAGCTTACTACTGAATGTCTGTACTATTTCTGGGTGTCACATAGAGAAGCTGCTTTTTTCTGACTTAGTCTTAAAAGTAAGATACATTCATGGATTTTCAGGACTTGAACAGCATGGAATAGACTCACAGTCAGGCAACAAGTACACTTAAACAGCTAACAGATGGAAGACAATCTGACCCTCTTCTTTGCTACAACAAAAACTTTGAATGGGAGAGGGAGCAATTCTCTTTTTAAACCTTTGAAATATCATGTCATCATTACATAAAGAAGAAGAAAGGGGTAGATCCACAAGAAGCCTTAGACATTACCAGTGATCCTGGTTTTCTCTGACAAAAAAAAAATCCTCATTATTTTAATATAAAAAAGTAACCCAAACGCACATTCTTCTTCCATTTTAATCAGGGAGAAATGTGTATTTTGGATTACTTTATTATATCTGAAAAATTGGGATTTTTTTAAAACAGAGAAAACCAAGATCCCTGGACATTGCTCATTATATGCTGCAAGGCCTAGCAAAATCTATAGCCCTTCACTGAGCACCTGAGGTTAGTATTTAAGGTTTCTGTACCCAGTTATACTTACATACAGCTGAGAAGTCCTAGACTAAAAATGTGCAGTGTTTGAACCACTTTGAGTTTTCATGGTCAGTCTTCATGCCTTTTTTTTTTTTTTTTTTTACTACTTGTATCATCAGCTGTTCTCACAAATTTTTTGTAAGTGAATATGTCCATGAGCACTCATATCCAACTGTTTTCTTTTCACTGTTTTGAAAAAATAAGCACCAAGAGGAATAAGATCACCCTCTAGTGACAGGCAGATACAAACCACCCCTCGCACCTTCCACATGGACAATGGGCAGGAAAGGACATTAAAAAAGGCACACACCCTAATTTCTTGCTGTACTCTCCTTCCATAGTCTCTTCCTTACTAGCAATTGGATCAAGTCTGCCTCCCAAAAAGATGGTAGGAGATTATGATCAGTAAATCTAAAAATTAGTAAATCATATATTTACTTTTGTTTGAGAATATCACCCCAGAGATGGTAATATGGAACTTTCATACATCCTAATACAACCTGGGACTAAATTGGTTTTGAGACCTTAAAATATTGTTTATTATTATCATATTACATCTGTGTAAGTTGAACTATATGTTATTTCAAATCCCAGCTGCACTGCTGGCTTAGTTTGGTTTGGATAGGAAGGTGGAACTTGCATAGAGCAATATAGTAAGTGAAAAAAAATGTGTTGTCTTTTCATTTCCAGACCTTTACAGTTTTAGGAGTTTGAATTGTTTCTGCAGTAGAAGATTTATCCAGGGGAAATTATAATGTATTCTCAGTTATTTCCCAATTTTTTTATTCTGATATTTACATAAAGTTTTCATACATAAAAAAGGAAGTAGTAAAATAAGTTATTACGGTTCAAGTGAGAGGCTTGTTTCCCTAATATTATACATTTGTGAATAATGTCTAGTGTACTATTGACTGTTCTTGTGACTAAAAGTTCTTAATATACGTTCCTGGACAGAACACTAAGGATACAAGCAGCAGAATCCAATGAGTAACAGTGCAATAGACTCCAACATTAGAACTATAATGAAAATAAAACAAATTGCTAAAGATGAAATTGAAGTAGGGCAGTGGGTCATATAGCACAACCTCGGGGAATATATTCTAGGCATAGAGAACAGCATGCAAAATAGCAGAAATGCCACTTTCCCCACTGAATGACTATAATTCCAGCCACATAGTATGCTCCTAGGCTTAGATTTGTAAAAGTGGTTTTATGAAGGGCACTATTTTAGGAATAATGCAAAATAGCATAAACAAGCCCATATCACCTCTACTCTGATCACTATACTTTAGAAGAGACTATCAGGAAAAATATTTAATAAACATCTGAAACTAAGAATTAGATACAATTAGGGTGACATGCCTTTTATACTCTGAATTTATGAAGAGTTAACTTCATTTCCCAGAGCACATAATAACAGTTATTGTAGCTTACACTTATTAAAACCCAGTGATCCCAGACTCCAGGAGTCAGGACCAAACAACTGTGGTTTGTCCTACTTTACAGAAACTAGAATCTTAGCTTATTAAAGATGCAAGACTATTAGGAATAAAACTATTATTTATGTTTATGTGGTGCACAGCAGAATCCAAGATATGAAACATGAGAAAAGAAGCAATCCCCATTTTACCTATAGGAAATATTCTATATTTAATCTCATATTATTGATACCTTTTAGGTATTTGTTGCTGTTTTATTTTTTTGTTGGGGGGGAGGGTGGGGAAGGGGAGGAGTTAAGACTGTTGGATTTTGTTTTTGTTTAAAATGGGGAATATAAAAAAGTGGCATCAGCAAGCAATATACTCCCTAATTAGCATTAACAAAGAAGATTCTAAAGAACAGGAGGGAGCTAGATACAATTATTTATCAAACATCTCTTTAAGAAATAGTACATTATATGGAATTATTGCTTGTGGAGTTAAAATGTAGAATTGTAACTCTGGTTTGATTCCCAAGATTGTTACTGATTTCATCTGTAACTGGACACAACTCAATTTGGGGCAGTGATTCTCAACCAGGGTGCTAGGGCCATGAGGTATGAGGAGATAAGTGAGGAGGCAAGCACATAAATACAAGATCAGGTTTGCCCCTGGCCAGCCCCTCTACAAGGAAGTGAGCACTGTAATATATATATGTTTACGTAGGGATGTATCAAATCCAAGAAGTTGAGAACCACCATCCTAAACAGACATAGACGTGCGAGGCCTTCCTGGCTTCACACTCTTATAACATCGGCATAGTAACAGTATCTAGGAAGAAAGACTATTATGCTCATTAGAATTCTGTTATAACCCAAATCTGGAGTGGGGAATCTTGAATGTTACATTGAGAAAAAAATGCATGTGAAACATGCAATAATATTCTTAGAATCTAAACAACATCATTCATTCAAGGATCTTAAAATGTTTCACAAAACAATTGATTAAAATCCCCGCAGTGTAACAGTATCGTTCTGATTACTGCAGAAGCAACCAGGTGTCTTCTGTTTTTGTGCCAAACAACTTTTTACACTGACAGATGCACATATTCTAATGAATGATTGATCTGAAGGTCTTGAACATATTTTAAACTGATGGTGACAAGATGTTTCAGCAATATAGTTCCCTCACTAGTAAAATGAAGCTCTATCCAGATCAGGAAAAGAAAGACTGATGATGAGCATTATTGTACCAGACAAGCAATCAGACAAATGACTATGAAATAACAAATCAAAATAACAGGCAACACTGAAAAGATCAAGAGGAATACAAAAGAAGAGAGCACATGTCTGCAGGAGGACACGTAACCTGTAGACAAATAAAGCCTCAGAAAGGCTGCCAAGCATTGAAAAGCTGCACAAATGAAGACACTATACGTGTCTACAAAGCCGACTACGAAGTAATTACATAGTTGAAATCCAGAAAACAAGTGTTAGGATGAATTCTGCCCTTGGTTACATCTGGGCAATGGTGGATCAATAGAGTTAGAATTGCATAGTTGTCACTGAGGATAGCATTTGGCCTGATGCTCCTAAATGAAAATGGTGATCATCACCTTTTCAGCCTATTGCTGATGAAGGCCTCAGCAAGTCATACCTTGTATTTCTGCTGTCCTTTGTTCAGCCTGTCTCTGACAGTCTCTCCACATTAATTTTCATGCCACAAATTCAATTTTGTAACTACTTCATAAGCACTGTATTGTGTCCACATTTATTGTGCTATTCAGTGCTTGGCAGCTTTTCTGCGAGTATACTTGCCTGCTCCCCTGCTGACATAGCTTCCTCATGTATTTCTCTTGATCTTCTCAGTGTCATCTGTTGTTTTAGATCTGTTATTTTATAGCAATTTATTTGATTTGTTGTCTACTAAGATTTGTTTTATTCCAGTGGGGCTGAGACTGGAGTAAGTGAATTTGTGACTTCCCGTGGGATGAACTGTCCTTCAATGCAGAAATTACAGTTCAGAAATTCAAACTAATAGAGAAAATTTATAAACAGCCCTGCAACCTACAAAGCACAGCGGCTGGGTTCATGGAGGCTGGGGCCTCAAAACAATAAAGAAAAGCTAATTTTAACCCACAAACCCTACACCATGGGTCTAGCTTCCATTTCAGCTACACTTTGAGATCTTGCAGTTGTTTCCAGTTCTCAATTTCTGTTACAAAAGCAAAGATGAACTCTTTAACTTGCTCAATGGACAATGAGAATTCAAAGCACCCACGTGCCCAGAAACTGCTGCTTCTTTGTCACAGATGTTTATGAGATTTATAAGAGGAAAAGCAGATCAAATAATCAGAACCCGTCAACAATGAGCTCTAAATCAAAAAAAGACTTCATTAAAAACTGTTCCAGAAGCATAAAGAGGAGATGCTCTATTATTTTTTTTTTATGATGTGTCTGTTTCTCAGTCTTGTAAAACAGAGATTAACCATGCCTAAACCATAGATCTGAACCAATGTAAATGTGCAAGAATTTGGGCTGGATTCAAAATTTGGGTCCTCCTCACTTTCTTCCCTAATTTGTCTTGTGGGTGCTTCTGCTGCTGCTAAAGTTTCTCATACCTCCAGCAGTCCTACAGTTGCTCAGCAGGATTTTACTTGCAGATACTACTCCTAGTTGTCCCTTACTGAATGCAAACAGACTGTGATTCTCTCTGGGGTCTTTGCTTCTCCTTACAGTGCCAGCCAATGAGCATGGATGTGTCAGGGAGATGGGTGAGCCAATAAGAAGCTACTTGCAGCTAGCTGGCCCCAGGGCCTTTTCAGCATCGTGGCAACAGTAACAGGAACTAGATCAGACATTATGGGCTCAAGAGGAATAGGCTGCACCCAAAACTGAAGTAAAAAGAGAATTAGGTCAGAAAGAATAGAAGGTAGCTAGAGTAATGGAGGATAGACAAAATAAGAGAGGCAGCTTCAGCAAAAGAATCCTCAAAGTCTTCAGGGCCCACTATGCCCAACATGCCTCCTGAACTCTTTTACCACTCATAACCATCATAAGTGAAAGAGAAAGCTGTTAAGACTCTTTCCATTGTTACACATTTCCAAAGACTGGGGGAAAGGGGTCATGGGGGCATTAATATATGTGATTATTCTCTCTAGCCCAACAGAAGGTGAGCTCTAAACTAAAGCACCTTGCTAAAATTTGGTCTCAGTGGAAAATATTTGAAAAGCATTGCGATTGGGGACAGATTGGTTCCATGATCTAATCAAAATGTTGAATTTTGGCCCTACAAGAAATGCCATTTGCTTGGTTTTTAGGAATGTTAATAGCAATGCATTATATTGCTATTACCATTTAATGTTTTAGGGCATGCTTTGAAGAGCCATTTTTGGACTACTGAGCTGGCTCTGAAGTCACAAAGCCTTAGGCCTCATGTTTCAACTACAGACTTCTGGTGTACACAAATGTTTCAGGAACACCTGCCTTGCACACCTCAGCAGTGAGAAGTTAATTACTTTAATTTAAGTCTTCTAATTTGACTGGTACTTGCTTAATGCATCTTCCTAGTGAATGACATTGTTCATTATTTCAGCAGTAAAGACTGTGTCCATTCTATTTTTTCAAATGAACAGTTTAAATAAATTACTGATTGCTCACTTAAGGACAAGATTATGAAAGCAACAGAATTACTATTAAAATATTTTCAGGGTGAATTAGTGTAGTTTTATTAAAGGAAGTTCCCTATTTTTTTCTGTTTTGGAAGGGTAACAAATGAGTGGGCTTGAAGGAACACTTAACCTTTAAAATAGGAAATTAAAATTCTTTACCACATGCTGCTAAATGCTAAAGCTGAAGTTTCCTGTGCTAATTCACATAATAATAATGTCATGCAGGATATTTGTCATAACCTACAGAGTTGCTTTACTACAAAATATACTCACTAATTATGAACAGACATCCTAAATGATGTCCATTCGGCTTAGTAATGGAAAATAAATGAACATTCTCGCACAACATACTGGATAAGGATGAACTGTGCTTCTAGTTCAAATACCAGTTACTCTCCACAAAGAGAAGTGTTTGATTAATTTGGCTCCCCCTGGCTCCCTCATTACACCAGGAATGCATGTGGGTAGATTTGTTAATTAGCTGCATTTGTTTTATTTAGATAATGTTTGTAGAGCACTTAGAACATATGAAGTGCTATGTAAGTACTCACTATTACTGGGCCAAATCCTAAAGTTATTATGAAGTCCTTAATCAGGCAAAACTGTCAGCGGAATCCATTATTTGCTTCCTGATTTAATCTGGTCTTTCACATGTGATGAAATGACTTCAAAATTACTCACTATTTACTTCTGTGAATGAGATGTACAGAGACTTAACCAACCTTACTTGAACAAAACAGACTATACTTTCTTTTAAAGAATGCGACAGTGGAAAAACAACTGAACGGTCATAAAGGACTCTATCAATATGACTGAGTTCCCTACTCTTCTATGTCATAAGTTCAAATTTAGACCAGGGCACTACTCACTGAAAATCACTGTCATATGAAGGTGTTGATTATGTGAAAATAACTTAGGCTTAATTCAGTACTTAGAAAATAAACATTTACATATTTAGAACCACCACTGTAGTAGGAATTATACTTGATTCAGAAATGGAACCAAATTGAAACCTTAAATACAATGCTGTTCTCCCTCAAGTTGTATGATTTTGTGAGCTCAGTCTTGTGAGTCTGCTAGAGGCCAAAAACTGAACAGACATGAAACTATCAACAGTTGTGAACAGAAAAATTAAAAATATTAGAATTTTGTTTAAAAAATGAACAGAACTGGCTCCTGATTGCTAATATAAGTAGCTACAATTCCTTTCATGTCGTCTGAATTGTACCCACTTACAAGTGTGAAGAATTTGCCATTATATACTGCAATCAAAAAAAGAGGAGACATGAAAGACAAAATTGTTTCTGATGAAGAGACTAAAATAGCAAATGAGCTGGCTTTTAACACAATGCTTCATTTTTTTTAATCACAAAATCTGTGCTAGCTATGAATGTCCAGGGATTTAAGTTTCCTGGTCCCCTTTTTAATGGTTGCCAGTCCAGGCAACTAGCTTCTGATGGCAGTCTTAATGGTTCTGATTTAGACTGGTTAAACTGACTAGTCTAGGAATCAGCCACTACTAAAAAGAGAGTGAATGGAAGACAGGATGGAAGAAAGGTGTTCTCTGTGGCGTCTCACATTGCTATTTGGACTTTATCCTGGGAAGCCTGCAAGATTTCTTTACTGTGGCAAAGAATGCATGTATGCTGTACAATAGACAAGGTATATAATAATGTAAGTAAGGGATTGAAACTAGGAGGGATAACATCTCTCTCAATAGTACTGATGTATTTTGCAGCATTTCTATAATACAATAAAATAATGTAAAACAAAAGGAAAGGGGAGCAAAGGAATTTGAGTTTAGTAAGAATTTCACGAAAGGTTGCACTTGTAAGGCTGGGGTCAGAAACACACTGCCCTAAATAATGGCCAGGTGCAGGCTCCTACCCTGCGGGTTTTTAAGAGGAGGTTAGATGAACATCTTGCTGGGGTCATTTGACCCCAGTACTCTTTCCTACCATGGCAGGGGGTCAGACTAGATGATCTGCTCGGGTCCCTTCTGATCCTAGAAACTATGAAACTATGAATAAGCCACCAGAGTAAGTCACCTGAATATCAAGGGGTCTAAAAAAAAAAAAATCAAAGCTTAAAAAAGCAGTGCGGGGCTCTGGGACTGTGCCCTGAGGCAACTGGAGGCTGAGTCCTCCATGGAGACACTCTAGCTGCCAGAACGTCTATGGTTGACCACTCACCCTGGTGCTGAAACACGCGGCCAGCCAGGTGCCAGTGAGTAAAGGGTCAGGGAGGCTGGAGGAGGGGGGGACCCCCAACAGCCCTGCCCACTCCCCAAGCCCCTCTACCCCTGCCAGGACCAGCCCCCCCAGCCCCCTTC
>NW_017728906.1:101672796-101710509 GCF_001723895.1 Crocodylus porosus
CTGGAGCTGCCGTCTGGCTGACTAGGGCCCCGCCCACACAGTGCGGGGCAGGGTGACAGTCCCAGGAGCCAGAGCCTGGGCCCTGCTGCCCCTCTGGTGTCCTGTGCTGCCTGGGGGGAGGGCTCTTCCAGGAGGCCCTGGTGCCCCCCTACCCCATCATCTAATGTAAGCAGAGGGGTTTTTTCCCCATTTTTTTCTGTTCTTTTCCTGAGTTTTTGTTTAAAGTGATGGTGCCTGGGGGTGTGAGGGTAGCCTTGGAGGTCTGGAGGTGCAAGTTGGGGGGTGAGGTTGGGTGGGGCAGCCATTGTGGGGCCTGCAGCAGCTGGTGTGGTATGGGGCCAGATGGGGCAGCAATCCAGGGGTTGGGGTGGGGCATGTGGGCTTTGCGGGGGGTAGCCCCTGCTAGGACCATTTGGCCCCTGTTGGGGGGCTGTACCCCTTGTGTGGGGGCCGAACCCCCTGTTGGGGAGCCAAACCCCTTGTGTGGGGGCCATCTCCTTGTGGGAGTGCAGCAAAATATGAATACATGAATTCCCGAAACATGTATTTAGAGTTCACTTTATTATTATGATAGAAGACTTGCTTTAACACTGTAGATATATCAATAAAGCTTTGTCCAACTGATCGCTGTCTCTGTCTTGCTCTCTCTCTCTCTTTATAATGGTCTTTTGTTTTACTTGTGGAGGAACATGGATTTGGGGGTATTTTACAGAGTGACTTTAGGATTTGTTTATCAGGGATTTTTCAGTTTTCCAATAGGGAACACCAGAATTCCTGGTAGAGAGGCCAGTGGCAGGACCCTGCCTGCTCAGAGCTGGCACCTTGGACCCAGCTGGCTGTGGCTGACCTCCTGGCCAAATGGGGCCAGTAGGACATGCTTTGACAGCTCAAAGCAGGCCACCACATGCGGAATATCTTCTGGGCAATAGCTGCCCAGATGGCTGGGCAGGGGGCACACATGGCAGTAGTACCATACAGAGGCCAACCCTGCAACCACAGTCCACTGGCAGCTGGCCCAGAGGGGCAGATGACTTTACTGGCTCTGCAGTCTCTATCTGAGTCTAGCAGATGCACAGCAAGGCACAGCCAGGCAGCAGCCCCCACTGTGCAGGGAATTCTTAGGACTGCTTCAGCAGTACAGCTAGCACAAGAGGTAGTGTTCCCAAGTACCAATTGGCTGGGACCCAGAAGCTTCTGAGAGCTAGTAGCCCTGAACTACTTGCCAGGGTGGTTTTTTATACTGCCAAAGCCAGGACAGGGCAGCTTTTTATACTGCTGGGGACAGCACAGGTGCTGGTCCCAGGCTCTAGCTCCCCATGGCTGAAGATCCAGGAGGAGCCAGGCAGGGTTATTTTGCCCCAAATGGCACAATTTGCTTCACACCAAAGTGCATGTCTGAGCACATGCACTGAAGCAAAAAGCCCCAGCTCAAATTTGCACCACTTCTAGTTGAGCTGCTACAAGTGCACATGCTTGCATGTGTTGACACGCCCAAAGTGATGCACCCAAATCTAAGGAGGAATTCCAGAGGCAGAACTACAGTTACAGTCTTATTCAGGGTCCTGGAGTCAGGGACTGAGTTATTGAAGGGGACTTTTTGTTGTTTGTTACCATTTGCAAAGTATAAGCACAAATTAAACATACTAGTACTAAACACACTTCAGAGGAAAGTCTAATCTTAACAATGCCATGGCATCATGGAAAAGAGTATGAAAGCTCGCTCTCTCTACAAGTAAGTTACCAACCTTCACCTGACTTCTTCTGGGATCAGCTTTTACTCTGTGACTCAAGTGCTTTAACAGCTATCCCAAGGAAATAAATTACTATAAAATGTTCTCACTTCAGGGTCAAGCAGAGTGATGATTTATCACTGTTCTCAACAGTTCTACAACTTTTATCAATTTAATTTTCTTCTCTCTCTCTGGATCTCCCTCTTTCCAACTATTTGCAGAGGGGCTACTCTTCAAATTGCAGTTGGTGGCTATGCTTCAGTAGTTTTAAAAACTGTTACTTTCATCTGTTGCCATTTCACATGGTCGGTCTTCAATAGATTATTTTATCCTCCATTACCTTCAAACTGAACTTTGGCTGAAGTATTACTATTATGAAACCCTACTCAAAGTCACAAATTTTCCTATCATTTCTAAGTACTAAATGCTCTTTTCTGTCTCTGCTGCCTTGTCTGGCCCTGCTAGTTTATATGACCTGTAGACTCGCATGATCCATAATGGCACTGCAGTTAAAATGAAAAACTATTTTTTTTAAATTGGATTCAATTGAACTACTATGGTAAAGGATAACATTATGACCTAACAATTTCAGCTTGATTTTGGAGTTATTTTAAAGTAAGTTTATCTGATTAAAATTATTTAAAGTCACTAACTGTTAGATTAACAATTTAGAAAATCATAAAATGCTCCATATTCTTCAGTGACATTTGACAGAATGATGCCAACTGTGCAAAGCATACTTGGTTATAGATTATCTAAGAACAGTGGACAGAACATTCTTATTTTAGAGATTTTACCTACCTGGAGACTTAAAAACAGTCACCTATTCCTTATACTAATGAGGATGCAAAATCTTAATGCACTAGTGTCCATAAATTCTTAGACAACAGAGGTAGGTATCTTCAGAGATAAAAAAAAAAATACTGACATATTTCAGCTACTATCTTGTTAAGGTAAAGCTTATTCAAACAGAGAGAAAATGAGCTTGAAAGGTTTACTGCAACTTCACCCTGAGCTCAAGTCTTCATCTATGAGTCATGAATCCCCTGTACTTCATTACATATAAGTGGAAAGATCGCAGACAGATCCTGGCCAGAAGGGAGAGTGGAATAGGGAAAAGTAACAGTGAGGAAAGTGTTAAGAATCTGATAAACCATCACAACTCCTACCAAACCACCCAGCTGAAGCTGCCTCCAATTGCCTTCATTACTTATTTTTCTCTGTCTGGCTGCTACTTGAAAACACAGGCCAGATCTACAATTTACATATTGCCTCATGAACCCACAACTTTTTAAAGTGTGATAACCTTAAATTTCCAGTAATCCCCAGTATAAGCCCTTTCATTTATAGCTGGGCAATATTTCTCTGGTGCACATAATGGGACCATCAGTTTTGCCGACTAGGCAGCCCAAGCCCATGGTTCTGACATCCAGATTTTAGCATAGTTACAATACATGTGCAGGCAGTCTTGAGCCCAGTGTTTGAGGCAGCCACAGGTGAAACGATCATCCTATGCTTTATGGCTGAGGTGGGGGAACATTTCACTCAGCCTGGAGTCCCCTACTTCCTAGCTCCCCATTCCCATCCACTTCAGAGGTGGCTGAAGACACCTCTTCTAGTTCAGAAAAGTGGGCTTTGGGGTCTCCATTGAGACTTGTGGAGGCCCTAGTTCCCTTAGTTGAGGGTTACTCACCCTGGCCAGGCATGTGACTATAGTTGGTACTTTTTGTGTACCTGTCTTATCTGGCTGCCTGCCTCTGGGGCCAGTTTCAGGTGTCAAGGTGTTTGGTTCTCCTCAGGAGTATGTCCTCTGGAGGGTATTATTCCATCAGGCAAACTACCTCTGCCACTGCCTACAGCTGATGTCATAATACCCGGTTTCATCCTCCATGAGGCAACATTCAGATGAATTGTTCCAAAAGAATTCCTTCCACCACCTTCTTCTCCATCTTGTCATACAGCTTGAGCCAATGTCAACACCAGTTCCTAAGCCACTGGGCAAACATGCAGTGTTGGCTTCCAGGCAGATACTGCTACTTGCAAAAGCACGGTATGAAGATGTCCTATGAAATGTTAAGGATGTATCGTGGCTTTCACCTTCTGGTAATCATGAGCTGTCTTGGCATCAAGACACTAATAAGCCAGTTGGGTCATCGCCAACAGGTATGAGGCTGGGTTCACTACCCACTGTTCTGGAGGTCACTATGTGGCAGCCGGTATCCTCTCAAATGTCTTTAAAAATGTCTCAGGGTCATCAGTTGATCCCATCTTGGTCAGCTGGATGGGAAAGCTCTGGCTTTTGATAGGCAGCTCAAGGGATGCCACTGGTGCAGATGGTTACTATAAGGAGCCAATCTGTTGCACCAGCTGCTGCTCATTTAAAACCACTAAGCTTTTAATTATTTACTGCTGTTGAAAAGCCGTCTATTTCAGCAGTGTTTCCATCTCCGTGGTGTGGGCCAAGCACCCACACTGACCTGGAAATCTGCATAGCTTGGCTCTTGAGAACATCTAACCAGGCTGCATCAGTCTTCTTCTCTGTGAACCCAACTCTTCTCTTTTATACCAGCATTGGCTGCAAGGATACCAGGACAAGGCCAACCCACCCCAGAAACTGTTTAACTCCTTTATTGCCAGAGACTAACAACTCCATGCTGTCTCACATGTGAACTTGAGCCAAATAGAATATATTGAATTGAATAAAATAGATGTTTAGGGGCATCGGGTCTTTTCAAGTGTTCCAACTGAAGCAATAAAAAAGGACTTTTTCAAATAAAAGTTCAAACTGAACCTTTATTACTTGATTTCCCATGACTAGTTATCACACATAATATTCCAATACATGATTACTGAGATACATTGTAGTATATCTTACCTGATCACATAGGAACAGACAAGAATCACATGTAAACCTTAGGATATGATCATGTATCCAGTGTTGGTTTTGATTTTTTCTGAAAACGAAGTCCAAATTAACATGAGACTTTTGTATGTTATCTTAACTGAATCTTTTGTGTAGCTTTCTGTTAAACCAGATCTAATTAAGTCTAGATCAATTTATGCCGAGATTGACTGATGTACTGATTGAGAGATTTGTTCAACCTGCTAACTCTACAGCCTGAAGTTAATCCATGTGTAGAAAAGAGGCTGCTCCTCTTACTGGAATGATGTGATTTCTTTGACAAAACTGATTGTTTAAAACTGCTTAATACACTTATTTTACTAAATAAAGACAAAGGCCAACATTTTTTATATAAATGTTTTCAATAAAAGCTAATATTTTTTAGTCCACAGGATTACATTATTAGAGAATTCAAGTAACTCCAAGTTGTTACGATAGTTAATGCTCATGTTCCTAAGAAGACAGGCTTGAACCTTACTGAAGTGGAAGAATATTTTCTTTTAATTTCCATATTATTGTTTCCACAGAAACTGTGCTTGCGGAGGCAACCTGGCTCACATGTACAACACCCTGAAACAGATGTAATACAGCCACCCCCATTTTGTGCTCAAAGAGCGCTAATAAAATGGCTCTCTCAAAAGTGCTTATTGATACACACCTAATACCACACTAAGGCAACTACATTACATCCTTTGTAGGGTGTACCACACACAACAGTCATGGTGCACTTCACTGAAGTGCTCCCTAGTGTACTGCTTTGACAGTATAAATACACCCTTAGGGTCTAATTTATTAATAGCATTCTGCTTGCAAGTCAGAGCACGTAAACAAGAACTGAGTTATGTATCAAACTGGCATCTGTCTTCCCTCTTCATTCTCCCTGCACTCCCCCTCCCATGTTTAATGAACCTCAACAGTAGTATTTATAACTTTTTCAGCTTTTATTTTATGATGTGGACATGAACAGGCCACACGAAGGTAGTAAGTAGCCTGCAAGACCTCGGGAGGGGGAGGGGCACTATGGTGCCACGCACGGCTAGAAAGTGTTCAGAATTTCTTCATGCATAAGTCAAGCTTTCCCAGAGGAGTCTGGAAGGAAAACAAACATTTTTCAGCAACAGTGATTTAATTCAACACCATTCACTGTGTTTTTAGCAGGAAAATTTAAAGCATAGGACACCAAAATTACTAGTTTTAAAACAACAGTTTTAGAGGCCTAATAGTTTTATATTACTCTTTTCAGTGTTTCTTTGTGCAGCTGACAGAACATTATGAATGACTGGAACTATTGTTTTCTTTGATCCATTGCATTGCTCCCATGCATTGCTTTGACAGACCTCACCTACACATACTTCCTTAGGCTGCACTGGGAAGAATTTACCAGTCACCTCAAGAATAAAGCTGAAAATTAAAAATCTGTAGGAATACATGTTCACAGAGAAATAAATCTGATATACTTCTCAGATATATCCTAGAGATGCATGTAAACATCAGAAAGGGCTCACATCCAGCCTTTACAAAATAACTTGATTTTTAAAAGAAATGCAGGCCATATTTGAAAACACTTTCCAAGCAAAATACAAAAATCAAATTTGCATAATTAGATAGAAAAGAGAAACAGAAATGGGGAATGGGAAATGAGGATAAGAATATAGGCTAGGAGCAGACATTCAAAAAGCCTGAGCCTGTATTGATTCAATCTTTGCAGATTACTCTAACCTGGCTAGGCTGAACTGGTTTGTAACTGGAGCGACATTCTCTCTGGGCTGAGGAAACTCAGCCACATGCCTGAAGTTTCTCAGGCTAGAAGCTAGGGGGTGCTAAAGCAGCCATCACTTCACTTCCACAGAACTGAGCTGGGGGGCAGGGGCATGGCCAGGCCCCAGCAGGACCTCTGATTAGGTCTGCCTGCCGAAACACAGGCATTGGTTGCTCAAAGGCTGTGAGTGTTGCCAGACCCCTGGTAGCACTCTGAGGCAAGCGGGGGTGGAGGTGCAATGTCTGCATCTGTTGATGATATGGAGCTTTTCAATCTCCCTCCCTCCTTCTTTATACTGTCTGTATCAAACTGACAGGCAAGCAAGCCAGCAGAGAGCTGATAACAGTGTTTATCACCTCATCAGTAAAACAACCTCTCTCCATTACTTTAAATTCTTCTTAAACAGCTTACCAGCTGATCTGTTGATTATCTCCAAAAAGCCCTAAGCCAACACTGTTCTGTTTGCCTGTCCCAATGAAACAGGAGACACACACAGACACCTCTTGGCATTAGCTAGCACACTACATACCTAGGGTCTGTGGGAGATGGGAGAGGGGATTCCTGCTTGAGCAGCAAGAGGGTAGCAGGGGGACTAGGGCAAAGGGAAGCCAACCAAACCCTGGTGTGCCTGCAGTCTCTGTTGGACCTCCAGCAAGGGAGCAAATGCTCTCCTATGGAGCGGAGAGCCCTGTACAGCCCAGAGAGAATACTGGGATGATGGAGGAGTCTGGTTTATCTTAAACCAGCAAGGGGTCTGGGACAAACATTGCATAAAACTGGTTTGACCCAAATCAGTTAAACCTGATACTACATTCAACCAGGTTTATCTCAAACTGGTTTCTGTGCACTGAATATCTGTTTTGTTACAGGTTTAAACCAGTTTCTGATCACTTAAACTGGTTTATGTGTAATGTATATCCCTAGCCATAGAGAAAGATCCTACCATCCTCTCTTCTTTCCTGGTCAAAAGGAAGAGCAGCAGACACTGATCCCATTACAATATGCAGGGTGGTCCAGTAATTCAGTCACTAATTTAGGACTTGAGACCCAGAGTCAGGTCTGTGCCCTGGCACAAAGTGCCAGTGTGACCTTGGCAAAAGTACATAGGACTCAATCCAACTTGGACACCTAAAATGAGATTTAGGAGAAATTTAGGCACCAAAAGCATGGACCTCCCTGTGCTGCCCCAGGGGCAAACCAGCCCATTCCTGGGTGGCCCTAGGTGTCCTGGTGGCTCCAGGTGCCTGCTGAAGGCAGATGGGTGAGAGGCCTGATTCTTTTTTGGTAGAGCCTGCCCCACAGCCACGGGGTAAGCTACCTAATTAGGCAGATTAGAGATAATCTTGCCCTGGAGTGGTATAACTTTGGCCCTGGAGCCGAATAACAATTGCTTTAAACCACTTAAAGGTTTTAACGTGTATCCATCCCAGGGATTAAGAGCTGCAGAAGCCACCTAAACTTACTGTGTAACAAGGCCTTAACAAGGCCTGTCTAAAAAGGTGTGTGCAACAAGGGCTGTGGATTACCACCTAAGGGCCAGGAATCAACACATTACTCTTTACAATACTGAGGGCATGTCTACACTTAATGCTACGCTGCCATAGCAATGCACTATGGCAATGTAACATCTGCAGGCAAAAAATATGATGCTGCTGGTATATCACTGTAGCAATGCACTCCCTCAGTATAGCATACTGTTACAGCGACATAGTGGCTAAAAATAACTGTGAATTACCAGCATGGCACAGTATGGGGTGTTACTCTGCTGTTATTTAGTACTTCTAAGAGGAAGGTGCCATTGGTACTGCAGTAACAACAGTGCCATAGGGGCATGTGTAGATGCACCCTGAGTAATGCAGTGCCTAAGTTCCTTTGTTAATCACTTTGTCTCAGTTTCCTATCCATAAAATGTGGTGATAGTAGTTCCCAATTTCATTAGGTGTGTTCAGGATAATGACATTAAAGATTAAGAAGAGGCTGGACAGGCATCTCATTGAACTCGTTTGAGCCCAATCACCTCCTGCCCATGACAGGGGACCAGACTTAATGATCTTACAGGTCCCTTCTGGTCCCTCTAGTCTATGATTCTATTATACTCAGATACTACAGTAATGGTACCCACAGTTGATACCTGTGACCTCCCCTTATGCAATTAGTCCATTTTAGCAGTCACTCTGTCAAAGTACTGATCATGTTAATGCAGGTCCTAAACGATACTGAATTAGAAAGCATTGCAAACACCCACCAGCAAAAAGAGAAATAATAAAGAAAAACTAGCATAGATATGAACTCTGAAGAAAGCAAAAATGGAAATTCAGGTTGGAAAACAAACTAAAGGGGAAATATTTAAAGACGACAAACTGTAATGCCAAAAGAGACCACAACTTGGTTTCAGTTTCAACACTGTGTTAAGTTACGCTATTCTGGCTTGGGAAAATAACATCCACTGGTTATAGAGCTATGGGGTGATCTAGGTAGTATATTACAGAAAAAAGACGGACAAATAGGTAGGATTTTGCAGAACAAACTTCAGCCATTATCCTGCGTGTTTCTCAGTAGCAGCAGACTTCTACACTTCTGTACATACAGTACCTAGCAGAACTGGGGCTGCTGTTAGGAAGCTGCATGTGTTTACTTATGAGGAAAGAGAACAGTAGGAAAAAAATTACCTATAAAGATATTAACAAATCACTCACATAATAGAGTAACTAGGAATAGTGAGATGAAAATAAGAAATGAGGAATTTACTCTGTGTAAAAGTTTCTGCAAGGGTGTAATTGAAGCCTTTGCCCTGCACTGTGCATTTTTAAAAGTTAGATTTAGAAATCATTAATACATTAACAATACAGGCCAATCTGGCACTGGCTAAAGACTGACTGACTAGATGACATGATAGACATTTTCCATCTCTAAATTCTATCATTCTCTCTTCATATTTCCCTTTTTTGTCACTGCCTGAGCTCAGACAACTAACAAGTGAACTTTAAGAAACAAAGCTCATAAAAAGGTACTTACTTCCTATGTTAGGAAGAGAAACCTTTGAACACCACACACGAGGATCCTTGTGTAGAACAGGCAAGAAAAGAAAATCAATACTTGCAGTTACGGGATAGTTGGTTGTTTAAAAAAAAAAGAAAAGGAAATTGAGTGGCATTTTTGGGAAATAAGAGTTAGTGCACACAGTTTAAGGAAGAAATCCTGAGTATTTTGTAGCATTTTTCTAATCTGACCTATGTGTACCTGGACTCAGATCTCCAGGGTGAAATTGAGTTAAAGTAGCACAAAGCAAGTGCTAACAACAAAAGAATGTGGGATGAACAGCATGAAAAATGTTGGTTTCCCTGTTCAACTAAATATTTGTAGTAAATCCTTAATTACAATGGCCTCTGCCAAGATGCTAGCCAACACAAAAACCTTAGAAAATTAATTTTAATACTATTATATTCAGAATCCCACACTTTTTAATACAGGTATACCAGTTGCTGTTTTTAATGGTAGCATTTCTCATAAATTGTAGCTTGTGCTATAGCACAGCTCTCTCCTGTACTCAACAGGAAATAGTTGTGGTATCTCCAATATCATAGCATGGCAAATGTTAACTTTTTAAATACAATTTACAGCAAATGAATCATCTACAAGGTGAAAATGTCACCAGCTCAAATTTAAGCTGTCAGGAGAAAAGAATACAAAGCCATTTCAGGAGTGCAGTTAAAGAATATTTAACAAAAGAGAAGAGATTGGCACCTGTAGTCTTCTATATTTTTTAGCAGTGTCTGGATAGTGTCACTACCTTTGGAGACTTCTGTAGATGGCAGGAGTGAATTCTGCAGAGAGGAAAATTCTGCAGAGAAGAAAAAAAGAATCAATGCTTTTTTTTTTTGTCACTGATGTACCCTTCATTTTGTAGAGTGATG
Source organism: Crocodylus porosus (assembly GCF_001723895.1). Classification (NCBI taxonomy): domain Eukaryota; kingdom Metazoa; phylum Chordata; order Crocodylia; family Crocodylidae; genus Crocodylus; species Crocodylus porosus. Next base: position 101,683,102 of record NW_017728906.1, read on the forward strand.
GACTCTGGGGAAAGTGCAAATTTTGACACTTTGCATGAACCTACAAGCATACCACTAGCTTTATAATCTATTGCTTTCACATCTTATTTTCCAAGATATTCTTTGATAGGAGCCAGTCACTACAGCCTGTCAGCATCTCTTGCCCTTTTTTCTTTGATGCTTAGATATATAAAGTGATCATACCACTTAGAATCTGCTGGTTTTCTTCTTAGTAAGGGCATGTTGCTTTAGCATTTATATTAATCTGAAAACAATACTATTTTCAAACTTTTAATATATTCTTTAACAAAGTACTAAGGGTCAGATTCAAAAGAGGACTTTGGCATCTAACATAGGATCTAGAGTTTGGTAGAAAGTTACAGACCCCTCAAAAACTTTTGCCTAGACTTGAAGGCATTAAAATTCACAAAGTGCCTCCCTTTCTAACCTGAAAGCTCCCTAAGTACCTGCATTTCTGCTTTATGTGTGTGCAAAGAACCATCCCTGTTTTGAACAGTGCAATGCCTGGCTGCATATACCCCACCTGGACCTACACACTACTTAAAACAGATCTTGAGTGGATCGTGTCAAGCACCCCAACATTAAGCTTAGTACATAACACAGCAGCCACAACTACTTTTATTTAAAAACACAGCCAGAGGACAATGTTTTGGCCACCTCTACCTACCAGGTTATACAAGAACCTAGTAAGTAAAGGACTTACCTAGGAGACTTATATTCAGTTCCATCCTTGCCCTGAATGGATCTAGTCTTACAACTCCCATTTCTAGGCTACCACCTTAACCACCTGAATACTGGCTAGACTCAGTAGAGTACCCTTCGCTCTTTCAGTTGAACCGGGCCACTATACCACCAAGAATGTAAGATTCATAGAACCGAATGAAATGACAGAAGGGAACCTGATCCTGTATCCCAGTAGTCAGGACACTAATCTGTTCTCCTCCCTGTAGGCTGAGACCTTGGAGTGGCAGAGAGATGTGTATGTTTCAGTAATGCTCAGGGCTATGTCACCTGGAGTCTCATACTCCTGGCTGGGTCCCTTATAGTGAACAGGCCTGAGGGCAGGTTCCAGACAAACCATGGCCTGACCCCAAGTCCTCAGATCAGGAAGAAGAGGTCAAGTTTTCATTTGTTTTAAAGATGGAAGAAGACTGCAGCAAGATAGATGTCTCTTGTTAACTAGTGTTCTCCCTTGCCATTGGGCCGAGATCTCCACCTTGTCATAATCATGTGATTGCAGTCTCCATGAACCAGCTGCCTCGCATTAAACAAAGTCACACACAAGCTCCAACCACAGGAAACACTCTGTCCTGTACCAACCTCCACTAAACCCTGCAGCAATGGACCCATGGCAATGGTAAGAGATAAGAATAGCGAACCTGGCAGTCTCCAGATACAAACCTGTATGCAACTGGCAGTATCCTGATAGCTGTCTTGCACTTGAGACGAGAGACAGATGCAGTTCATCAGCTGCTACTGTGACTGAGCAGTCTTATTCAGGATCCCCTCTGCTCATCCTACATGAAGCAGGAGCTAGAAAATGTGCCCTAAACCTAGGCTGTTTTATCTGCTTCTGGCAGGATAACCATGTCCAGAGCGATCACTCTCTCTGTAGTCAGAAACATCATAACAAGACAACATTTGCAACTTGGAATGTTTGCAACTTGGTGGAAAACCGAGGCAACAAAGGACCAGATAGAAGTGTCATCATCTCCAAGGAACTAGTGAGATACAATATCAACAGTGCAGCTCTGAGCAAGACAAAATGACCAGATGAGGCTCAGATGAGGGAAGAAGGTGGAGATTACATCTTTTTCTGGAATGGGAAACTGGCCTAGGATGGATGCAATTTAAAAAAAAAAACAAAAAAAACCCCAAATCCACATTTTTCCATCATTAAAATGAAATGCCACTAACATATAGATAGTTATATAGTGCTGTTTCATTTTAATCATGGAAAAATGTGGATTTTGGGTTTCTTTTTTTAATCGAAAAATTGAGAATTTTTTTTTTAGCAGAGAAAACCAGGATCCCTGCTTATGACCCTCTGTCCATAACCTAGACAGGAACTTCTTCTGGTTCTCAGAAAACATAGTTATAAGTCTCTAGAATTCTTGGAAATAATGTTTCTCAGAAGGAATACAAAAGTGGTTATTTATGTTAGTCTCAAGATGGAGGAAGGTAAGGCAGGGTAGCACCTTAAATGTTACACTTAGATGAACCTGAGTGCTAATCTGTACATACATTTGGGGTCTATGTCACCTCAGAAAGTGAACTAATTTAGATCAGGAATGGGTTAGCCCAATTTAATGAATGTGTGGCAAGGCACATGGTGTGCCTGCCACTTTAAGAGGCAAGTGAGTGGCAGTTTGGGCTTATAAGTTGTTCACAGGTGGGCTCAAGTTTAATTAAGTGACCACGTGACCTCAGGGCAAATGCTGGATTGGCTACAGATCCCTGCAGCCAAGATTTAAGAGCAGGCTTGCCTGGCAGTAGGAGTTCCCTTTGGACAAGCACCAGCAGTTGCATCTTTCCTGTGAAGGCAGTGTAGCCTGAAGGAATGCATTCCTAGGACAGCCACAGGAGAAAGTAGAATGGCAAGCCTGGGTATTCGGCTAAGGGGAAGCTCATTGCCTAGGAAGTCCTAATAACAGGTGGAGGCAATTAGGAGTGGAATGGCCTGTTTGGCATGGCTATAACTCCTCAGCTAAGCTGTGGTTGGAGTTTGTCTTCCTGGGGGGAGGGGGGATATTCCTTATGAAAAGTGGGACTTCTATGCCAGCAAGGTGATACCCAGAAGAAAGGGGGAGCTAGTTGGGGAAGGAGGCAACTCCAGAGGACCCAGGGCAGGGAGTGGGGACATTCCTCAGTTTAGAGAAGGCTGCACCCAGGAGGCCTAATTGGAGAAGGCCGAAGGTAACTACAGCCAGGCATGCTGCCTGGGGTAGCCAGAACAAGGACTTGGGCTTGAGAGCCTGAGCAACTAGAGGAAGGTGCAGCAAGAGCTTGGGGAGTGAAACCTGGGGCAGCCCAAACCTGAATTTTCCAGGAAGCAGGGCCTGGGGAGACTACAGGGCTAGATCACACCTGGCCCTAGCCTGGACAGATGATCAGGTAGGAGAGGGAGCCCAGTGTATCCATGCAGGGGGTTAGATTTAGATGCAATATAGAGTGAGTCATGACTCAGGGAAGGCAATCAAGAGGCCCTGGTGATTGTGGGCTGTAGAGGCATGCCTTGGATGATGGTGGCAAAGGGCCAGTGTTGGGCAGGCTATGAACGGACTCCGGCTGGCCTGGCCAAGGCCAGGGGTCTGAAGAGACCCAAAGGGCTGTGGCCCACAGGAAGGAATGGACCTGGCTGCGGAAAGCCTGGTACCTCAACTGGCCCAACCTGGGGCCAGAGCCACTAGAGTCAAAGGCTGTGTATAAACTAAACGAGAGACGTGTGTGCACACAGCACTTGAAAGTGAGCTTTTGCACTGCTTTAATGGTGTTAGGATTTGCACGCTTTGACAGCATATAACGCATTAATTCCAGCAGCTGTAGGAAATTTTAGCAGCATAATGCACCTAAAATGAGTTTGGGTGCAGCAAACTAAAACTCCTTTGAGGAGTTCTGGTTTCCTGCCCCTACAGCCACGGAGTGAAGCACCGGGCATTGTACAACTCTGCTCTGTAGGAAGCCCTGCCTGGCAGCAGCCTAGGGAAACAGGCTCCGCCCAAGAAAAGCAGCAAGCCTAATTTGTCTCCCCTCAGCCCCTGGTGCCTGCCTGGCTGCATGAGCTGCACGGAGGCCCGGTGCTTACCTCCACAGCTGCAGTTCCCCCCAGGACTGCCCACACTGGGTGCTTGCAGGCAGGTGCCACCTGGCAGGGGAACCACCACTGCTGGAGGGAAGCATCAGCCCCCCACCCCCTCTGCAACCGAGGGATCACTATACCCAGCAACAGCTCATCCTCCCCTCCCCACCACCAGAGAGGAAGGTAAGTCACGTCAGCAGGGTGTGTGCATGACACAGGGGTTTAAACAGCCCTAAATTGAAGCGGTGTTTTTTAAAACCCACCACTTCAATTTAGGGCCTCTGTTTCGTCTACACATGGTCAAAGTTTCCTGATGTACTAGGGACCACAGATGAGGTGTAAGGGTCTCGACACTGGTGGCCCATATGAGACGAGTCCCAGATAACTCCTAGGAGCCACAGGGAGATGTATTACTAGGCATGGGATAATGCAGAATGGGGACTAGCCCTGGGGTGTCATCAAGCTAAAGAGAATAGAAAGCAGGTAGGCTCCAGGACAGAATTGTGAGTGTCCATTGGTCCTGCACATGACTTAAAACTATATCCTGCTGAGGTTGGATGGTGTGGGGGGTGGGGGGATGCTTGTGGTGGGATGGTCTCCAGGAAATGCCACACTTATGCCTTCCCAGTGAAAGGTCAGGATGGGGTGCCTGAAAGCCTCAGTCCCCACAACCTGGTGGGTTACCCTTCAGAGCAGACAGGCAAGGGTGAACTGAATAGGCCTGGGGGATAAGGACAGACCCAGGAGAGCTAAGGGCCTGGCAGCACAGAGAAATCTTGTGAGTAGAGCTGGCATGTAAGACCTCAGAAGGCCAGTGAAGCAGAGTGAGTCCTGTAACAACTCAGAAGGCAAGGGAAGCAGAGAGTGCCTGTGATAACACAGGATGCTGGGGAGACTGAGAGAGTGGGGGTCCAGGCTTGTCTGAAAGCACCTGAGGCCAAAGTGGACCTGAGGCTGAGAGTGGGGCCAGGGTATGCCTGTGAGGGGCAGTATGCCTGATACCTGGAGTACAGGAAGCACCTGAAGGTCTATCCAGGATCAGAATGGAGAGTTTGAGCAGGAAAATCTAAAGGACCTGGCAGAGTAGGGCACATAAGGGATTGTGCAAAGTAGGGTGGTACTTTGCCCCAGAGAAGGGGTAGACTGAATGAAGCCCAGTAAAGAGGGCAGAGTGAATGGGGTCCTATTAGGGAATGAGTTAAATAAATTTAACAACCTTTCTTTTTTTGTTTACTTAATTTGTATTCAGACACAATATTTTCTCATTATCCTTCAAGCTAGAGAGTAGACATTATCTGTATAGCTCTGGGTATTCTTCAAGTAAAAGAGTTGTTTGCTACTGCCCCTGTTTTGCTTTTGCGATAGGTTTGATTTGAAATAGAGATTTTTCCCTTTGTATTCTGGACTACCCATTATTGGGAACACAGTGGTAGGTATTCTAATAAAAATGCTTCCAAAAGAAAAGGAAAAAGTCACCTTTCTCCACTTCTTCTGGATCTGGGATGTTTGGACAGTCTGAGGGGGGAATTAGACAACCCTTCCTGAAGAGTGACCATCTAGAAGTGTAGGATTTAAGGGGCTAAAAATAGCCTGTTCAGCAGCTAAGGGCTGGACTCTGAACTTGTATGGACATTCTTTGACAAGGGGTGTGTACTTGCTATGCCCTCTGGATGCCCACATTGTTGGCCTGGTCCCTGTCCAGGGCATCCACCCTGTCTCGTCTGCCATGCCTTGATGTTACCAAAATGTTGTTGATATGTGGGAGGCTGCCCATTTTATTGCCCTGATGCCAAGGGCCAAAAAACATAACTCTGAACCTCCCTTAATACTGTGTCCTATGCCTCACAGGTGGTATCTAATACAGTTGACCATTCTCTTGACCCCCTTTCTGGGGTGATATCCACCTCTCAATGGGCCTTTTTCATTCATTCCCTAATATGGCCCCATATCAGAGCAGTTGCATTTTTTTTATCAGAGCATTTGCGACTTTTTTATCAGGGAAAACCAGGATCCTATGAGTATTTTTTTCCCAATCATAATGATTAAGTCAATATATATCATCATAAACTTAATGCTTCATTATTACTATAGCTCTGATGAAAGATGCATACCACAGCATCTGTTGCCAACACTTATACCAAGATCTTAGGGAGCTATTCCTGTGTCCCCTTCAGGATGAAAACATATTATTAGGTGTAGCAATTGACAAAAAAGAACTTCAGTAAATTTTTGCACAATTACTGTATGTGCAATAAATTGTCCCTTGATCTTTCACATTTTCTTTATATTAAATTAACAGCTGCTTTTGTGAATATTGTACCAGCTCCAAGAAAAAAGATGACACAGCACAGCCAAAGATTTTACACACAACCTTCCTTCACCAGAAACAACAGTTTCTCACATATTTGACAACAACAGTGGTTTATTGTGCTTTTAACATCCACTTCAAATATACTGGATTGAATATTGTTCTTGTCAAATGACATAAAAATGCATAATGTGGACCACTTTTAGGAGAAACTATGTGATGTGCCTTTGCCTCATGTAACACTTCAAATAACATCTAAGAGGTAAGAAATGCCCTGCTTAGCGAGATTCAGTTATTGAAATTACTGCATCAGATCTGCATTCCTACTATAATTATTTGGTGAGCCTGTTGCTCCTGATGACTGGATAATTTAAGAGTTTAGCAGGCCATTTGTAACCATGGAAATCCTGTTGCCTGCATATCTAATAGACTAATTTCCACATGAACAAGGAAGCAGCTTTGTTTGTTTACTTGCTTATTAAATGTTATTTTCAACTACCTTGTTTTCTTCAGGAGAATTATCACAGAATTGCTGGCATACATAAATTATACACACACACGTATAGGTATATGTATAGGTAGAAGTATAGGTAGAAGTCAGCATCTACATCTATGTTGCTGTGAATGAAAAAACTCTGCAGCAAGATAGTATGTGTATTTACATGTACTATCCTGCTGCGGAGTTTTTTCATTCACAGCAACTTACATGCAGATGCTGACCCAGGTTGCTAGGCCATGAAGGTGCTTCTGGGCAGGGGCTACCTGCCGCCTAGCCCCAGACCAGAGTACACTCATGCCCTGTGCCCTTCCTGCCAGTCGGGCTTCTCTGACCTTCCTCAACGTTCTCCAGGCCCACGTACATGTGTAAATGTAGTACCCAGAAGCAACAACCTGGCATGATAAGTGCCGGAGTTTATTGCATTGCATTAATGTGCATGTGTAGATGCATCCATTAAGTAAGTAAGCAATCCTCTTTTATCCAGTTCAAGTCCCATGCCTTCTTTTGTATCATAGCATCATGTTAACCTTAAGACTATGTCACATAAAGAAAGATGGAGGAGGGAGACCAACCCATCTAATGTGTTTGCTGCTTTTCAACAATCAAAGCAGAGTGGAATAAAATCATGCATAGGTGCATAACTCTACTTCAAAGCCTAATCAACAGATTAGATTTTGCCCTTTATTTCCATCACCAACCTTTTATAACACTTATCTTCATATGATGTAAGCTCTTCAAAACAGAGACCTTTCCAAAGGTGTCTGGGGACCACATGTTTATAAGTGAAATTTCTGGGAACAGAAAATACCCTTTAGAGGCTAGATCCAATTTCACCCATTAGCCACTTAAGTCAACCTAGCTGCCAAAAAAATCCATTTGTGCCTCTATTTTTAGAATATGGTACCAACTTAGCTCTAAAAGTAAGTCACAAAAAAGAAGGAGGAAGACATGCCCACCTTTAGCATTAGCATTAACCATTTTTTTCAGGGATTTGAGCAGGGTAGAATAGAATTGCAAGAGGGCTTCTCATCTGGCACAAGACTCTAGGGGTCAGAGTACCTAAATCACTTTTGAAAATGGAAATTGAGATTTTACCACATTCAGCCCTTTTAAAATGTAACCCCTGTGCCTTCTCAACTCTTGCCTCTAAGCATCAATTGGAGCAGGCAGATGGTGGCAGAGCAGTGGTGGGGACTATCCAGCTTTAGGTAGGTGATACTTGATCAATGAGATACAACAATATCTCCCACTGACAGAGGCACTCTGTAGTGTTCCTCTCTTTGCCAAATGAGTTATACATATAACTCATAACTGCTGCCACCCATGTTGAATCCACACTTGAAGATAAAATGAAGCTGAAATGTTTTTGCCAGGCCGCAAAAGATGGGCAGTGTATGTGAAGACACTGAGTTACCCACACACTATTACCCCGCCTCTTGGCCTTAATCCACAGGAAAAGCAGGTGTCCATATATTTGGGACCAGCCTGAATGCAGGAGCTGCCATAGCAGAGGAGATCATCCATTTATCTATCTATTGGGGCTCCACTCCTACACTTTAACAGGGTTAAACAGCCCATCCTACCCAATCATAGAATGGACATCAGTTCCACAACCTTTTGGCAGGTATCCAGGTTGTAGACATATTGGTCTAGAGGAAAAATCTATCAGGAATCATGGTAGAGGCAATATCTTTTATTAGACCAACTAGACTTTTGCACCAAAATACACACACACACACACACATATTTGCAAAAATCTAGTTGGTCTAATAAAAGATATCACTTCTACAACCTTTTGGTATCATTTCTTCCACCAGAACATTTTGGTGGTATTTCCTCTGCCAGGCATAAGAGTGCTTTCCAACAAATATCAAATGTTGTGCCAATGATTATTGGCTGCAACTATGGAAGGAAATTCAATCCACATTTGACCCTGGAAACTACAACTGCAAAGAAGTTGGTTCCATTAAAGACAGCATTAGAAGTCATAACAGACCAAAAGCAACAAATGGAAAGATGAGTAGAACATTATCTTGAACACTATTCAAAGGAAAGTGATGTTATGGACACAGCCCTTAATTTCATTGAGCATCTGTCTGTCCTTGAAGAGCCTGATGATATTACAACTATTGAGGACCTAAAAAAGGTCACAGACAATGTGGCCATTGGGAAGGCTCCTGGAAAAAATAATATTTCTGTGGAAGTGATAAAGTGTGAGAAACCCGTGCTTCTTTCCCACCTACACAAGCTTCTTACTCACTGCTAAGCAGTAGAAACAGTGACACAAAATATGCGAGATGCCAATATAATCATTCTGTAAAACAATAAAGACTACCACAGTGACTGTAACAAATATCATGGCATTTCACTACTAAGCATTGCTGAAAAGATCTTTGTTCAGATGATGCTCAGAAGATTTCAGATTCTTGCTGACTCTATTTATTCTGAGTCACACACAGTGCAGCTTCAGTGCTATTAGGTCCACCATAGATATGATCTTCTTACTCAAACAACTCCAAGAAAAAGATATGGATCAAAGGAGACTCCTCTACATTGTCTTCATTGACCTGACTAAGGCCTTTGACTTTGTCAGCAGAAAAAGCTTCCTCAAATTACTGGAAAAAATTGACTCTCCACGAAACTCCTCTGTCCACCAGCTCCTCTTTCCATGATGGAATGAAAGGAACAGTCAGTTATGATGAATCAATGTCTGAGGCTTTTGAGATTGGAAGCAGAGCCAGTAAGGGTTGTGTCCTTGCCCGGACCCTGTTCTGGATTTTCTTTTCTCTTCCCATGACATATGATTTTGGGACCACCACCGAAACAATTTATCTACATGTATGCTCAGGTGGAAAATTATTCAACCTCACATGCTTCGAAGTGAAGATTAAAGTGGGGAAAGTTTTTATTCATAAGCTGCTATTTGCTGATGATTCTGCACTGAGAGCCCCCAGAGAATGCAAGATTCAAAGCCTCATCATCAGTTGCTTCACTCTTGCCTGCCAAGAGTTTGATCCTACAACCAGCATCAAGAAGATCAGTGATATAGGTCAGAACACTGATGCACTACCAGCAATCACCAGGGGTTCTGGTTTTCTCTGATAAAGAAAAAAAAGAAACACACCAATTTTTGGATTAAAAAAAGTAACCCAAAACCAGAATCCCTGGCAATCACAATAAGTGAAAATTTTCTGGATGTTTTAGGTAAATTTACATACCTTGGCTCCACCATTTCCAACAACCTGCCACTTGAAGCTGAAATGAATACCCGTACTGGCAAAACATCAGGTATCATGAGTACGCTGAGCAATTCAGTGTGGAACAACAACAAACTGACTTTTAAGACCAGGATCAAAATATATCATGCTTTTGTAATCAACACCCTTATGTGCAGCAGCAAATCCTAGATCACATACTCTACTCAAGAAAAGTGCCTCAATAGCTTCCACTTATGCTGCCTTTGCTACATTCTAGTGTGACGGGCTAGCTGGCAGTGGATTAGCCCAGGGGTTTTGAAAGGGCAAAAGATGACTGAAGGGCTTGGGATTCCCTTTCCTCACCAATCAGGCCCCAGAGACTCACCCTCCATGTCCCCTGATTGGCCCCTTGGTGACCAGGAGGGGGATAAAAGAGGCAGTGTGGCTGACTCAGGGGAGACCAGCAAGGGACCACAAGGAAGGTAAATCAAAGAGCTGAGCCAGCAGGGAGGGAGCAGTTGCCCCAGAAGAGCCTGAAGGAGTGCGACCTGCAGGCAGCACTGGGGTGCTCAGCAGCATGGCGTGCGGTCAGCAGAAAAGGCTCCCCACTGGGCTCCAGGATCCCCTATGAGAGGCTGCGGCCAGCTCCAGTAAGGATCTGAGCAGTGACCTGATAGGTTCCCAGCTCTGCTTCCAGCTGCTCCAGTCAGAGGCCAGGCAGCTAAATGTGAGGCCAGGGCTCTGGGAAGGTCAAGACCCCTAGCAGGCTAGTGTAGTACCAGCACTGGTGGCGGTGTGGTAGACTTTCTGCCTACCGTCTCTCAGAGCTGAGTTCAATCCCTAGCTGGGGTGAGTCAAATGACAGTGAGGAATTCCTCTTGTAGTGGAAAGGGGCTGTTGTTTTTTCTCCGCCTCCAGGTACCTAGGCCCTATTTTCCTTGTCAAATGACATTTTATATTTTGTGCCTTTTATATTTCACCAACCAGTATTGTTTGTTCTGCTGTTTGTGTTTTATATTTTGGTTAACCCTGTCTTTTGTCAACTGGATTAAAAGGTCTATGATTGTAAGTGTCTAACCTTTGTTGAATCCTGCCCCTCGGGACATTGTAGTGTCCCCTATATGCCCTGGTTTATACTGGTTATGTTCCCAGTATTGTTCTCTCATTAAAAGGTATATGGTTAAGTCTCCACTGGTGATCTGGCTCTGCTCTATAGGGGGAGGAGAGTCCCTATACCTCCCACAGCGCTTGTGCACCTGCTGTGAGCCCTTCAACTGGAGAGGGATACCGCCCGGGTTATACTAGGAAGGTGGGACAAAGATGCATAGATCAGTGTTTTTAGTTGAACAAAGAAGCTATTACGGACACTAGCAATACTCCAACAAACCAAAGTATCTCAGGCTAGGGACTCTGTGCTCCTTTCTGCTACATAATAGAAGGACTATCCACTTGACTGTTCTGGTTAGCGTAACACTTCCACTTCTGCTAAACCGTGGTTATGCTAAGGTTCTGAAAGTGAGCTCAGGAAGAACTGGCCTCAAAGAATGACTTGATGAGAGGCACATAAAAAATGAGAACACACTAATGATCAAGGAGGCTGGTACAAGAAAGGAGTTGTAGGAGCAAAGTAAAATTAATGAGGACAGGTATGAGATAAGAGAAGAATCAAAAGGAGCCACATATGAATTTGGCAATGGACATGGATATTTTGGCAAAATAATGGATGAATGTTGGCAATACAACTTAGGTATCTGGGGTATAAATAATCGTGTTTCAGACCTTATTTCTTTGTGGTGACCTAGGGGAGTGCAGTTTACACAAGGCATTGCTATCATTCCCCAGGCACTTTTACTGCATTCGTCTAACTGCTAAACATAGCATCCAGGGTCTCTATATATGTGCTCCAGGGTGGTGGTGGGAGGAGCATTTTAATAAGAGTCGTTCTTGGGAACCAGTCTAGTTAAAAACCCCACAGCATCTTGTGTATTCAGCTTCCTGCATTTCAAAATGGTGGCAAGGGTGCTTTGATTAAAGCTCATTGAAGGGGCTTTAGTTAAAGCACCCCCAGCACCATTTTGAAACAAAGGGTGCTGCATATACAAGACGTAACCCCACACTAGAACATTCTAATTAGAATGCTACAGAAGACTCAATTAATTGGGTCTGCTCCAATGCATGCTCCAATTATCTGGGGTCCTGGGAGCCTCCCGGGGCTGCAGCTGCAGTGATCCTGCCAGGCAGAGCTTGGCTGATAGCTGCACAGTGAATCTGGGTGGCTTAGCTCCACTTTTCAGCAGCGTATGATGTCTGAGTGTGTGCTGCTCTGGCTTTTTTCCCCCATGGGTTTTTTAACAAAACAAAAACAAGAAAAAAAAACCCCAAAAAACATGGAAAAAAACCCAGAGCAGCGCGCACATGGGCAGTGTGCCCTTGCAGCACAGAGAACACCAGAGTGTGCGATAGGTAGAACTGCAGATGTGTTTGCGGCCCCACACAGCCCTGCTTGTCTGGATGCACACCTAGAGTGCACAGACCCCAGCACCCTGAGCCCCAAACGTGTCAGAGATCAAGAGATCACCTAAACGTACTCTCTCAGGACAACAGCCTGAAAGTCCCTGGACTCAAGAAACCCATTGATGCAAGAGCAATGGACTTCTCAAGAAACAGTTAATCAAAAATGAAACCATAAGGGCTAAAGCTGTTAGGTGAGGTGAGATAAGATAGTGGGGTCTAGGGAACTCACAATTCAGGGGAGGAGAATGCTATTGTCATGTGCATTAGGCAGAAGATCAGAGACAAAGACTATAGGGTTCATCTCATCGTTGAGACAAAGAATAAGCACAAGAGACATACTGAGTGGTTTTACCCTTGTAACAATTTTGTACTTTTTTGGACTATGTAGCAGAATGCTATCATATTTATCATTCACTTCAACTAAGATCTCACCAGTTATAGACTGCACAGTATACAATACAGGGGTAAAGGTAACTTCCAAAATACAAAAATGTAATGTGTGCTTGCAGTAAACATTAAAATAAGACAAGAAGTATCTTTGATCTTTCTAGCTCAGGAGAATATCACTACTAAGTAATGTATTCTGAACCAGCTCATCTTTAACATTAATAACAATTCATTTTATGAAAATTACTGAGAAAAATGCCCATGAATTTTATTTAAACAAAAGATATTTTAAAGGAAACTGCTGAATAATTTGCCCTATGAATTACCTCAATTGTTGAACAATTTCGTCTAAAATAAGCTTATTTTTCAATGTAGCATTTCTGTTTGCATAATATAGAGCCAGACTCTACTTCGGTGGCACTGATCTTGTCATGTGTTGGGCGCATCTACACAAGGCACTAAATCCACCATAGACTAACTCTACTACACATTAATGCAGGAGGCAAAAATCATGCTAATGCACAGCAGAATTAGTTTACTGCAAATTAGTGTCACAAAAAATTATGTGCCAGTGCTATTGTGCAGTAACTGGTTACTGCACATTGTGTTAGCACCTATTTTTACATGTAATAAATATAATGCACAGTAACTACGGCACATTAATGCACGTGTAGACATGCCTACTGTCTCTTTTTTCCCTGCATTCACTGCTTTCTTTACAGAAGGAGGTCTTTCAGTTAGATACTGGTTTCAACACTGTCATATAATCAACTTTAGAATGTGATACGGAAATGTAATTCTAATAGGCATGGGATGCAAGTGGAATGAAGCCCTCCTTATTCCTCCATACTCAGGAACATAAGAATGGGATATGCTTGATTACAACCACTCTGAAATCAATGGATGCAAACATGTAAAACTTTCACTTCAGGTTAGTAAAACAGCCAAAAAAACTGAAGCAGAAGTTGTAATGTCATAACTTCCTGCTATACAACAATATGGCACTATCCTATGACCCCAGAACTAAGTGGGAATGAGAGAGGGAACTCTAATTCAGAGGCGTAGCTGAGGCACAGTGCCTTCCTATGGTTTCCTTGCTGTGAAGTTTGCTGCCAAATCATGCTTAGGGCAATGTCTAAAGTCAAAATCTAGCTCTACATTGTCGTTTCTATTTTTGGATGTCTATAAGTCTAAGAAGCATGGTGGTCAAGTGTGGCTTGATATAGTTTACATAAATGTCCAAAGTGAAAAGAGAAAATCTGCTAAGCTGCATAAAAAGAGTAGATCTCTTGGACACCAAACAACCAATAAAACTACCATGATTGTGATTTAATTGGAAAAGACTTTTATAAACTGCAAATAAGGTGCATATATAGCCCAGCAGTCTAGTGCGATTTTTGAAAATACCATGAGCCAAACAAAATGACCCACATTTAAAGGAGGTAACCTAAAATGTGTCTCATTCAATATTTTCAAACTTTTGTGCTATAAGACATTCTGCCTTATTTATCAGCCTCAGTGTGATAAATAGAAATTACTTTGCATTTCACAAATGCAATGGAAACAGCACATTTTTTGCAAGTTGGGTTGTAACCATCAGAGCTGGATTTCGAGAAATCCAAGTGCAATGAGGAGATATTGGGAATGATTGAAGTTAATTTCTATATGTCTTAGGGCATATTTGTGGTTGTTAACTCCAACTCAGATCACAATAAGCCAAGCTTTTCACAAGTTTTTTTTTTTCCAATGTGGAACATATATTAATAGACTTTATGTGTGCTGGACCATCTCCCAGCAGTAATCCCATATACCACCTGTCCTTCGATTTACACCTACATAACATCTCTCTAGCAAGTACATTAATTGCTAACACAGAAAAGTAGAGGAAGGGATATATTTAAACAAACAAATCAAATGTTCTATGATTAGCCACCTCTGTGTATATCACCAGTAATCCATGAACTAAATTTGAGAATAACTGCAGCAGGTTGTGATTTTATAATAAAACCTTCATCACTTGGAGACTATAAATAATAAACCAACATTTAGATTGCCTTAGCTATTATAATGAAATTGCTATGGGATGAGTTTTATTTATATTATCTATATTATATTACCCTAAATCACAGGGTTCTCTCTTTCACCTTTAAGACTGGTTACATATGCTTGTTTTTAAAATGCTGTCTTACAATATCAGCTGCCCCCTTTTTTCCATCAAGGCTGTCAGTCTTCACTATTCATTAGTCTCCTGCTCCCACAAGTGACCTGCCTTGTGAATACCTAATATTCTGAAATGAAAAAAAAAATGAAATATTTTCCTTTGTGTTGAATAAAACATTTCATCTGACCCAAAACTAAACACTTCAGGTTCTTGTGAGAAAACCAAAGAAAACAGAAGGTTAGAGGTTCACAGAAATATTTGTGCTAGTATTTTATCCAGGAAATTAATGGTTAGAGAACTCACCAAGGACATGGACCTGGTTTCACTTCCCTCCTCTTATTACAGGGATTGGAACCCATACCTCCCAGAGCATTCTTACCAGCTTACCTCTAGGGTGAAACAGCAGGCCCCAACCAGTTCTTTTGAGGATATTCCATGACAAATATATAAAAATTAAAATTCAGAGAAACAAGGACTGGAACTCAAGTGCCCCACCTTCTGGTTAGTGTCCTCACCACCAAGCTACAGAGTCACTTCCATGATTTTTGAAGTATTTATATAAAATTAGGTAGAACTGAGTGTGACCAACATCAGAGTACCTTGTAGCCTAGTTATTAGGAAACAGGCTTGGGAGGGGGAAACTATGATTCAGCCTGGCAGAAGGCAACTGAATATGGGTCTTTTGTCTTGGAAGTAAGAGTAGTCCACCATATATTATTCTATAGTATGATGGCTAGTATACTCACAGAAAAGATGTGGCTGTTCATTCTGGTAAGTGACCTAATCACTGGGGAAAAGGGAATCGACACCCCAGGAAAATCCAGTCCCGATTTGTTTTCCCCATCAGTAATTTGATTCTATTCATGGAGGCAGCTCAAACTGCCAAATTTACTATTCATCAAATGAAAAAAATAAGTCCAACTCTATTCTCAAGCACTTTTTTCACATGGGGCCTCTTCTGTGTGGCACAATCCCCAGCCCCAAATTTATGAAGTCACCATGTTATCTTCCAAGTCTCTCATCTCTGTGGCAAAGCTTATAAAAATCCAGTTTACAGCACCCAGGTAGTATATGGGCTAGCCTGCATTCAACCTGTTTAAACCAGGAGTGTTCAAACCATGGCCCATTGGCCTAATCCAGCCCATGGAGTTATAGTATCTGGCCTGCAGAGCTCTCCAGGGTTGGAAAAACTGTCAACGGGGAAGCAGCAGCAGAAATTAATACTGCCATCCCTTCAGCACTGCCAAGTTCCCAAGCCTTGGGTGGCTGAGTCAGGACAGGTCACAGCCCCTTTCCCATGCAGCCAGATCAGGACAAGGTCATGCCCTCTTCCCAGTCCCCTCTTCCCCCATGCCAGTATGGCTGGATTGGGTCCATATCATGAGTGACTACAGGGCTCTGGGGGCCAGGTTTAGGAAGTTGGGGGCACAGGTGGTCCATCCTTCTGGTAAGTGGTCACCATCAACATCAGGACACCTGCATCAGGAAAGTCAACCTGCGGCTCCAGAGTTGATGCCATCATGTGGGTTTTGGCTTCTACAACCATGATCCACACTTCTATGAGAGAGGTATCCTGGGACAAGATGGTCTTCATCTCTCTCCTACAGGTAAGAGTCTGTTCTCTTACAGGTTGGCTGATCTCCTCCAAAGGGCTGTTAACTGGGTTCACTGGGGGATGGTGAAGCAGAGGATAAGGAGAACCTAGTATTAGCAAGCCATGAGCAATGCACTGGATCATCCCTGGTAAGCACTAAGCTAAGCACTAAGGGGTCCACAGACATCAGGACAGCGGGTTACCAAGGACACCCAAAGCGGGGAGGCGCTTAAATAGCTCTACACTAATGCTAGGAGCATGGGGAACAAGCCGGAGGAACTTGCACTGATGCTTTGAACTGGTTGAACTAACTGAATCCTGGTGGGACCCTACTCACTATTGGGCAGTAGGCATTGAAGGTTACAGGTTGCATAGATGGGATAGACCAGGGAAAAAAAGAGGGGGAGGCATTGCTCTCTATGTTAAGGAACCATACCCATCTTGATTATAGAGGATGTAATCAGGGGAGGGCCAAACTAAAGTACTTTGGGTCAGGGTACAAGGGGGGTGGGGGGGAAAGGGACTTGGTGGTGGGGGTCTACTATAGACCTCCACACCAGCAGGATGAGCTAGACAGTTCTCAGACAGCTCTCAGAGGCCATACAGTTGAGAGATATGGTTGTCATGGGTGACCTACACTACCCTAACATCTGCTGGGAGAAGCAGTCAGCCGAATCTAACTGCTCACATAGGTTCTTCCCCTGCATGCAGGACCTCCACCTAATACAGGAGGTATATGATCCCACTAGGGTAAATGCCTTGCTGGACTTGGAGTTAGCTACAGGGGATGACCTGGTGGGGAATCTGTAGGTACAAGGTAACCTAGGGGATAGTGACCATAGATTGATTGATTGAATTCACTATCTGATGAAAGGTGGGTAAACTAACTAGCAGGGCTGAAGTGCTAGAATTCAGAAAGGCTAACTTCCATGTGCTCAGGAGATTAGTTAGTGAGGCATTAAAGCTCAAGAGCATTGGTGAAATTAGGGTCAAGGAAGGTTGGTTGTTCCTCAAGGGCACAAGAGGAGACAATGCTATTGCATATAAAAGGGGGAAAGAAGCTCCCTTGGCTCAACAGTGAAGTCCAGGAAAGCCTAAGAGCAAAGAAAGAGGTATACAAGCTGTGGAAACAGAGGGTAGCTACCAAGGAGGAGTATACCTCCCTGGCTCGCACTTGCAGGGAGTCAGTAAGGAAAACCAAAACAGGATTAGAACTTAGGCTGGCAACAAAAATTAAGGACAACAAAAAGTCCCTCTTCAGGTATATAGGGAGCAAAAGGAAGGTGCAGGGTAGTATTGGACCTCTACAGGACAAACTAGGGCAAATGGTGACAGAGAGGGGGATTAAAGCTGAGCTCTCCATTGAGTTCTTTGCATCTGTATTTCTAGACACCAGCCCACTACCGTTATCAGAGACTTAGTGAAGGGGCACTTGTAGAGGCCGGATGTGTTCAGATCAGCGAGCCCAGATGAACTTCATCCAAGGGCGCTGAAGAAATTGGCCAGCATCATAGCAGAGCTGCTGGCATGGCTGTTTGAGCACTTATGGTGTTCCAGTTAGGTACCAGAGGACTGGAAAAGGGCCAATGTGGTCCCTATTTTCAAGAAGGGAAGGAGGGAGGAACCAGGAAACTATAGTTCAGTTAATCTGGAAAAAATTATTAAGGATAACATTTGTGGGACCTCAGCAGGGGAAATAATGCTGAAAGGAAATCAACCCAGTTTCAGTGCAGGTAGATCCTGTCTGACTAACCTTGTTTCTTTTTATAACCAGGTCACAAAAATTCTTAGATGCAGGACTCGAGGTAGATGTCATCTACCTAGACTTTAAGGCCTTTGATACAGTATCTCATTCTGTTCTCATAAATAAATGGACAGGCTGTGATGTAGATGATTACATGGTCATGTGGGTGGCAAATTGGCATAGGGGTTGCATCCAGAGTGGTAGTGGACAGGTCATTATTGACCTGAAAAGATGTGGGCAATGGAGTCCCGCAAGACTCAGTCCTTGGACCGGTGCTATTCAATGTCTTCATCAGTGACTTGGATGAGGGCGTGGAGAGCACCTTGTCCAAGTTCACAGATCATACCAAATTATGGGGCAAAGTTAACACACCAGAGGGTAGGAAACAGATCCAGGCAGGTCTGGACAAGTTGGGAAAATGGCCAGAACAAAATAGGATGTAGTTCAACAAGGACAAGTGCAAAGTGCTGCACCTGGGCAAAAAGAACCACCAACACACTTACCTTCTCAGCAGAAAGGGATCTTGGAGTCACAGCTGACTCCAAGGTAAACGTGAGTAAATGTGATGAAGTGATCAATAAGGCTAACTGTATTTTATCATCCATTAGCTGATGCATGACAAACAGGTCCAGGTAGGTGATGCTTCCCCTCTATGTGGCATTAGTAAGGCCACAGTTGGAGTACTGCATCCATTTTTGGATGTCACACTTCAAGAGGGATGCAAAGAATCTTGAGAGGATTCAGAGGAGGGCCACTTTTATGGTCAGAGGCCTGCAGGCAAGGCCCTATGAGGAGAGTCTGAGGGACCTAGATCTCTTCAGCCTTCACAAGAGAAGGCTGAGAGGTCATCTTGTGGCTGCCTATAAATTCATCAGGGCAAGGCAGCAGGGAATAGGAGATGCTCTATTTACTAGGGCACCCCCTGGAATAACTAGGAACAATGGCCACAAATTGATAGAGAGGAGATTTAGGTTGGACATTAGAAAAAACTTCTTCACAGTAAGGGTTGCCAAAACCTGGAATGGGCTTCCAAGGGAAGTGGTGCTCTCCCCTACCTTGGGGGTCTTCAAGAGGAGGCTAGACAAGCACTTAGCTAGGGTCATCTGTCCCCAGCATTCTTTCCTGTTCAGGGAAGGGGGTTGGATTCGATGACCTACTGAGGTCCCTTCCGACCCTAACATCCATGAATCTATGAATCTATCTAGGCCTATGATTTCAGTCTAAAACGTTTTCAACTCCTAGTTAAATGGGAATCAGATGTCACTAAAAACAAAAGCAAACAACCAGAAAAGGACTTGCTTCCAGGACCTTGCACCCATGATGTGGCTAAAAGGATCCCAAAACTTGACCATCCCTCCAACCACTATCCCATGCTCCTCATCCATCTAGGCAAAAATGACATGGCCAGGAACAATCCTGGCTGGGTCAAGAGAGACTACAGGGCTCTTCTGGGCTGGGCTCAAGGGCACAGGGGCACAGGTAGTTTTTGTCTTGGTCCTCCCGATTGCTGGTCACAGGTACAGGAGGGATAGATGCATAGAAAAAGTAAACAGAAGACTCCAGCATTAGTGCAACCATAAAGGTTTTGGCTTCTTCAATCATGGCACGTAGCTCCGGGACTGTGGCCAGTTGGGAGGGGATGGCATCCACCTTATGCCAAAGGGGAAGGAAGCTTTTCTCAGCTAGAATGGCAGACATCCTGGATAGAGCTTTAAACTGAGATCACTGGGGGATGGGCCATCAACCACTAGCACAAGCCCCAAAATGGCAACCTCAAAACCAGCATCCCAGGGTACAATAGGAAGCTTTCTCTGACACCAACCAATGCACAGGTTATTCCACAGCTCACCTGAAAGCCTAGGGCCTCCAATGGCAGGCTTAGCTGCCTGTACACTAACACCGGAAACATTGGAAACAAGCAGGAGGAACTAGCCTTCCTACTGACCAACAACCAAGATGATCCCACAGAGACCTGGTGGGACTTCACCTATTAGTGGACCACAGGCATAAGGGGATAGGAGGAATTGTGTTGGGAAGAACGGCAATAGAGTTGCTCTCTATATGAACTTTACACCTCCCTAGAAAAGAAGATTGGAAACAAAGAAGAGTGACTTGAGTTTCTCTGGATTGACATATGGGGAGAGCACAGAGAAGGGGATTTGACTGTAAAACCTCCAAACCAAGAGGAACAGCTTGACCAGGAATTCTCTGGAGAACTGGCAGAGGCTGCATGGGAGGGTGGCTCCCCCGACCATGATCATCCTGTAGTCTGTCAAGCAAGCTAATTCCCTTGGATTGATGGAATACCGACGTGAAGTATTCATTCAGGAGTTTGGTTTTGTCCTGAGTGTTGGTTATCGTCCAAAGGAAGGCCATGTGCATGACTAGAGGCCTGGAGACCAGGTCATATGAGGAGAGGCTGAAAAACTTGGGACTGTTCAGCCTGGAGACGACAAGAATCAAAAGGGGACTTGGTGGCAGCCCGTAAGTATATCAAGGGCATACATCAGGGCCCAGGGGAGCATCTCTTCACCAAGACCCCCCCAGGGGAGGACAAGAAATAATGGGCACAAGCTGACTGAGGATC
Source organism: Crocodylus porosus (assembly GCF_001723895.1). Taxonomy (NCBI): domain Eukaryota; kingdom Metazoa; phylum Chordata; order Crocodylia; family Crocodylidae; genus Crocodylus; species Crocodylus porosus. The sequence goes on from NW_017728906.1 coordinate 101,703,892, forward strand.
ACTTCATAAGGACAAATTTCTTTACAAGTCAAGTAAGGTTTGAAACAGGCTCCCACAGATGTGATACAGTCATCCACCCTGTCAATCTTCAAAAAGCATTTTGATGCCCATCTTGCTGGGGTTATCTGCAGGAGGGCTGGACCTGATGATCTGTAATGTCCCTTTCAGCCCCTAACAACTATGAAACTATGATAGCAAAAGCCAAATCAAAAATAGTCTATTGGTAACTTCAAATATCATTAACAAAAAATTGCCCTGAACCTTACCCAAACTACACTGACCAAGCCCAAAAAACCTGAGTGTTATATGGAAAATAAGGGGGGGAAATGAGCATATATAATTTCTCTGAATTTGTATTTGTTTTGTGTTAAATTGTTCTTGTGTTTAGAAATCTGTATGAAGCTTATGTGTGCCTATGCTGTACACTACACCTATCAAATGCTCCCACATAAAATTATAAAGCCAGAACATTTAAATTTCTGCAAAATACAATTCTAAATGCCTTGACAGTTGAGTTGTATGCTCAGAGAGATGGGAAAGCCAAGGATGGCAGCCAGAACCTATCAACTTTCAGAGAAACTAAAAGCACATGGTTCTACTATGTTAGGAGATGAATAATGCACCCTGGTGAGCTACAACTCAGTCTGACTGTATGGTTATGCATAATCGCGTCTAAGCATGATAATCAGAATCACTAAAAAAAAATTGTCATGATCATGAATCATTTGTTATCTTGATATTTCTGCTACCATCATGAAGAATTTTCCAGAGTTCTCTTTGCAGTTCGTAGTTCTGCACAGCTATTTGCTGCAGTTCTATGACTTCCCTATCCCCAACTACTTCACACACTATTATCTTTGCAAAGGGCTAAGGAACCTAACTCTACAAAGAGTCTGGGGTCCAATGCATCTTTTAACCTGAAACCCAGCTGTGCTAGCTTAAATTTTGTGGAGGAAAACACAAGACAGCTACCCCGCCTCCCTCTACCCCACTCCCTTGCATAAGGCAGGCCACAGTCTTTAAATATCTGCATCATAAGTAGCATAAGTATGGAGAAATTCAGGACTATTTCCTACAGCTCGCACTTTGGCATTAACAGACTTTCAGAGAACTGGTTTCACTGTTTTCCAATGCCAAGAAAAACTTGCCTTCACATCCTGCTCAAATCAATATTATGTCAACTAAGTTGAATCAATTGTCCTAAATTATCAGCAGAAGCAGAATGTTGTAAGCCTACAAGACATACTCTTACTATAAATATTTAAACTTTGCATCTTGGCCAGTGATACCATCACTAAATCATTAAGGGCTGCAAGAAATGCAAAGGATCAATGATCAACCTGGTTTCTGCAGAGAAAAAGCCATACAGCACATGGTTTATGATAAGCCCAGAAGCTCTTCATCTCTCTAAGCACCTTCTAGTCTTCCCTATCCAAATAGTCAGAAGAGCATGCTATTGTCAAGACACCAGTCACACACACCAGGTAGAAAACCTTTAGTTGCAGTTATGCCCTGTGCCAGAACTAAGTTGCATGGGTACAGATGGTTTTACTAACACCTCTCAATCTAGAGACCAACCTTAATGGCTCCATAAAAAAGGAATTAAAACTATAATAAAGTACAGTCTTCATTGTTTGTGCAGTTATACATACATTACTGAAACTCAGCAGGCACAGAGGATCATCATTTAGATTCCCCACACAGATTTGAAAAATCAGAAACTAATAACCCTAGTGTATCCTGAACAGATATTAAGAGAATGAAATGGGAACTTCAGGTAGATAACTGAAAACATGCTGGTGGAATGTCAAGAGAAACAGATGTTGGGTAAATACACACAAACTTTGAACAGGTTAGACTTTGATCCAGGTTAAGTTATGAGCATTATTAAGGTGAAATTACTTTGGACCAAACCATGATACCTTTACTGCAGTACTTTATTTCAGTGGAACCAATTGCAATATAAGAAACTAATCAGCATGAGCAAGGGTGGCATAATTTCGTTCAGTATATTTCTGAAATCCTCTATTTAAATAATCTTCATAAAAACCTATGACTTCTATTTTTTTACAATTCCGCTTTCACTTCTGTAAGAGCGCTGCCTAGTCATTTGAGAGTATAATTCCTTTAAACATAAGGACTCTGTTGTGCCTTTAGCCACAGCCCTGAGCAAGCAGCAAGTAAGCCCAAAAATAACTAAAGGAGTGCTCCCCTGAGGTGCACTTTCTGGGCCCAATCCATGCCCCCTTACTCCAGCAAGTTAATATAATTAATGGGATTTTTAGGGAGGTATTAATTTACCACATGTTCATTGTCTGAAGTCAATCCACTTAAGACTAAAATAGTCTGGCTCTTTTGAGTTTCTCAAGAACTTTAACCTAGTTACTCGGTGCATCTACAGTAGGGGTGTCTGAAACGGGCCATATTCAATTTGGATTTGACCTGAATCGGGGGAAATCAGCAATTCAGTTAATTGATTCTGATCACTGTCCCAATTCAATTTGGCCAAATTCAAATCTGAAGATTCAGTGCTGATTCAGAGAATCAGTGATTCGGCCATAGACACAGCTTTAAATATTTTTTCTACATACCTTGAGGTACCCAGTGCAAATCATGAATGCTGAGATGGTGGGACAGATGGAATGCTCCACAGAAGTGCAGGGGGGTCCCCCATGTGCTTGACAGCAGACCTAGAAGTGGCTTAAAAGTAGTTTGGATCCACCTCCAAGTGCACAGAGGACCGCCCCTGTGCCCCCCTCCCGCTCAGCAATCAGCCATGGGGGGACCCTGGGTGCCCTCCCAGACCCAGGAGGCACCAGCTGCTGCACTGGAGGTGGGGGGTCCCCTATGTGCTCCCTAGAAGACCCAGCAGTAGACTGGAAGTACTTCTGATCCACTTCTGGGTCCACCGCCTAGCATGCTGGGGACCCGCCCCCCCCGCACTCCCGTGGGATACTCCATCTGCCCCAGCAACTCAGCATTCATGAGCTGCCTGGTACCTTGAGGAAGGTATGTAGAAAAAAAAATTTTAAGCTATGTTTATGTCCGAATCATCGAATCTCTCTGAATCTATTTGGAGAGTCTCAATTTGATTTGGACAGATTAAAGGGTCTCCTGATTTGATTTGGAGATTCAGCCACCAAATCAGGCCAAATCTCCACTGAGTTGAATCAGCAACCAAAGCTTCACACAGCCCTAGTCTACACATGCTATTAATGCAACTGAATAAACTACAGATGAGTCTGTGCCAGAGTTTATTCTTTCCAGGCACCACATTTACACATGTGCCTGAGACCGCAGCACACTAAACCAGGTCAGAGCATCCCTAGATAGCAAGGGTCCAAGGGTTCAACCTGCCAGCCCAGAGCTTCTCCAACCTGGCTCAACATGCTGCCAAGGGGCTGGCTGGGTCACAATGGTACTCCAGCGTGAGGCTAGTTAGCAAGCCACCCCTGAACTGAAGTGCCCTCTTGCCCCAGCCAACCCCATCAGTGTCTACATGTGCATTGTAGTATACTTAATACTGCCACAGGATAATACTGGTGTTTACAGGTACTAACCTACAGCAGTATTTATTAATTTACTGCAGCCTAATAAGACCGTACGTGCAGATGCTGAGACTTTACTGAGGTGCTAATTAGGCAGTTCCATAGTAAATGTCTTGTGTAGATGTGCCCACTGATAATTAGATACAGCCGGTATATAGGTAAGGTGTAATATATAAACTGTACTAATCCAGGGTGGGAAAGTTGTTCTGGGGAGGAAATAAGCTGTTGCAGAGGGCAGTTTCTCCCTGCCACCTCTTTGGCCTCTCTACTTGCTTGCCCAGGGTGTAGTCGTTTAGCAGCTAACTTCCCTTCCCTACACCTGTATCAAAATTTAGACAAGATGAACAGAAACTACGCAGAGAAATAAGAGACTCTCTTCTTTTTATGATCATTAAGTCCTAGCCACAATTGAGATCCAGTTAGTACTAGCAAGATGTATTTCATAAGCATTAACAGTAAAAAACGGTTAACTAGCTTGCTCATTTATTGCTACATGTCACCAGTGTGAACAACAAGTATGTATCTGTCCTCAAGAAACTAAAAATATTCCTAGAGACTAAATCTTGCTTCTACTGAAATCATGGGAGGCTTTGCAACTGGTTTTAACAAATGGGAAATCAAGCCCTCAACCTGTTATAAAATATATTTACTTTCTTTGGATTATTGCATTTTACAACACACACATACACACACAAAACTACTTTGTTAATACCTTTTGGTAGAAATCTTTTTACCGTTGATAATAACCACAGAGGGAGAAAGGTGCACTGGTTCTATTTTATGTCATCCTCTGTTACTATTGTTCAATAATACCATTTTCCAGATAGCCTCTATACAGCTGCTGAACTATGGAGTCACTCTTACTAGTGCCAATGCAGCACTTTGCCTCTTCAGTTTTCTGTGACCTACTGCTGAATATAGCTCTAACCTTTAAAAGAATTTCCAATAACTGCTTTTTCTTTTGCAGGGATAATAGCCTTAAAGAGTGGTGTTTTAAGTTCTACTTTAAGATTCTCCCCTGTTTTTATGGACTTCCTAGTTTCTAATACAATGGTTTTGTTTTATTACTCTGTTTAGAACCTTCCATCTATCCTGCTCAACTTAGTTTGGCTTCCACTTGGGTTATATTTCAAAGCTGTTCTACAATTTTACAATGAGTGGGGCAATATTTCTTCCATTTATAATAACTAGGGTGGCCAACTACTAAACTGGAGACTGATACCAATACACCTTTGTTATGAACTATTATTATTATATAAATGTTGTAACAATCACTATAACCTACATAAATTAAATCTCTCATTCCAGAGGCCAGATCTGTTGGCCTCTGCTGGAGTGGGCAATTATTTTAGGTGGAGGTCCACTTAATGAGTTTTGGTGAGCTGTTGAGGGCTGCATGGGTAGTCCCATCCCTTGACAGTTGCCCTGCCCCCTTGTCACCATTTTGGGACCAGAAGTCCCACCCCCTGACCCTGGTTTTTGCCACCAGGAATCTATCTCCTTGCCCCCCAGAAATACTCCTTTTGGGAGGGGAGGTTGCCATCTTGGAACCAGAAAAATACTAAATCATATACTAAAAGTCAAACACCTACTATAATATATTTTAATTTTATTATAAAAAATATCTATGTCATGATTTGTGTTTGCGTAGTGTATCTAGAGGTAATTGCATAATAACTCAAAAATAAATTATTAGTTTTGTATATTGTGGGGGGGAGGGTATGTATGTGGGGTGTGTGCATGGTATGTGGGGTGTGTGTAATGTGAGTAGTATGTGCGTGGTATGTGAGGTATGTGTGCAGTGTTTGTGGGGGAGTATGTGTATGTGGTATGTGTGATGTATGTGGGGGGGTGTATGGTGGATATGTATGGTAGGGAATGGGGGGGTGGGTAGGGTAGGATGTGGGGGTGTATGTAAGGAGTTGTGAGGGTGTGTTGCTATGTGTGGGGGGCATACGGTATGTTGGGGAGCTGGGTATATATGGAGGGTTGTGGGAGTGGTGTGTGGGTGTGAGAGAGGTTCAGAGGTGTGTGAGAACCCCCCAAACTCCTCCCATAGTGCAACACTCAGGGTGCATGTGCCAGACAGGGCACAGCTCTGGCCAGTGCTGCACATCACAGCAAGGGGTGCAGCCTTCATGCAGCTGGCTGTATCGCCAGTGCTCCCTATCATTCACGTGCAGCCCTTGCACTGGCACAGCAGGGAGGGAAGCCCCACATGTTGGAGCCAGGTATATTCCCTGCTGGGACAGCACATCACCAGAGAGAAGCTTCAGGTGCTGGAGCTGGCTGCCTTCCCTGCAGGGGCTGCACTGCAGTAGAGGGAAGCCCCAGGCAAGGAAGGCAGCTAGCTTCAGAGCCTGAAGTTTCTCTCTGGTGCTCTACAGCCCCAGGAGGGAAGAGAACTGGCTCCAGCGTGTGGGGCTTCCCTCCCTGCTGTGCAAGTGCAGAAAAGGCATATGAGTGGCAGGGAGTGCCAGCAATACAGGCAGCCATGCGGAGACTGCAACCCTTGCTACAATGTGCCATGCTAGCTGGAGTCATGCCCCACCAGGCACCTGAACCATGAGTGCCCTGCCAGCTGCTGCTGCCACTGCCTGCCACCATGGGGAGTGTGTGGGGGGGTCCCCACACCCCTCACTCTCCTTCACACCCACATGTTGCCCATGCTATCTCTGGACTGCCACCAGCCCCTGTCCTCCTGGGTGCGGCTCTACACTGCAACCAGCCCCAGCCCCATGCTCTAGGCTTCCTCCCAGCTGCAGCTCCCAGTGCTTCCCTACTTGCTGCCCAGAGCCAGCAGGAGACCAAAGCAGCAAGCAGGTCCCAGGGGCTGCAGCAGCAGCTTTGCAAAGAAGCTGCATGCTGGCCAGATGGGCCCTTCCACCCACGAGAGTGGGAGCCAGGCAATAGGGTACATTTTGCAGGCTGTGCTCACGTGGGTGCCTTGCTCCCAGCCTCGTGGGTGGAAGGCTTGGGTGAAGCACAATTTATTGGGTGGCCACGCAGGCCAGATGAAAGTGCTTGGTGGGCTGAATCTGGCTGCAGGCCATATTTTGCCCACCCCTGG
>NW_017728906.1:101710694-101712721 GCF_001723895.1 Crocodylus porosus
AAGTTGGAACACGCAATGATGCATAAACCATAAAGTGAAGATGATGATAACAAAAGTTTATAAAAAATAAAAAAATCAAATTAATCTTCCACAGCGATGCACAGGTTCAACTAGTAATATTTTACTTGTGCTATTTAATTATGCTGCACAACTGTGTACTCAAATTCTTTGACTTGAGAGTTTCTTAAACACATTGTGTCCCTTTTACACTTCTACCATTTACTCTATGAATTAACCCACCAGCATTCATGCAACAAAAGCCCCTAAGAAATCTGACCTATCAATGGAACTAAAGAATTGACATCCAAGCAAACTAAATTTTCTGTTGTATTTATTGTGAAAAACAAAAACATCAGAATTTAGATTATTTTTTCTAGCAGCACAATGAAAACATAAACAGGAGAGGTACATTAAAGTACATAAACAAATACAATAAATAATAAACAATTGCTAAATAGATGCATTTAAAGGATGCCTTTACAATTCTCTAAAGACTAGTGCACTGTTATTCTGAGGAAGAGTTTGAAGCCACTTCTACAACATAGGCACAACAGCAAATATAAGTCATCACCTACTCTCCTGGAGATATGAAGTGTCAGGGGAATTGAATGTGAATGGACATTATGCTGGTGCATTCTATTAGTGGCTCTATATTTTATTAAGTTGAAAAATATTTTATCAGTTGATTCATTGTATCACTAGAGAGATCAGAAATCATCAGATAACAGTCTGGGGCAGCGTACTGCCAACAAAACAGTTTGAACCCATTTTAAGGGGCTGAACAACCTATCAAGTCAGTCAAAATGCACTGTGATTCATTTATTCAGTTCTGCAATGGCAAAGGCATAATCAAAGCCAAAAATCATCATTATTTAACATTCTTTAAATGCCAACTCACCCTGTCTGACAACTGTTTTTAAATAGCAATTTGCAGTTACTACCCACTCTATGCTGCTTGCCATAATGGGCTTTCCCTGGAGTGGAAATACCTAACCATCCTTTTCAAAATAGTGTCCAGGGTCAAATTCCAGCAAAATTAATCTGAAGACAGGTGGAAACCATTCATGAACAATTTTTAGTAATATGACATGTCAAGCCAAAGACTGCTGGCTCTAATTATGTGGACATAATTTGAAACAAGAAAAGAAACAAAAGATCACACAAAAAACAGGAAAAATCCCACTGACTTTCATCCTCCAAAGCTGTGAAATGTAATAATATTCCCTCCAAAGAAAGCTGAGATTATAAACCCAGAAGGATTCCTAACTGAACATTTCCTCATTCACTTTATGAGCTATTACAAAGTAAGTGTTTAATGACTTACCTCTGAAAGAAGAGCAGTCCCTTGCTAAATTTCAAGTCCCAAATCCAAAGCATGGTGGCACTAAAGCATTTTAAAGGAAAGGCCTCAAGATCTATTTAAATGTGAAAATGAATATTTTTCTCTCCTAAGCTTGTTCTCAGAAACAGCTACACTCTTATAAATTAAATTTTCCAAAAATATTCAGCATGATGCATATATTTTCCAGGGAATTTTCAGCCCAAATATTTCACATTTATCAAAGTAACTGGATCTTATAATTGTCAGGCAACCTTAATAATACTTGGTGCTACTGCCCCACCTATAGTAATATGGCTTAAAGTGGTATAGATATTTACACAGCTGGTGTTACACGACTGCTATTCATACATTCATACAATACTAAAGGAAATTACCTTTTCTCAGGTTTTGTTTTTTATCATGAACTCATTAAATACTAATAAATAATTCAAAGAATAAATGCATATCATGAGTCATTTCTAAGGATTTGTCTCCTTCCCATTGTCAAAGATCAAAGTCTTTGATTTCAGATGCCGATGGCAAAAGATCAGATGGCAAAAGGTCAGAAGCTAACACAACAAACTCTGTAATTGTAATTTATCCCTCTGTATTAACAGTGTTGCATATACACACCCCTATCTGTGCCTCATTTTAAATCACTCGAGTTCTCATACGAGAGACAAACTGACCTTGACAGCCCAGCACG
>NW_017728906.1:101712971-101735637 GCF_001723895.1 Crocodylus porosus
CACCATCCTGTGACCAAACAGGACCAGTACCACCCAAGTAAAAATAACCCCCCTTTTTTCTGAAACCTGAGCAAACAAAGAAAGCACAAGTGCCAACTCATTAATTATTTATGGCTGGCATATAGTAATTGGTCACTTTTGCCAAATATAACTTTGAAAAAACTTCCGCCCAAGGCAGAGAATTGTGTATACAGTCAAGAAGAACAGATCGTGCATCTCTCCGTCTATGTATCTTTCTGGCATATCCCCGTATATCTCTCTATCTCTGCCGTAATCTTTCTTATCAAGAGCTCTCGGTAATCTGCAGACTGCAATGGCTTATGTGAATCGCTCAGAATTTGTAACAAGCAACTCTCTTACCCACCCTGTAAATGCTGGGTAACATGATATCTGCATGCTGTAACTGAATAAATCAACTCCTGCCTACGCTGCAGCACATCAGTAGCGTAAGTAAAATAAACCTTTTGTATAACCATACACTGTGTTTAAACCCTCTGACTCCTGCTCACCGTTATCACCCACCTGCCCGGTTATAAATCCCCCTCCTCGCACCAAGCCGGTCGTACCGACCCAGGCTTGCAGGTCAAGGGTGCACCGGCATTAGGGGCATGACACCCATGTTTAAATCCTTAAAGATTTAAGGATTGATGGATAAACATTAATGTATTTTTAAGGATTAGGCTAACCCCATTTCTTTATGCATGTACCTATTTCCTCTTCCCTTCTTCCATGGTTGAACTAAACACACTAACTTTACTTGCACTGAATCTTGAAAATAGCTTCTAATGGCACAAGAAATCATCTAAAAAGATCTGACCACAGTGCTATGATCATAAATGTATAGTGTAGTGAATCTGCACCTGGGAACTGTTGGAATCCTGATGTGCCTTGACATCCTTTCAAGTGTACCATGGGGTGTCACAATATTAGCATTATTAGTTGTGCAGATATGATTCACAAGATAAACCCAGAGGGTATTTATACATGTGCTTAGGGGTGGGAAGAGTGGCGTTTTAATTAGAGCAGTTCCCCAAGAGACACTCTAATAAAACACTGCAGTATCATGTGTATTACGCCCCTGAATATTTTAAAATGGCATCAGGATGATTTAGCTCAAGCTTATTCAATGAGCTTGAATTAAAGGGCCCCCACACAACCATTTTTAAACTCGCAGGGGCTTTTACACATGATGCTGCAGTGATGCTAGAGTGTTCTGTTTAGAACATGGAGCAGACTCAATTAATTGAGGTATAATTAGAACATGCCAGAGCATATGCATAGGCACCCAGAGATTTCAAATAGGAATCCATTGAGTTAAAAACATGCTGACTGCTTATGAACTTTGCAACAAAGAAACTGCTCTATTATTTTTCTGTAGTCAAAAAAAGAATGAAAACTATGAGCTAGCATTTTCCAAAGGGTGCCTCAAGACTGCAGCTGAGTGCCTCATATCTATTAAGGGGTGCCTCAAGGCTGAGAATGACAATATTATATCCTATAATATCTAGGATCCATTTAAGTCCATGAAAAAAATCTCATTTATTTGATGAAGATAGAGTTTCATCCCTAAAACTTTTTTAAGGCTCTTGGAGTTTCTTTGCAAAAATCTTGGCAAAACAGAGTTCAATTGGGAAATAATTTGGTATCTCCTTGTCTCCAACTTTCATGCAAACAGAAACTAGCATGGAAGAATTACAAACAGAATTCACTTAATTCTTCCCTTGCAATCTGAAAGTGGAATTTAATGTTTCTTTTGTCTGTAACTGTTCTGTTCCATTCCACCAATGTGTGTGTGTGTGTTCTCACCTCCTTCAGTATATATTACTACTACTATCCTAGTATTATTATTGGAATATCACTTAGGGTTCCTTGTTCTCTGATTATTTCAGAACTGCTGACATTAGATCCTTCTGTCAACAGCACTAGACAGACAAGAAATGTATTTCTTATAAAAGTGTAGAAGAAATAGTAATCAATCAAGTAAATGTTTGCCCAAGAATTATTTTCTGAAGTCCTTTATAGCCTTGTAAACATACATATTGATACTACTTTCTATTTGTTTGAACATTTTTTCTACAGTCCTTTATAGTCTTATGAATATACAAATTGATACTGCTTTCTATTTGTTTGTAGTTTTTTTAAAAATGTAGCTAAAATGATACTGTTACACAATGGGTTTTATATAGACAATTTATTTTTTCCTTAACTGATGGTTTTAGTTTGAAAAAACCCTTACTAAAAGAAGCTGGGGAAAGGAGAAGAGGCTGAAATGTCTTTTTCCTGGAAACAACAGGAAACCAAGCTAAATTCAGCTCCACTGAGGCTTCGGTATACTGTGGTCTTTTGTGTCAACTCTTGTCCTATTTATTACCAACTCATCACAGGCTTCACCAAATCTCTATTTATTTCAAATGAGAAAGAAAAGAAAAGTCTGTATTGTGCTGTTTTTAGCAAATGCGTAAGACTGACAAAATGCCCTCTTCAAAAATATAGTAGACCTAACGTAATTACTACCCTCACCTTCACTGTTACTGACATTACAGTCTCCACCCTCTTTGGAGACTTAAAAACAATTTTGATATGACATTTTGAGAAGTCACCACTGGTAGTTTACAAATAGTTTGAGGTCAGAGATTCTGACCTATGCAGTCTAGTGAGCCCGTAGAAAGTGTTATATTTTAGGGAAAAAATTGTTTTCATTGATTTTTCAAATTACATATTTTACAGCAACTTGTAAGAAAAGAACAACTCTAAAAATAAATTAAAAAGAAACCTCACACATGAATCAAAAACTTTAAAAAATATTTTTTCACCTAATTTTCTAGTACAATTATGGGCAGGGATCCTGGTTTTCTCCGATTAAAAAAATCCCCAATTTTTGGATTAAAAATAGTAATCCAAAAATCCACATTTTCCGTGATTAAAATGAAACATGTATATAGAGTTGTGCTTGATTAAAATTGGGAGTGGGATGTTATCATAGAATACCATCCCTGATTATGAGTACCAAGAAGGTATTGAGTTGAACAAGGAAAAGGAAAGGGAAGAGAAATTTTTCATTTCCCCAGCTATGTCTACACAAGCAGTGAACTGTGCAGTAGTTACTGTGCAGTCATTTACTACTTCCTTATGTATACCTAGGGGCATGTCTACACAAGATGCTATTGTGCAATAGCAATAAGCTACTATGCAGTTGCTCGATGCTACTATGCAGTAATGTTGCCAGGCTCTAGCCATGCAGCAATGATACTGCACAGTAGTAATGAGTTCATTGCTGCTGTGCAGTAGCATCAGAAAAAAACCCATGTGGCAATGTTACTGCACAGTAACTCCAGTTACTGCACAGTCATTTAGTACTTGCTTATGTGCAGTACCATCACTGCACAGTTAGTGCCCAGTAATGTTACTGTACAGTAGCAATGAGCTAGTGCACAGTAACATTTCAGGTAGATGTGCCCCCCAGTGTTCCACAGCTTACAATGCATTTGAAAGAAATGAGTGAAAGAAAAGATATCACAACATGGTGCATATAGCATAGAGTAAAAAAAAATAAATAAATAAAGGTGTCAAGAGGAACTACTGTTGGCTGTAAAAATTATCAGTGGGTTAGCCGATAAAAACAAAGCAATGTGTAAGTAATTCAGTTTACAAAAATCTCTCCAAGTCAATGTAGCTCCTGACAGAAATTACGTATAAAGCAGTATGTGGCAGCTTGCAAACATAAAAAAAAAAAATAAAAATGATGCTTTAAATTCAGTGCATTCCCTCAATAAGCCCCACATGCCCAGAAGAGACAGTGAGTTCGACCCAGCTTGCTTGCTGTCTGTAAAGATTGGGAGCTTTAGTGGGGCTTTTTTTGTTTTCATCTAAAACAGGGGTGGCCAGAGTTCCTCACCCCAGGAGCCACATCCAATCCTCCATGGAAAGTGAAGAGCCAGAGAGAAGGGGCAGGGAGGAAGTGGGAAGTGCTGAGCCACCCAGAGCTGCTCCTGGGTAAGCTTTGCAGCAGCTCACAACCTGAGCCTGAGCTCTGGAATAAGCATCACCTGATTCAGAAGTCCCAGGAGAAGTGGGTGGGACTTCATCCAGTTTTTGCTGAGCTACACATACAGTGCTGGCAAGCCATATGCACCTCCCAGGTCATGGTTTGGCCACCTCTGATCTAATAGCTGACTGAATTAGTTTTAGCTAAAAGCGCCAAAAAGGCCTGCTGTAGCACCCAATCTATAGACACTGCAAAAGACAAGTCAAAGTAATACACTGCTTCTTCCAGTAAAGCACATTTTTGTTTTTTTTTAAATCTCTGCAAACAACCTAAGTAATTGGAAACTGGTTCAAATGTGTAACATGACAGAAGTTCAGTGCACATAAACCACTGTCAAAATGGCTGAAACTAGTTTAAGATAAATGTAGATGGATGTAATATCAGAATTAACTGATTTCAGTTAAATTAATGTATTGAACTTTGGTCCCAGATCCCCTCCAGATTCAAGTTAACTTATAGTCCTCCAGCATCCCAAGATGCTTTGCACCTCCCCTGCAAACCCCCGCTCACTGGATAAGTGGGCTAGCCTAAGCCCAAGCCATCTGCTTCCACTGAGCAGGGAGGTGTGATCTATTGCCCTCCAGCTTCTGGTCACAGCTGCTGTAGGCATTTGGCTGCATTTCCAGAATGTCTGGTCACTTTCTTATTGGTTCAATCTACACAGCTTAAACTAACCTTCGAAGATTCAATCAATTCAGCCTTGGGCTTTTTGACTGTCTATACTTAGTCTGTATGTGGAACTGCTTAAACTTTCCCGAACTGTAAAAAATTTTCAGCACCATAAATTAAATTCTACTAACACTGCCAGCATTTTTCCAAGGTGACTATTGATTTTAGAAGGCTAATTTTTTATGTCTTACAAGGTCACTTTGAAAATCAGACTTTTTCACACTGTCTTGAAGTAGATACCCAAATAGAGAGAGTCCTAAAATGATTAGTCACTTTAATTGGATATGACCAGTTTTTGCCTGATTGTATTTAGTTGGAGGCAACCAGTGACCTTCATGTTTGCAGCTACACTTTAGGTATGTGATCACTTCTTCCAGCCAACCAATGGAAGATATTCTAAAATGACTTTTACTAAATATACTGGAATAAAAATGGCAGAAATGCCTTTACCACTATATTTCATTCTGATAGCAATGAATTACTTATTCATTGCTGGGTCCCAAAGAGCAGCTCAGCAGCTCATAGTTTCAAAAACTAATGTCCAACAGCTCTTCTAGGTCATGTGTCAAGGTTGACTTCTAGCACCAGTTATTCTGCCTCTCAGGCTGCATTTTATGAAAAGTTCACAAGGCCTTGAAATAAAGCAGACTGGATTTAGAATGGTCATGGGTGGGCCATTAGTTTATTAATGTAAACTAACTCACCATACATATCCATGCCCAAATGAACTATTTTTTCATCAAGTATTAAGTCCTTTACCAAGATGTTTCACATTAATCAATGTTTTTGACTTTTCCATTAATTGCTGTAGAAAAGGTCCTTTCCACTGCACATTTTGTTTTCTTTAAGCAATTCTTCTTCTTATGCTAAAAGCAGAGATTTTTCACCCAAGGCACATGACAAGTACAGCTGCAAAAATGACTAGTATTTCATTTTTGAGAAGTACTCTTTTTAAGTTTCATTTATTTTAATACTATATAGAGTGTCACTACAATATTCTAGGAGCTCCACATTTGTCATATTCACAGGCATCAAAAATAACTGCAGGATAAGAAGTGTGCTGAACCTTTCTATTTATATCACTTCCAAGTTATTTACAATGCAAAATAAAGAAAATTCTGGGTGCTATAGAAAATCCGTGTCTATATTTTAACTAGAGTTGGTTGAAATACTGAGTATCTAAAACTTTCAAAACATAAATAATTTATATTCCACAATCTATAAAAATATTTATTCACTTATAAAAATGTTTCTGTATTACATTTTCCTTTTCCCTTTTTATTTTGCTTTTTCACTTTTCATTTCTCTCTATTATTTTTTCCTATTTTTCAATCAAAAAAGGAAGACAGAGGAAATAATTTTTAAAAATAATTACTTCGGGATTTATTGTCAAATTGCCCATTTTGGAAAAAAATGATTTTCAATAATATTCTCATTTTTCAGCAATAGACTCATTACAATTCTTAACAAAATATTTGTTCAGAAAAATTTAGTGACACAAGGGAAATATAGCAAAGGGTTTTTTTTATTTTTAACATTCTAGTTATATGTATAATCTCAATTGATTTCTTATATTTTAAAAATAATTCAATTGTTAAGCCACCAGCTATAGATTACAAATGTACAAATGCTGTTAAATTTGTACAAATACTGTTTGTACAATGTTTGTACATCAATACACAAATGCAGTTAAATCCAATTATGATTATGGAGTGCATTTTATGCAAAGAAAAAAGAATATTTTCTCTTTCCCTTTCCATACCAGCAAAACAACAGTGAACAAATTATTTACTTAGCTTCCCTTTCACATCCATTCCATATATTTGCAAGTTGATAGGGGGCCTTTATCAGTAACAGAAATAACTATACTGTTCTAAATGCCTAGAAATGTTTTGTGATATAATCTATTTCATAAGGTATAGGCAATATATGGAGCTTATCATTTTATCACAGGGGTGAAAAAATATAGCCTGCAGGCTGGATCAGGCCTATGGAGGGGCTTTGTCAAGCCTGCAGAGGGTCTTTTGGTACTGCCTGGCCAAGGAACTATTCTGCCATGATGAGTCCTGCCACCCCGTGGGCATGCAGCAGAGCTGTGGCAGCCTTTTTAGGCTCCCAGGTGGTGGCAGTTCCACCACTGGTACCAGCCCCGCAATACTGACAGGGACCCATGCGTAGCCCTGATCCACCCAGCGCCTGCTGTGGACTCACCTTCTCACACTGAACAGCTGCAGCAGCAGTAGTGCTGGTGGGGCAGAAGTCTACTCAGCACAGGGGAAAAGTACTCCCTTCCCCTCGCCACTGCCCAGCTCTTCCTGAAGCTACTGCCCAGAGCCCACACTGGGCTTTATTGCCTCTGCTCTTGAAATGCTGCTCTCCTGAACTTCCCTTGATCTGCTAGCAATTGCCCTAATAATGTAGCCCAGTATGCCATTAGCCTTCTTTGCAACAAGGGCACACTGTTGGTTCATATTCAGCTTACTGTCTACTGTAACCCCCTGGTCCTCTCCTCTAGAGCTGCTACATAGCCAGTCAGCTCCCAGCCCATACCAGTGCATAGGACTGTTCTGTCTGAAGTGCAGGACTTTGCACTTGCCCTTACTGAACCTCATGAGATTTATTTTGGTACAATCCTCCAATTTGTCAAGGTCTCTCTGAATCCTGGCCCAACCCTCCATCATATGCACTACTCCCACCAGCTTTAATGTCATCTGCAAACTTGCTAAGGGTGCACTCTATCCCATTTGCCAGGTTGTTGATGAAGATATTGAACAAAACCAGCCCCAGGACCAATCCCCGGGGCAGTCCACTTGTTACCAGATACCAAACAGACATTGAGCCATTGATTACTGTTCTCTGAGCCTGACAATCCAGCCATTTTTCTATCCACCATAGTGCTTATACAATGCTTATCCAACCTTAGCTTGTTTGGGAGAATGTTGTGGGACCATATCAAAAGCCTTGCTAAAGTATAAAGACCAGTCACTAAGTAGCCTTGTTCCTAATTCCTGCTCTCAATTCTGTCTCACCTAACCACATACTATTTTGTGCCAACTGTAGAAATATCACTGGGGGCATGAGAAGAGGCCATAACCAAGGGACAATCCTTTTTACCCTCCCAAAGAGTCAGGCCCCCTCTGGTTTGTGGATGAAGTAGGAGAAGATATTTTCCCTTTTGGCTGCCCAGGAAACTATCTTCAAAAGGAAGCATGAAGGTCCTGTTTAGCCTGTGGTTAGGTCATTGTGCTGGGAAATAGGAAATTTGGTTCAAACCTCCTCTTCCTGGGGAGAAACTAGGCCCTATATCTCCTACTATGTTGGAAATTGTGTCAACCACTGAACTATTGAGCTGAAAGGTAAGAGGACTTATGTCCTCCACCTCCCTCATTTTTATGCAATTAATGTTTCAGATAAAGGACTTTCCTGAGCAGAATGGTATTGCAATAGAGGACACAGGCAAACATTGCATTTGTAGTACTCCAAATGGCTAAGTGGTAAGAATGGATCCCTTCCAATAATGGCCAGAAAGTCAAGACATTGTACAGGGACCGTAAGATCTAAAACCTGTGTTAATGACCTGAAATGCCACCAAACTTTATGCATATATGTCCTATTTACTCAGCTGGGAGGCAGGCATTTGGAGGTTGGATTTGGCCTTTAGACATCTAACAAGTGAAACAGGATCTGTCCCAGGAAGACTATGGTCCATGTTCATTTCTGTAAAAGTCTCAGGTAATTAAAAAATCAAATCTAAATTATACAAGATAAACATCAGATTAGAATGGGCAGATAGAGGTCATTTTCATCTTCCACCAACATGACTGAAGTTCATCTCTCAGAGGCAACTGAAAGCCTATATTTGAACAGGAAAAATTCCCTTGAGTTCAGAATCAGGATTTACTTAACCTATGAGTGTAATACAGCCAATTTTTTTAATATAGCAGCTTTATGCTTTTCTTGTTTTTCCACCAAAATTTCCCTCTTGCTTCCGGTAGTTGACATTAAGAAGTACATTTACTTGAGTTTTGTAGCGAGTCTCTACAGTAACTATAAACCTGTCCATTCAGAAAACTGTATCCCCTATCCTCTCTTTCAGCAGAAGCTGTGAACACAGAAGAGGAGGAAACCCTGGGTTCTTTCTTTTCCAATAAGAGTTCATTAAAAATCAGGGGGAAAATATTATGGCTTTCAAAGTCAAGCCAGAAATAATTATATTGTGCACAGGTAGAACTGATAGTGAACAGAGGAACAATTCGACAAGATGGTTTTTTGTTTGGTTGATTTTTTTTTTTATTTAGTTTTGTTATTTTGAATTAAACATGCGGTTGCTCTTTTAAGCAAAGAACCTAGTTCTTGAATGGGAAGAACTCAATAAAATACTACATACCAGTATGCATGCAAAACAAGTTCAGTGATCATTAAAATAATTCCATTGTTTCAAATGTATTTTTATGACTGAGCTGAAAAAATTTGTCTTTGGAATGCAAAACTAAGACATTCTCTCAGAGACTGCTGTCATATTACACATATAACCATCAATTACTCTTTCCTAGCAAGACAGTCATTAATAGCCATCAATTCAAGCATCCTATATCTAAGCAAAAAAAAAAGACACACACACAATGATTATAGATAGGGAAAGTAAATAAGAAAGGAGATATTCAGAACAATTTATGCAAGATGGACCATGTTCTTCACATATGTAAAGTTGTAGAACTCCTATAAATGTAATTTGAGCACACAAAAATGGAGCTAGAGTTTTGATTCTTCTGTTTATTCAAAGATTTTCCAAGCTGCTTAATACAAAATCTGAAAAAGTGAAAAAAAAATTAGAATATAAATGCTTCCTTTTAAGTTAAATATCTCTATTCATGGATCTACTGTCACCAGTCCCACTCTATACTCAAGAAGGATGAGATTATGTTTCTGCTAGGTTTTACACCCAAAGAAATTCAGCAAGAACCAAACTTTTGCCACCCTATCATGGCCTACTTTTGAGTTAGGTTTTCTACTTGGTCATTCTCCAGGACCTAAGTGGAGATAACATTCTAGATCCTCCTAACAGCAACCTGTTTTGCCACTTGTCTCTTTCCAGTGCAAATATTAACATGATTATTCATAGCTTAACCTTTTGAAGATCAACAATCATTAACACAAAGTACAAGGGAAATAATTCATAATTAATGATCCTTTCAACAATGTAGAGACAAAGCTCAATAAACTCAATAAAATTTTGTACTGGATTCATTTTAGGAAATCTATCAACTGGTTTATAATTAATATGAATACTATTTTTAAATCAGTTTCAGTTAAGGCTGATCAAGGATTGTTAGAGGTCGATTTAAGCATGAGCAAATCATTTTGTTCCAAAGTACTTTGAGTCCTTTTCATTTCGTCCTTTGATTTTGCACCATCTTTGGAAATTTCAGTGTACTCCAGCAAAGAAAGTCAAATAAAGTTAACAAAGAGAAAAATATTAATGCTTAGGTTGGGTTTTCATTTGTTTTGAAAAAATGTGGAACTTTATCTGAATGAGATGGAAAGATGATCTTAATGAAACTGATGCATGATGGTTTGCTAAGGGAGACAGATCTGTACATCCTTTGCATTAAAGTGAACATTCACATCATAACAGGAAATACTGAAGCCAGATGAAGCATAGACATACTAAAAATCCCTAAGTGATACCTACTGAAAGGATGAAGTCAGTAAATAACATTTATAATGAAAGCTACACAAATAGAAAAAATGAAATGGAAGCATCTCAGAATAATATGCAAAAATCTCATTTATTTTAAGGATGCAATGAGAACCCCATGATCTACATAATAAAGAATAATAAATTCCTTATAAGGACTAAAATAGATTACATGAAATCCAGTTGTAAATTAAAAGTAATAAACCAGTGTTAAACCTATCTCAGTATTACTGACAGATCAAAAGTACGATTAATTTTTTAACCAGTGAAGAGAGAAAATAGAGAAGTTTCATTACCTTTTTCCAAATGTGTTGCTAAAATGAACAGATTTGAAATGGAGAAGAAACATGACCAATTGTTCATGGACACTGATAGCTTCTTAAGTGGTGGCAAATAACTGCAAAAATCTTTAGCTAGAGCAAAACCCTCCCAAGGAATAGCCATTAGTGAGGGTTGTAATACAAAAAAACAACAACAACTGGTAATGGAAAGATTTCTCCAGTGTACCAGTTGTACTTTGACCATAGGTCTAGATAACTAGGCATGAGATGCTTATACTATGCTACTTCTCTTATAAAAGTTACTATCAGGGCAGTGGGGTCCCCCAGGGCTCGGTCCTTGCGCCCACCCTGTTCAACATCTTTGTCAGTGACTTGGACAAGGGGGTGAAAAGCACCTTGTTCAAATTCATAGATGACATTAAGATGTGGGGAGAAGTGGGCATGCTAGAAGGGAGGGACAGGCTGCAATTGGATATGGACAGGTTACAGGGGTGGGTGGATGAGAATAAGATGGGATTCAATACTGACAAGTGCAGGGTACTGCACCTAGGGAAAAAGAACCAGCAGCATACCTACAGACTGCAGAACTCCCTTCTCATCAGCACAAAGGCAGAAAAAGATCTCGGAGTCATTATAGACTCCATGATGAACATGGGCCACCAATGTGGGGACGCAGTCAGGAAGGCTAACCACACTGTGTCATGCATCCACAGATGCACCATGAGCCAGTCCAATAGGTGATCCTCTCCCTCTACATGACATTGGTCAGGCCGCAGTTGTAGTGCTGTGTCCAGTTCTGGGCACCGCACTTCAGGAGGGATGTGGACAACATCAAGAGGGTCCAGAGGAGGGCCACTCGCATGACATAGGGGCAGCAGGGCAGGCCCTATGAGGAGAGGCTACAGGACCTGAACCTGTTCAGCCTCCACAAGAGAAGGCTGAGAGGGGATCTGGTGGCCATCTATAAACTGGCCAAGGGAGACCAGCAGGCAATGGGAGAGTCCCTGTTCCCCCGAGGAATACTGAGAGTAACAAGGAATAATGGCCATAAGTTCATGGACAGTAGATTTAGGGTAGATATCAGGAGGCACTACTTCAGTGTCAGGGCGGCTAGGATCTGGAACCAACTTCCAAGGGAAGGGGTACTTGCTTCTACCCTGGGGGTCTTCAAAAGGAGACTAGACAGACACCTGGATGGGGTCGTTTGACCTCACCATTCTTTCCTGCCCATGGCAGAGGGTCAGACTTGATGATCTGCTCAGGTCCCTTCTGACCCTACCAACTATGAAACTATCTCAAGTTCAAGATCTTTGAAATAACCTGATATATGCATTTCATGAGACACAATATGGTGTCAAGAAAGAATGCAGTGATGATCAGACATTTTGGTTAAAATAAAGAAATTCAGAAAACTATTTACTTTTCTCCTTGGAATCAGAGACAAATTAACATGTGGAATACCATCAATGATTTTCAATAAACTTGCTTACTGTTTATGCACTTTTATTTTATTTTATTTTATTTTGTTCCAGAGCATGATTCAAAAAATTAGAAAGGAAGATCAAAATTAAAGAGTGCAAATATGTGAAGAATTATATAAAGCTAAAAAATGAAAAAATAAATCCTAATCCAAAGCAATTTAGTGTTCTTCTAAATCACTTTCCAAACCCTTGTGTGAATACATAAATTACATTTTATAAACCAGTACTCAGTTCCGTTTTCAAATACAAGGTTAGCGATACTTTATAATTATAATGAATCATTTAACTTGACTTGACAACCATTGTACAAGCAAATTCAGTATAGTGAGTACATAGTATAAATATGTCACTGCATTCTATCCATATAAATACAGGTAAAGTCAATACGTGCTTTCAGGGGTTTGACATTTATAATCTTTTTTAAAAAATAGCACCCATTTTATCTGCAATTTCTATCCTATGTTTTATAAAGTACATAGTGTCCCAAATCTCCATTATTGTTCATCCCTTGACATACTTTGTTTAGGATCATTTATGCTGGCTATGTACTGGAAAGTTGCCATGGCTTCTCTGAATCATTTTTCAATTTTGTCCTTGTTCTTTGTTGTTAATTAGAACAAGCCAAAATCCCACTGAGATTTGGATAGTAATGTTGTCTTGTGTTATTAATATGTCAAATTCCTCCTTCATTTGGTTGTACAGGTTGAATGCTTTTCTGTGAAGTCCCTATTGTATAAAATCTTTTCTACATTTTGATCACATTTCTGCAACTGCTCTGCTCCTTCATGATCAATGTCTGGTAAAGAGGGGTAAAAGGCATAAATACTCAATAGTTCCTATCTTTCTAAGAGCAAGCAAAAAGTCTATTACAGATACTTTTGGTTCCCACCTCCCAAAAAACTGCCCCAATCACCAAAATGAGGCCGTGAGGGCACCCACCCTCCTTTAATGGAAACATAGGCAACAAGGATGACCTGAGCATGGAGAAGCTACCATCTGAGGAGAAACTAAATTGGGTGGACTTTTTAGTTAATTCCCCTATCCCAAACACTGACTGTCCCATCATCCGCATTCTCTTTTTGGTTTCTAGGACATTCCACAGCCCTCTTAGAACTACTAGCTCTACCAGAACTTTTTCCCTTTATCAGTTCCCTTTTTATATTGATAGACTAATACAATTTTTTACTGACATACTGAAATTAGAACGTGATGTTTCTAGCATCAAAAAGTGTAATATAGTTCCTTGTCCATAACTCAATTAGAGTTGCAAATGTAACAAAGATAAACAGTAGAGAGAAAAGCAATGACAATGCTTTCCCATAAAATATCTCCATTTTCACAACCCTGCAACTAATTCTGGAAAAGTAAATAACATGCTTGAAAAAAAAAAAAATCTGAAACTTGGGAGGACTGTTGCTATTCTTTATTTCTAGATTTTTCAAGGAAAACGTTGATTGTATGAAATGATATGGGTAGGCACTGAGCAAAATAAAAGCAAAGGGAGAAAATAATATTCATTAAAAGAAAAAAGTGTAGCATGTTCTTACGAAAAATTAAAAGCAGTTGAAATATCCTAGCAAGCTTTAATGGCTGGCGACTGAGGAAGATGAGAAATAAATTTGTTAAAGATAAAACATTGTCTAAAAATAAACTGGTTGGTGAATATAATTAATAAAAAGTATCAAGAAAATGTGTTATTTCTGTACAAGATTTTATAGAATTTATTGTAGTAGTTGAATAATTTTTAAAGACAAAGACATCTGACCCTTATTAAAAATAAGAAAAGATAAAAATCCTTCAAAGCCTACCAGCTCACATGGCTAGTATAAGTAGGACACACCAGTCTGTGTAGCCAATGGTACATAAAGGAGTGATTAGTAACTTACCCAGCTGCCTTTGGATCTCCAGTCTAAATGATCAGGTACTCATTTAAAATTAAATTGACTGGAGGCAGCCCTGTGGCACAAGTCTATAGCAGAACACAGAGTCACATTTCTGGAATGAAAGCAAGACATCCTAATTGTTCTGGCTGCTGTATAGTGAGGATACCACTTGGAATTAATGAAAATTTCAAAAGAAAAAAAGGATAGACAAGAAACTGCAGACTTTGTTGAATAATAGCTACAATAGTTTACTCATTTCAACTAGTGCTGCATTATGTAACTTCATTGGCATCAGTGATATCAATGTAAGAAACTAGATGAAAGTGCAGGATTTAGTGCAATATACAAATTGCAAATATATAGATTCAAACATTAAGATTTCACAGTCAAGTACTCAAAAGATAGGAAACACCAGAATCTAGGTTGCAAATATAACCTTAATTTGGATTTTAATGAGACTTTTTGTCTTATCCCTGTCTCTCGTTAAAAAGAGGATCCCAGTGTATGTGGGTGCACTACTTTTCCTTCCAATTTCTTGTACTAGACTACTTATCCAGTTGTCCTAATCTCCCACTTCCACCAAAATTAAGAGAATTTAGCTGCCAAATTCTAACCACATACTGCTCAGCATATGCAAACCATATGGGTTTGAGCCAGTTTCTCACAAGGAAATCAAAGTTAACACTCAAGACACAAAGTTAACGTTTCAGATATATTCTAAATCCTGTTCCAAAGTACCGAAGTGCTACTTAACTCATGGTTTCAAGATTCTTTTTAAACCCAGCATAGACTAAACAGTATATTTCTCTTTCTTGACAGCCTGAGGTAGACACCTAGCATGGGAAATCTGAGCATGAATGATAAAATCTTGGCACAGTTAAAAACATCTTGTATAGCGCTTGGAAACCTTAACTATGGGGTTTGTGACCAGCTCTACATATAAAAACCACTAGATCAAAAGAAAACAACCAACAAGGCATCTAAAGAAAGACAGTAAATATAAATACCGATCATACCTACCAACTTGTAAATGAAAGATAAATGCAGCTGCAACACTTCTGTAATTATTCTGGCTTATGCTAAGCAAATAACAAAGGTAAGTGAGGTTTTTCTCATAAAATGGAGTTGTCTAGTTCATCTAATACATACAAACAACCTCTCTCAGATTCAATTTCGGACCACTTTAAAAAACAATTTAATTAGCTGTATACCCACAGCTAAAAGAATCAGCCATTTCCCCATGTGTTTGGATTAAAATTTCAGAACCTGAAACAAGAAGGTTAGATACATATTCTGTGATGGACTGTGGGGTGTGTGGGGGGGGGTGATAATATTTCTGTGTTAACAAGGTTGATTTCTCAATGCCTAATTGGCAGCTGGTTTCAAGTGGGGTGACTCAAGGGTTGGTCCTGGGACTGGTTTTATTCTAAGTCTTCATCAATGATCTGGGAGATGGCTTAAAGTGCACCCTCAACAAGTTTGTAGATGACACCAAGCTGTGGGAAGTAATAGATATGCTGGAGGGTAGGGTAAGGATTCAGAATGACCTAAAAAATTGGAAGATTGAGCCAGAAAAAACAAACCCTCATGCGGTTCAACAAGGACAAGTGTAAAATCCTGCACTTAGGATGGTATAATTCCATGCACCAGTACAGGCTGAGGGCTGACTGGGCAGCAGCTCTGCAGAAAAGGACCTGGGTGTTATAGTGGACAATAAGCTGAATATGATCCAGCAGTATGCCCTTGTTTCAAAGAAGGCTAATGGCATATAGGGCTGCATTGCTAGGTGTGTTGCTAGTAGGTTCAGGGATGTGATTCTTCCCCTCTGTTCAGCACCGGTAAGGCCACATCTGGAGTACCATGCTCAGTTTTTCATAGTTTCATAGCTTGTAGGGTCAGAAGGGACCTGAGCAGATCATCAAGTCCGACCCCCTGCCATGGCAGGAAAGAGTAGTGGGGTCAAACGACCCCAGCAAGGTGATTGTCAAGCCTTCTTTTGAAGACCCCCCAGGTAAGAGCCAGCACCACTTCCCTTGGAAGTTGGTTCCAGACCCTAGCCGCCCTGACTGTGAAGTAGCACCTCCTGATATCTAGCCTAAAGCACCTCCTGATATCTAGCCTATTGATTTTGGGCCCCCCACTACACAACTTCCAAGAGAAGTGGTGCAGGCTCCTACCCCGGGGGTTTTTAAGAGGAAGCTAGATGAACACCTTGCTGGGGTCGTTTGACCCCAGTACTCTTTCCTGCCATGGCACGGGGTCGGATTAGATGATCTACTCAGGTCCCTTCTGACCCTAGAAACTATGAAACTAAGAAGGAAGTGGACAAATTGAAAGGAGTCTAGTGGAGGGTGAAAAAATGTTAAGGGGGCTGGGGACTTATGAAGAAAGACTGAGGAAACTGAGTTTATTTAGTCTAACGAAGAGGAGCCTGATAAAGGACTTAATAGGAGCCTTGAACTACTTGAAGGGGGGTCAAAAGAGGGGGTGGCAGGTGACAGAACAAGAACCAATGGCCTCAGGTTGCAGCAAGGAAAGTTTAAATTAGATATTAGGAAGAATTTTGTCACTAACAGGGTAGGAAAACACTGGAGCAGGTTACCCAGAGAGGTGGTGGAAGCTCTATTCTTGGAGTTTTTCAAAACCCAGGTAGACAAAACTTTGGTTGGGATGATCTAGTTGGGGATGGTCCTGCTTTGACCAGGGGGTTGGACTAAATGACCTCCTGGGGTCCCTTTTAACCCTAACTTTTTATGATTCTATAATTTTATAATTTCCTATGGTTTTGCAGTTTCCCTTGGCTATACTATACAAGGTTGGGGAATGGGTTAGCAACAGTCAAGCCAGAGTTGCTGGCCTCTGTACATGTCTAAAAGACAAGACTCGAGTAGTCCTGTTGACACTTCAGGTACACTTGGTACTCATCCTTTGCAGGAGATGCCCCAGAAGCATCAAAGGGAGGTGACTGGGGCCATGAACAGAAGATGCATTTGTGAACATTTTCTCCTAGCACAAAAAGAGTGCACAGCCATCATAAGCAGCAGAAGGACAGGGCTAATGGAGCTCAGCCCCTACCACAAATGCAGAGCACTGGGTAGGGCCACAAGGCAACCTGGCCATAGCCTCTGTTTGGCTGCAGCAGGGGTGGAGAGGGGAGTGCATGCAGCCAGGACTGGTGGCTGCCCAGCATGGCAGGCAACTATCAATATTTTCTGTGAAGGCAAAAAAGGCCGGGGAGGGGGTTGGGAGAGGAGTCTGGGGACAGATTGAGGCCCCGTGGTCAGGGAGGGAGTGGGGCAGAGGCAGGGGCTGGGGTGAATGGGGCCCCAGCCAGGGCAGGTGATGGGAAAAGTGGAACCCAGGCAGCTTTTCCAGGTGCATAGCAGGGTTCCCGCCGCTGTGCACACCCCAGCAGAGGCCCAGTGGGGCATGCCTCTCCAGCTGCTGCTGTGTGCTGCACTTTGCTTCCTGCTGCCACTGGCCCAGGACCAGCATGACACCACGTGCATCCCACTGCCAGGCAGCACCAAATCCCCTGCCTTCCTGGCAGCAGGACGCACATGGTGTCATGTGGCTCTGCAAAGCCCAGTGCACAGTGGCAACTGCCTCTGCCCTGAGCACAGATCAGGGGTGCACATGCCCCCCAGGCCTCCTCTGGGGTGTGCACAGCAGCAGGAGCCTCCCTGTCCCCCCTGGACAATCCTCCCAGGCTCCAACTGTCCCACCACCCAACCTGGCCAGGCCCCCATTCATTGTTCCACCTAGCTCAGGCCCCATTCAGCCCAGTCCTTGCCTTGACCTCTGCCCCATTTCTTCCCCTCACCATAGGAGTCTCAATCAGGAGCTGAACTGAATACTTGCTTTTTGAGTCAGGGCCACAGACAGTGAGGGAAGGTTTGGGACTGAAAGGCCAGGATCTCAGCGGGAAAAGGAGTCAAGTCTTCCCTCTCCTGTGCTCTAGAAGGCACTCCTAAGAGGCTTCTGGGGCACTTTCCAAGACCAGAAAAGGTAGCCGTAATCCTGAGCAAACAGCTGCCTGGGAGTGGGGTGGGAGGATTCATAACACTTTCTTGTGTAATGTTTTCAGTGATGCAAGCATTCATGTTGTTAGTATATTATTATAGATGTTGCACCTGAAGACGGAAAAATTAATCCAAGGCAAAACTGCTTTAGCAGTCTCAAAAGACTAGGAAGTTCATGAGGAAAAAAACTGAAATACTGAAAAATGCATTCTGAGGGAAACTAAAAAAAAGTCTCACAATTCACTTTTCCTCCCTGGGTCAATATCTCACAGTCTGCCCAGGGACTAGCATTAGGCAGTGAACTGAAGCAGTAATAAACTTCTACACTAAATACAGAACACAACTATTAAAAGTACCTGGTTGAATAGCATAGAAGGGAAGAAGATTATTGCAGTGTTACTGCAGTAATCGACAAGCACAGTTTTGATATCAAATTCAATAGCAGAATCCTAGAGAAATGGCAGTGCCAGTAGTAAATTTTATAGACCACAAATTAGAGAGTTAAATAATCCCAGAAAATCCTATAAGGCAAATGTTTCCTACAGCTCTTCCATACTGGTTCTGAAGCTGAGGTTAGTGAAATGGTGTATTTCACCGAATCTCTGGAGTCTCATAGTTTAATGATATTTCACAGCTACAGTCTATCACATCAAATTATATTCTCATTGTCACCATGTAAACTACAATACTGTGAAGTGATAACATAGTGTAATGAGACATACAAACCCAATGTAATGTGATATACAAGGAAGTCAATGCAGCATATCTCTAAAATTACCCTAATTTAAAGGGAAACCCAATGAGTATTTCATATAAGTTTACAGGTCATTCATTTCCTACATATTTCTGATGTGTTTAATCTCTGTGCATCTTTGTACTTCCATAGAGAACTTTAATGCCATATTTTCAATCTGTGCAACTGCACAACCATATTTGCTAAGAAAGCTGAAGTAATAAAATACAAATAGGTCTGTGTACAACCTTCTGAAGGGAGTTTAAAGGTGAAATGAAACACTTTAACAGAATAGAAAAATACTATTTTCTAGGATCCTCAAATTATTAATGGATGCATGAATTAGCTATACAAATTAGCTACTTTATACTAAAGAACTATAAATAATTTTTTAATTGTTCTGCTTTCCACATCTGGCTAGACTTGGAGTTTGGTTTGAGTTCCTAATGCAAGAGTTAGTGACAACAATTTTATCTAACAGTATAACAAATACAGGGGTCACAGTTCCCTGAATTACTTTAGCTATGCATTAGAGATGTCATCAAGACTTGCAGTGTTATCAATTGTCTACTGAACTCTTAGCAGATGAAGAGACTTTTCCCTCCTTTAAAATGTAAAGAATTGCTCATGTTAACATCTGTATGTGCATTTTTTTTCTGTCATACACTCCCCTCATCTGCGCTGTGTGTAAAGAAATTCCTTCATAAGGTATACTCTGCAGCAACTATTACATACATTGCCTGTGCAAAATTCCCTATGTGAAATATTGCTACTGCAAAAAGTAAAGTGGTCCCCATTATATTGAAACCTAAAGCAAACTTCATTACATTTCCCTTTAACACAATACTGAATTATTCTGTATGGCTACAGGCAGACATTCAAAAAGCCTGAGCCTGAATTGATTTAATCTTTGCAGGTTAGTCTAATCTGGCTAGGCTGAACTGGTTTCTTACTGCACAGACATCCCAGACATGCAGGCACATGCCTGCAGTGGCTCAGGCCAGAAGCTGGAGAGTGCTAAAGCAGCCCTCCTGTCTCTTCCACAATACTGAGCTGAGGGGGAGGTGTTTGGCCAGACCACCACAGGACACTTTGATTAGCCCAGCAGCAAATTAATAACAGTGTTTATCACATGCTAACTCAATGTTTAATCACCCCATTAAGAAAACAGAGAGACATTACCAGCTACCTGTTGATTCTACCCGTTGATTCAGCAGGGACTGCAGCCAGCATGTGGTCTGCTACCTAATACACAGCCACTTCCTCAGCAAGACAGAGGGAAGGGTGGAACTCCTGCTTATCAGGGAGTGGTAAGAGGGAGTAGGGGACCAGCCTGCAGTCTGTGCTGGACCTGCAGCCAGGGAGCAGAGGTAAAGGGCCAGCCCTGCTGTGGAGCAGAGAGGAGAGCCCCACTCAATACATCCCAGAGAACATGCCAGGATGCTGAGCATCTCTGGTTTACCTTAAACCAGCAAAAGGTCTGGGACAGACATTGCAGATACTGGTTTAATCCAAATCAGTTAAGTCTGATACTACATTCAACCAGGTTTTTTTCAAATTGGTTTATGTGCTCTGAACATCTGTTCTGTTACAGGTTTAAACCAGTTTTTGATCACTTAAACTGGTTTATGTGTAATGTCCGTCCCTAACCTATATGTAGACCAGAAATACCCAAAATACTAGGGTCGCAAGTATCCTGAATGTAGTAAATAAATTACAGTGCTATGTTTTATTCCTGAAAACAGGATTTGTTCCAGAAAGGAAAAGTGTTGAAGAAGGACATGCCATTTCTACATAATTAGTCTTCAGACCAAAACTAAACCTGAATCTAAATGTTATGAAGTTTGACTTTATCAATTATGTTAATATTGTTTTAAAAACCTGTAAAAATATTCCTATTAGGAGGAAGTTACCCACATGAGTTGGAAGCTAGGCAGTGGGACACCATATAAACTAACTCTGAATGAGTCTTTCTTATTGGTTTATTACAAAATATGTTAGCATTAACCTACAGGTACACTTGCCCTCAATGTCATATAAGCAACAGTTTCCAAATTACTTTAAAGACATATTGATTTAGCTTATTATTAACCTCTGGAGAGACTTCCACACACATCTCCTATTTAAAATACTCAATATTTACAATCTGGAAAATATTTCCTGCTGCCCCCCAAAATATTAAGCTTTTGATTCTGAATATTCTTGATCACATTTTGGTTTAAGAAGCCAGATAATTCAGGGGTTCAAAAAAGTGTTATAGTAAAGAGTATAGACACTTGGTGTTACATGTCATTTATCATTCGTCAGATAATATTAAGGAAAGTAAACACCTTAAAAATAAAGACAGCTATTTTTATTTCTGTCCGAATCATCTTCACATGGGAAAGGTTCCACTATCCTTTGTGTTTAGATCAGTTTTTATTGGTGCCTTAATTAATGCAAAAGACCATAGGAGATCTCAAATGGAACAACACTGCTATGCAATTTTAGAACAGTGTTCCTTTGGTAATTATATTAGAAAATTTATATTTTGTAGACAATGCCTTTGGGCCAGATCCTGTGATCTGGATAAGCTGTATTCTCCTGTTCATCTCTAAAAACTCTTATCCATATAAAGTGTGACCTGACAAAAAACATTATGGGAGTGTAACCAACATCACACTAGTGTAAAAAAGTAGCATATTATAGAAATTCCTCAATTTGAGTAACTTTGTCCAATCTGGTGAAATTCTTCTGAAAAATAGTCAGAATTAAAATTCCATTTATGCAAGTTACACTGGTTTAAATTCTCTGTTCTTATAGTACTATAAGAATGCACACATTCCAAGACAGCTGCATGCCTGATCATTCCTGATCTCTCTGAATGCACATCAGTATCATAACTCAATGTAATTACACCGATTGTCAGTTCACATCCGAAGCTAGAGATTCAGGGATATCTAAAGCAGTTCTTTAGTGGACCCACTCAATATTTCCTAACCACACTCCCTACAGTGGGGATCAGGAAAGGGAGTGGTGGAAAAGCAGGGATGCTATTCATATGCCAATAATGGATTACCGTAAGACAAGCAACAGATTTTTTTGCATATGTGTACAATCCTGCAGGAGATACATAGACACAATTCCCTTTTAAGAGAGCATTGTGGTTACATAAGAGCTATAGGGATGAGTGTAGGATACTATAATATGAAGTCTCTCACCTTGGAGATACTTCTGTACATCAGCTGCATAAAATTAATTAAACATTAAAATTAAAGTTTGAAAATGCCTAGAAAAAAATTTGCAAGATTTTCCAAGCAGTATTTAACCTCTACATAAAGCCTTCAATGTCTTTGAAAGGTATGAGCCAACCCATTGATAGCATTATAGTGACATTTTCATATTTTTAAGCCAGTCTTTTAACAGCTCCTAAATATCTGAACCACTAATTTGAAGTCATGGCAGGATTTGTTAATTCTTATGGTTCTATAACACTTGGATAAATAGAACTAAATTTGAACCAGATTTTCTGAGTCTTGCCAAGATACATTAATTTAATATTATTACACTTAAGAGTTAAATATGCTCATAAACTTGCAGCATCACATCACACAGCTTCACAGCTGAATTGGCATTCCATTACATCAAACCAGGAAAGTTATCGGCAATTTAAAAGAAATTGTCTATTTTTGCTGAATTTAGAGCTGTCTGTTCTCAAACTCTTCCAGAATACTAGAACAACCTTCCCAGAAAATTGGGGATTGAAATTAATAAAATGAAGCGTTATCATTATTATTATGCAAAAGCAATCAAATCAGTTAAGAACACAGTAATGCAAATACTTCAAAATAAACCAGCCCCAGGCAAAGTACAGG
>NW_017728906.1:101736087-101749275 GCF_001723895.1 Crocodylus porosus
TGTGCACGGCCACACTTTTAGTTGTGTGTGGTCATGCAGATATGCACCTTAGAGGGAACCTTGGTTATAATAAAAGTTGGGAAACAGAATGGTGGTAGCAGGTTAGAATTTGTCATCTGACAGGTCAAAAGCCTGTAGCCTGCTATATGACAGAAATCATGCTAACTTGTGTGGTTAGTGTTCCTTCTTTCTTTTTAGAAAGAAAAAAAAATTCAAATGTAAATTAAATGTACTTTCAACTAATATTATATCCACCACATCAAACTGGTATAAATAGAGACACCTAAGATGGAGCTCAGGATACGTGACTAGAATATCACATCAAATGAGGAAATAAATTTTTCATATATAGGATATCTACTACTAAACCTTTCTGTTCATACCATTCTTTTTCTGAACAGGAGAACTGTTATGACCTAACCCAGGGGTTCCCAACCTTTTTATGATGTGGACCAGCAAGGTGCGGACCATAAGTGACCACAGCTTGGCAAGCCATGGATCGGAAGTGGCTGCAGCCCAGCAAGCTGTGGACGAGAAGTGACCGACATATTGTGGGCAGGTAGCCAACCCTTTTTCATACTCTGTATAAAAAAGGGTTGGCTGCCGGTTCACAGTATGCCACTCATTTCCAGTCTGCGGTTTGCCAGTCTGTGGTTTGCTGGTCCGTGGTCACTTCCGGTCCAGTGCTCAGCCCTCCTGGAGACCAGCAGCAAACCCTTGATGGCCCAGCACTCTCTGGAACCTATACTTAATGTTCCTGGGGCTTGTCATTGACAGGGTTTGTCAATGTGCCATTTCTGACAGTATATGTTGAACCAATGTCAAGACTGTGAAAATGAGTAGCACAGGTTATTTAATATCAAAAACAGGTTATTTAATATTTTTAAATGTATTTAATTAGGGTGTGTACTTGGTAGCCCTGTTGGTCTGAGTGAAAAAGACATAAAAAAAGCTACAACTTGTGGTTCCAAATTGATACTTTTTATTAGACCAACTGGAAAATGGCAAGAAAACAGTCCTTTTCTGCAAGCTTTCAGGATTGATTTTGGATTTTAAACTTCACTGCAGAACAATAAGGAAGTTTTTTCACCTCCCTGCCTGCCATCTGACACCTCAAAGGAAGGAATTCTACCTGATCAACACATCAAAGTGCTACTCAACACAGCTCACAAAGACATTCTCATGAACCCAGAGGGATAGCCTTCCATCTTCAGCTCCCTCTGTGCAAAAATGAAGTTTATTTCTTACCTACGGGGACTTTTACCATCTTGTACCATCTACATTTTTCCCAGAGCCTGACGAAGGGACTTTGAACCCAAAAGCTTGCAGGCCCAGCTCCATGAGTATGGGCACCATTGCTGGTGCTGCCAGCCAAGCTATAGAGCTCACCACTGCCCTCAAAGGGCTCTCCCACCCTCTTCCCCCACTAGAGGGGCAGGTGCCTGTCCCCTACCCCACCTGCCCTGCTGCAGCCCCACCTGCCCTGCTGCAGCCCTGCTGCGCTTGGACACCTTCCCCCAAACCCTGGCAGCCACCCCCCGCCACATACAACCATCCCCTCACACACCCACAGCCTCCCACACAGTGCCCCAAGTCCAGGCCCTCCAACCCCAACCCTCCACAAACTGACCTGCATCCAGCTGCTGAGTCCGTTCCCACCACCCTGCCTGTCAGCCAAATGTGGGTGCAGGTGCACCCACTACCTTCAGTTGCCCACCCTCTACTCCCACAGCAGAGCAGAGCAACATCCCAGACACTGGTTCAGATTTTAAAAAACTGCCTAGACAGAGATTGCAGGTTCCAAAAAGAGGACGTGTCTGGGAAAACCCAAACATATGGTTACCCTAATAAGACTGCATTTTCCCAGTCACGGAGAAGTCTTCTAGTATCTGAATGGAAAAGGAAATGAATGTCTACCTTGGTTTGGTCTAACTGTCATTTGTTTCTTCCCTAGTCATCAGCAGCCATCCCTTGATACAAGGAGGACTGTCTTCCAGTAAAATATAGAAGTCATGGGTGAATCCAGAGATGGCTGAAGGGCCAATCAAAGACCTGAATGTTTGACTGCAGACATGGCAAATAGTTCTGGGAAGAAAGAGTGGGTCCTGGTAATGTTAGGGCCCGGCTCTTTGACTTTAGATCTCTTTTCTAGCTGCCTCCATAGTGAGGTGACTTTGGTCATACTGACTTGTTGTACATCACAGGGCCACTGGAGAGAATTCAGGGCTACAGTCCCTACATAGCTATGTTAATATAACTTATCTTCATATTGACCTTCAAGGTATCCTTGAATCTCTTCTTTTTCCCCACCTTGAGAGCAGTAATCATGGGAGAGCGAGTTTTCTTGGGCTGGAACTCTGGCAGTCATTCTTCTGTCCTAATTGATATGAAAGATTTTCTGAAGACATTGCTGATGGTAATGTTGCAAATCTGTCAGGTGTTTCTGGTATGTCTTCCTGGTCTATTAACATTCCTATCCATACATCAGTGTAGGAATCATTTCATACACTTCACAGAAGCAATCAAGAGTGATCTCTTCAATTGAGTGGGCACACATGACAGTTATCAGTGTATTGAAGATCATTAGTGGAGAAGTTCATGGTCTTGGATTTGGAACAGAACTAGTGGATGTTAAACAGATTTTCATCCATGAGATACTGGATGCTAATTTAGGATGGAAGCCTCTCAGCAACTAGATACAGAATAGCTGTGGATATAGATGGAAAAGAGTGTTGGTGCAATCACACATCCTTTCTTTTCTCCAACTGTAATAATGAACAGGCCCACTGCTTAGGATGGCTTTGGTCATATCATAGCTGATTGAATCAAAAACCTCAGTGTACTGTTTGAATCAAAGACTTCATTCAGGTCAATGAAGGTTAAAGATCTCAGTGTTTGCTTGCAGCACTTCTCTTGCAGCCATGGAGCAACAAAAATCAAATTTATTGTACCTCCCAGTGGTCTGAAACCACATTGGGACTTGGGTAAAATCTCCTCAGTGAAACAGGTGAGCAGAATGCTCAATAGAGGATCTTCCCAATAGAGAAGTACAATACTTCCTCCAATCCATTTCATCATGCAATATGATAATTCCATCTCCTTTCTTGAATATGATAAGAATTTTGGCATCTCTATTATTTTCAGAATAACAACATACAGTTGTTAAGAGAGATTCTTTCCTCCTTGCTATTAAATTGCAGCTGCCATTCCATCAGGACTACATACTTTTGTTATTTTTCACCTGCTGAATGGCTTTCATGGGCTCTTGATAAGTTAATAGATCTGCAAGATAGCCCTTGAGGATTGGCTTTGATGGCTTACATAATGCTTACCTTCAAAAGGTGATTGTGGCCAACAATATTGGTAAAGAAGGTATAATCACTAACTTAGTAGGATGTTAGCCTCTTTCCATTTGGAATCTTACTTTCCTTCCATAAACAGAGGGTGACCATGCAGTGTTCATGCCATTGCACTTCTTCTCTTCTAGTGTCCGGGCCAATAACTTGTTTTGTAGGTACTTTAAGGGTAAGTGGCATTACTTAAGTCAGCTACACATTAGCTACACGTTAGCATTAAAACTTTCTATTTTAGGCATCTGAACAGTGATCCTCAGAAAGCAATGTGAGGTATTGTAACATTTCAGCAATGCTAACAATTCATATATTCAAAAACCTGGAGTAGATTATGCTTTATTTTTCTATGTTTATTCTGTGTAGTATTGTGATCCTTTGTTGGAACTTCCTGGTTGACTATCTGCCAGATTGCAAGCACCTATCCTAGAGTGTAGAAATAAAGCCTAAGAAATTACGAAAGGTGTTTGTTTTTAATAAGTTATGCAATGGACTTATACTATAGATGTTTGCATCGTGGAATTATATATTATTTTAATGTTAACAATCACAAAGCAATCAACAGATTATTCCCTGTGCTTTCATAAGAAAAGACAATCCTTCATATCCACTGCATATGGGAGGTTCTGGTCATTTTTCTTTTTTTATAAAATAATACAGTTTCATTTGTCTCCCTTTACTGTACTCCTCTCTTCTACATGTGCTAAAAATCCTGCTGACAAAGTGTAAACAGAAATCTTAATATAAAACCCATTATTTAGTTCCAGCACTTACATAAAACAAAGATGTTCTTCTGTAAACCGCTGAATCCTTTATCAGGATGAATGACAGCAGTTTTGAAAAGAGTGGAACCGATTTTTGTCTGCCTGTCTGTAACTAAAGTAATGGCACAGAACATTAAACCAATGTCTCTTAAAAGACCAAATGCATTTTTCTTTCAGAATAAATGGTCTGCTGCTATAATGTGAAGAAGATTAAAACTAGAACCAAAGAGAAATGAAAGTCTAGGATAGCCTCTACTGTTCATGTCTCTGGAACTTGTTAGCAAACAGAGCCAAAAAGTCAAGCATTTGAGTAAACAGTTCAACATGAAATTACTTACTGAATGCTATCAGACATTATGGTCAAATACATCTGCTGCTCAGTTAGGCAGTAGATAGAGTGATTTAGCACTGCATACAAATCACTGGGATCCTATGTGTTCATACCAACTGAAAGGCTGGCAGCAGTAAGAAGAATGCCAATCACTGAGTGTCACTTCTTCATTTACATCACATTGGTATTCACACAGTAGCCAGCAACCCCAAAAGTGAATTTATTGCTACGAGAAAGTCAATATTTTACAATAACTGTAGGCATTCTGAAGAAGTGATTTAAAAGACTACTTTGTCCAGACCATTTGCTTCTTTATACACATGTATATTGCTATTCATTGCCACGGATACCTACAACAAGAGTAATTCTGTGAAGCTTCTTAATTTTAAACACTTGGCCTTTTACAAAGTAAACTGCCAATGTTTAGTTTAGTTAGAAAAACCGAGTTATTAGAAAGCTCTTTTGACTTCCCTAGAACAATTACTTACTGTACATGGTTCATTTATCTCTCTCTTTTTAATTTTCTTAAAATAACATTTCATTAGATTCCAGCCCCCCTCCTCACCCCCCTGGAAATGTGCCACTAAGCAGACAAATCAAACTGCTCTATTTTCTTATGAAATATTAGTCTGGCTAAATAACTAGACTTTTTAAAACTGCAAACATGTTGAGCAAATGGAGCACCAGCAGAAAAAAATCCAAGTTTTAATTTGTAGTTTCATTGCTAGCAAAATAGAATTCATGAAAAATATTAACTTCAGTGTAAAATTTCAGTGTCTTATGCATGTATGTTCTATTTTCTGATGAATAGGAAGACATTCTAAGATACATCAACACATATTAAATGTATGCAATACCTAGGTCTTTACTACATTGTGACATTTGGAATAAAGAATTTTTTTAGGCCTGGTAAACATGTTAACTGTAACTGTCATTATTATAATGTTAGAAATGAAAGGGTCTGTATTATGAACCTAATATTGCAATCTGCAAGTAATCCTTATTTGTACAATTGGTTGTATAGTCTCCTCAGTGCAACTACTAGACTAATTTAAGACAACTAGACACAGTAAGACCTGTTACCTATCTCTAGTGAACATAAATAACAACTATAGTTAAGTGATTCTTCAGTCTTCAAAATAAAATTACAATTACAACAGTTTATCACTGGGATTCAGAAAGCCTTTTTACAGAAAGTCATCTAGAAAGTTGAGCAAACTTTGTATTCAATAACATGGGAAATATTTCCCACCTGACCTAAAATACAAGGTCCCATCATCTTATCAATCTAGATTTCAATAGATGTGCCAGAAGCTGCTGAGTAGGACATAAAAGACATCAACAAACCTTATGTTCATTAAAACAAAGTTCTGTAATCTGTTGGAGGGCATATGCCTTTTGGGCTGAGAGGGGAGTATTTTGGAACACCTAATAATAGCAGCTCATGAGTCTGATTATGTCGGAACTTGGCTCCTAAAAAAGGCCAACCAATATAATTGATCTTGTAACATTTAAAGGCTCTTCACTTCAAGTATATTTTATTGCTGCCTGGCTACAATTACGTTGGCCATAAGTGAGGCCAGCACTGGGGTTCAGAACTCAGAGGAAAATCAGTTCAGCATGTAACCACTTCACTCCTAATGGCAGAAGTTGCATGGGAAATTAATTTTCAGGATCACATTAAGTCAGACTGCAGAAACTATTGTGTGCTTCACTTGGATAAAATTGCTCTAGCTGCTGGAAAGATGAGTGTCAGTAATGATATTTATTAAACAAAATGAATAAAGTTTGGAAGCCATGGAAACCAGAGAACTAGAATAGGGTAGACATGCGAAGTGCAAAGGGCACCAAGAGCTTTTAAGACAATCAAAGGATTTAAAGTACAAGGGCAGATTAGATAAATTCATGAGCATTTTATCTGTCTCCCTTTTTCTACAAAAAGCCTAGTGAAATAAACAGAAAAAATACCAAAATGTATAATCAAAGAAGCAAACTTCCAAACCTGCCTTAGTGGAATATATCCATCCTATTTCTATATCTATTAGTCAATGCTCCTCTCTTTTTATGGTGTAGAGATCACAGTTTATAATACAGATAGACTATAATGCAGAATACAGAAAACTAGAAACAAAGACCGAAAAATGTCAAGGCTGAAATATAAATTTGAAAAAATGTATCTGAGTAAAAGATGTGTGGCAGATTAGAACTAAGAGAAGAAAATGTTAACTGAGGAAAACAGAGAAGTCTTTTGATAAAAATCAGTAAATTAAAAGAAGGAAAGATAACACAAAAAGAGATATGACTGGTTCTGGAGTAACAAGGACAATTTTAAAATAATACTGCATCTCCAGTATAGCAAACATTTACAAACATACTTTACCTTGTACATTCTTATTAGTCCTGTTTTCTTCAAAGGGACTACTCCTAGGCTGCATAGAGATGTTTGGGGAGGTTAAGTAAAGCTTAGGTCACCTTAAAAAATAGCCACCTGATCCAAGGTACATTGGGATGGGGGAGCTAGCATGAAGGTTGAGAGGGAAAATCAGGGGAGGCAAGCAGGCTTTGGTGGAGGAGAAATCAGGGTCTGTGAGGAGATTGGGGGCAGGTGGAGTCTTCAGGGAAGAATTTGGGAGGCAAACAGGGTCTGTGGAGGGGGGTGTTGAGCACTAGGAGGGTTTGGGGAGATCAGAGCAGCTCACAGGGTCTGCAGAAGGGCCAGGAAAGATGGAGGGGGGTTTTCTCCCCCATCACCCAGGACCAGGTGCTATTTTTAGCCCCCTATGAACTGCCCCCCCAAACAAATAACCCCACAACAAACCTATCTCCCGCATCCCTCCCAATCCCTTCCTCTACCTTCAGTTGCTGAAGACTATAACCTACCTCAACTTCCAGCATCAGCAAGCTCTGATAAAACCAGCACTATGTGTGGCATGCAAGATTGGAGGTTTGGTGGGCTGAAGGGGGACTGGCTAGTCCATAGGGTGGGGGAAGAAGGGTTAAAATTGCCAAGTGACAGGGAGGGGTTAGGAAAACCACAGTCATAGGTTGGGGCTAACAGCTTAGCTTTCCCAGTTCTGGAGCTGTACAGGGAGCTATACAGAAGTTCAGTTACATTGGTCTCACTGGCTCCAAGTTAAGTTACACTGTCTCAGGCATACAGTTAGATCAGGTTGGCCATTTTTAGACCAGTCTAAGTGTCCTGAACTTCTGTATAATTCACACGTAGATCCACTTAGCTAATGCAAGGTTCACATCTGAGTGGACCTGGGGTTATGCCAGGCTAAGTACACATGTTCAGAAAGCCCGAAGTGGAATCATTCTAACCTACGTGGGTTTCTAGGTTAGAGCTGGAGTGAAAGAAATACATGTTCACCCTTTGGTGGGGGGAGTATACAGGCTGCTTGCACTGGTTGCCAGAAATGGGTGAGCATGCCCCCAATTCTTGTCACTGTGGACCCTCCTCCATGTTCAGCCATGAGTGGGTCACCGTGGCATACCTAGTAGCCCAGATGGCAGCGGCAAAGGAGGAGTGCTCCACAAAAGAAAACTCTGACAAATGGCAGGTGGTGGCAGCAGGTTCCCAGCAGCCCCACACCATGTGGCAGGGAAAGGGGAACCCACAGAAAGAAGCACTGGGCCTCTTGGAGATCCAGGGAACAGTAGGTGGCATCACAAGGCATCTGGCATGATTCCTACATTTGCAATTCTTACAATCATGCCAGGCACCTGCTATCACCACCTGCCATTCATCAGAGCTCCAAAGGGCCCGATCCTTCCTTCTATAGAGTGCCCCCTGCCCCACCTAGGGACACCATGTGAAGACAGAAGAATACTGAGATACAAACACTACCTTCTCCCCTCCTTTCCTTCCTGCGGCTGACAGCTGGCTGTAGCAGGAGGCAGGGCTGGGCAGGGGGCTATCCTGATTCAGCTCTAGGAGAAAAAAGAGGCAGGGCCACCAGGTGATCAGCCAGAGCAGCTGAGTGTCAGCTGGCTGCTAGCATGCCTAAAAAGATGATTAGGGGGAGGGCACAAGGAAGCCTAGGATGCCAACAGACCATGATCTAACTTGAGTTGGTAGGGGATCTGGTACAGAAGTTCAATATACTGGTCTAAGCTAAAAAAATTAATTCTGAGACCAAATCAATCAAGGTCTATCTTAAACCAGGTTCTGCCAATTTTAAATCAGTTTATGGGCAGTGACCTTCTGTTTGGTTATGGGTGTAGACCAGTTTTCAATCACTTATACTAGTTTTTGTATAATGTCTGTACCTGGCCTGGATGGCCATTTTTTACATGATCTAACCTTCCCCTAGCCTCCCTGAATGTCTGTACGCAGTCCCAGTTTATAGAATTATATATATGTGGTAGTCTTTGTAGAGTCAAGGTCTTAATAACTTAAAATGAAATGATAGTGAACAAATCACGAGGAAGAAGGGGGAGAGAACGATGTAGCTGCTGTAAATTTTAAAAAGGTTAACAAAACTAACATGTAGTAAAAGAATAAAGCAAAAAAGGTAAAAGGTGAAATAAATTATAATTTCTGAGTGACATGAAGTTTTCCTTTAAAAGCAAACAACAAATTCTAGATCACACTTTAAAAATATTACAATACATTCAACAGTTATTTCTGGTTATAAAGAGAACTAAATGGAAAAATGCATGCAAAGCTTTTCTTGCAACCAAGTTCCAATTCTTCAGCACATGTTAAGTTGAAAAATAGATGTCTATTGTTTTTGTGATTTTTTTCATGCTTTTATAATGACTACAGTACTAATAACCAACAGTATCAAATTATAGAGATATTGCTTATGTATAATTTGTCTTTGGAAATATATGTTTACATTTAAAATTACAAATCAAAGTGACTGAGGAACACAATGAGCTATGAGGGGGGGAAAGCCATTACTCTATTACAGATTCCTTATGTAGCAAAGGAGGAAAAGAAGATAATGTTATTTCCAGCACGAGCACTCAAGTTAAAATGCCATCTACCTATGTTTCATTTGAGGCCATATTACATTATAAGGTGCAAGTACAGTTAGAGCTAATCAAGCATACCTATTATCTAATGCAGCTGACAGCTCTCTAAGATATTAGAAGTGGTTCACTTCGCCCATTAGTGGGAACATCATAAGGGTACAAATGTCTTTTAATACTCAGGTTCCATAAATAGGCCATCTGTTTTCCATTAGATCAATGTGAATAAGAGCTGAAATAAAGCCAGGATCTTTTTCATTTTGTAACTGAACATCCTTTAATACCCCTGAAATTATTTATTTAGTTACTGACTCAGAGCATATCCCATGTTTATATGGCATATCCCATTTCCTGGAACATCTGTCCTCTGTAATGAATGCAATAGAGCACTGTAAACACTTCTGGTCCAAAGGTAACCAGAAATGTCTGCTTATGTCTTGGCAGGGGGGTGTCTGCTTGCACAGTAGCACTGGAAATGTTCATAACTAATTATATTTTTAATGTGTAAACTGTAATAAATAACATTTCACAAATCAGAGAAAAATGTGATAAAGATTCTTTTCAAAATAGCTATTCTATGGCAATTCATGAAATCAAATATATCTTGTACCCTATTCTTTGCACTGAGTTAAAAAGGGACTTAAATTTGAAAGATGAGAAACTAATGAGTGGCTTTTTTGTGAATGAAAAACTAAAGACTCATTAATAGTTATTGGGAAGGATTTTGCAGTCAACAACAGCAAGGTTTGAATTATTTTTTCACATTGATGCTGCTTTGTTTACTCAAATCTTAGTGACCCAAGCTGAGAGTTTCAAAGCTACTATGAGATTTGGACACCCACTTTGGACTTGGGATTCTCTATTAAAATTAGCGCAAATACCTCAGATAACTCTGAAATATGAGCAGTATTTAAAAAGTTTTGTTAACTTTTAATAC
Source organism: Crocodylus porosus (assembly GCF_001723895.1). NCBI lineage: Eukaryota > Metazoa > Chordata > Crocodylia > Crocodylidae > Crocodylus > Crocodylus porosus. Next base: position 101,746,450 of record NW_017728906.1, read on the forward strand.
CAATGCTTTGACTCATAACTATTAATGTTACATTAGTAAATACACTACTTTACTGTTTTATGTTTTATACAGCATCTGGCTTAAAATTTTAAGAGCATTGCTCATGCCTAATATGTCAAGGAACTAATACCACCCCCACCCCTCAAGCCCTGCCTTATGATTCTTTATTATACCCTTTACAGAGGTAAAGGATGAAACAGCAGCACACCCAATGCAGCCAAAAGCACAGGAAAATAGGTAAAAAAAACTTGATCACCTCTCAAGTGTTGATGAACTTTTCTGAACAGAAGAAAAACTGGTTTGCTCACCCAGTCAAGCTAGCTAGTTTGAAAGTCCTTCAGTCTGTCATCCACTAAAAGCCATGTCTTTGTGGAAAGTTTTTACATTTCAAAGATGCCAATTATCACCTCTCTCAGGAACAGCTCCATTGCTTTTGTTTTCTCACCCAGAGACCAAAATGCTACTTTATTGCACTAGAGATATTTCTAGGAACACACATACCATCCTGATCTGCAGCCCTTTCCCTCCCTGCCCTACATAGACCTGCAGTACCCCTGACTCCCAACCCACATCCCCTTACCACCTCCCCAGCCCTGGCTTATAAATCTGATAGGAGGTCACCCCTGCTCTGCCAGCAGAGCAAAGCAAAATCTCTAACTCAGCTCCTGATCAAGCAAACACTGCACTAGGTATTCTGTGAACTGTAGTTCTAACTAGCAGTGGACATGTTGAAAACAAAGCCGGGGAGGAAATCCCAGACATTTGGCTTGCATTTTAAAACTCGCCTGGATGCAGCACAGGAATGCTGGTGGCCACAGACCCCTTCCTCCTAAGCAGCATCTCTTGCCCGCTTAGCCCCCATGAGCACAGGCACTGGCCCCTGTGCTGCCTTCAGAGACAACCCCCACCCCTCCTGCCCTGTAGCAGCCCCTGCCTCTCCCCTACCCCTCCTGCCCTAACCAGATGTCAAGGATTTCGCTTTATCAGGGTGGAAGGGAGGAGGGGTGATCCAAGCTAGATTAATATTTGACTCCCCCTGCTGGAAATGATACATGGGACTTACGTTGCTCAAAAGCACATGTCATGCAAACACAAATGTGACGCACCAAATTAACCTGGGTTTAAATTTAAGGCATGGTAAATTAATGAGGATTAGATTCTGTGTTGTGTACAAACTCTCCTAGAGTTTTGCATTTCTTTTTGTCTCAGACCAACGTGGCTACCAAATACATCCCAGAAACATGGAAGAGGCCGTATTTGAGCAGATTCAGGAAATACAAGCTTCACTGCTGAACAAGAAGAAAAGATTTTTTTGAGCCTCCCTGCCTTTCTGACATTTGATGCCTCAAGGGATGAGAACAGTCTTATCTGCACATCAAGGATCAACTCACACAGAGCAAGACTCTCACAGACCCAGGGGAACAGACTTCCAGCCTCAAAGTTCTCCTGTGCAAAATGAAGTTTATTTTCTACCTAAAAGGATTTTTAACTTCTTGTATTTGTCCTCAGTCTGAAGAAGGGTGCATGTGCCCAAAAGCTTACAAAGAAAGATTTTTTTTGAGAGATTTTTTTTACTTGGTCTAATAAAAGGTATTGTCTCTGAACCAGGAGTTCTAGAGTTTTGCATTTCTTTTAGGTTCAATAGGAATTTAGCCTCTGTGGGCACATCTACACATGCCCCTATGGTGCCATTGTTACTGAGTCATCATTTATGGCACCTAAAGGAATTACTAAATGACTGCATAATAATACCGTTACTGTACTTGGCCAGCAGCTCATTATTATTTTTAGCCACTACATCGGCATAGCAATGCACTATAGTGAGGGAGCACATAGCTATGGCAACATAGCTGTGGCTTCATGGTTTGTGCCCACAACGTCGCAGCTATGTTGTCACAGCAATGTGCTCCCTTACTATAGTGTATTCCTATAACAGCATAGCATCTCTTGTAGATGTGCCCTGTAAGTATTTAATATTTGGAGTTATTCTGAATGAGATTTTAAGTAGACAAGTTTCCAGAAATGCAGGTTCCAATAGCCACTGTAATTGGACACTAACTTGTAGTTAGTATTACTGTCATAGAATCATAGAATCAATGAGTCGGAAGGGACCTAGACAGATCATCGAGTCCGACCCCCTGCCATGGGCAGGAAGAAGAATTGGGGGTGGCAGGGGTCATAAGACCCCAGCCAGGTGCCTATCCAGTCTCCTCTTGAAGATCTCCAAGGAAGGTGAGAGCACCACCTCTCTGGGAAGCCTATTCCAGGCTCTGGCCACCCTTACCATGAAGTAGTTCTTCCTAATATCTAACTTAAACCTATCCTCCCTCAGTTTGTGGCCATTGTTCCTTTCCTGGTGACTCCAAGGGGGGCCCTGGTGAACAGACTTTCCCCGAGTCCCTACTGGTGGTCCCTGATAAAGTTGTAGGCAGCCACAAAATCCCCCCTCAGTCTCCTCTTGCAGAGACTGAAGAGATTCAGGTCCCTCAGCCTCTCCTCATAGGGCTGGCCACGGAGGCCCTCAACCATACGAGTCCTCAACCTCCTCTGGACCCTCTCCAGGTTCTCCACATCCTTCTTGAAGTGCAGTGCTCAGAACTGGACACAGTACTCCAGCTGTGGCCTGACCAGCGCCGTATAGAGAGGGAGCAAGACCTCTCTGGACCTGTTAGTGATGCCCCTGTTGATGCATGATAGGGTGTGGTTGGCTCTGCCTATTGCTTCGTCGCATTGGCGACTCATATTCATCCTGGAGTCAATCTTGACTCCAAGATCCCTCTCTGCCTCTGTGCTGCTGAGAGGGTCAGCCCCTAACCTATAACCATA
>NW_017728906.1:101749375-101750752 GCF_001723895.1 Crocodylus porosus
GGTCAGCCCCTAACCTATAACCATAATGCTGGTTCCCTCTCCCCAGGTGCAGTACCCTGCACTTGTCCTTGTTGAACCACATCCTGTTCAGATCCACCCACTTCTCTAACCTATCCAGGTCTGCCTGGATGTGGTCCCTGCCTGCCGGTGTATTCACTTTACCCCACAGGTTGGTGTCATCAGCAAACTTGAACAGGGTACTCTCCACACCCTCGTCCAGGTTGCTAATGAAGATGTTGAACAGCACCAGCCCAAGGACCGAGTCCTGGGGGACTCCACTGCCCACACCCTCCCAGGTCAACATCAACCCGTCCACCACCACCCTCTGGGTTCGCCCCTGGAGCCAGTTTGCCACCCATGTGACCATGCATTTGTCAGTGCCGCAGTCCCTCAGCTTGCCCACCAGAATTGGGTGGGACACTGTCGAAGGCCTTCTGGAAGTCCAAGAAGATGACGTCGACTTCCTCCTTCCCACCTAAGCTCTTTGTTACCTGTCCTTGATGTTAAAGTATTATCGAAGGGTACAGTATGTGTTTACTTTTTCAAGGACTCAGGCCCAGGTCTAGAGAAAGATGAGCATCAGGGTATGGAAGCACAGCAATTTTGCTCCAGTTTTACATCTGCTTCATCCAAGGTTGAAGGTAAGGTAATTTAGGTACCTTGTATGGCTACAGGTTCATAAATATATAAGGGTTACAGCATACTAGCTGCTGTCCCCCTCCTCCTTTGAAACTGCTTTAAGGGTATGTTTGTCTATGCATTCAGTGTTACCACACTTCACTTGTAGATACCCATCTCATGGAATATGCAAACCCGAGTTATAGTATTAAGTGCTCTATCCAGTGAATGGTGGAATTAGGCATTGAACGCAACAGTTTGTATGTTGGGTGGGGTTTTTGTGTATTGCCAACTTGGATTTAGATGGCAAGGTTCTTTGAGGAAATGTGATATTTTTTGTTTAACCAACTGAGTAGTTGGAAAAAAAATCTTAGCAAGCTTTCGGGCACAATCACCCTTCTTCAGGCATAGGGAATCTCTGTTCCAAGACTCCAAGTTTCAGACTTCCTTGGAGTCTCAGAATGGCAGAGACTCCATATGTCTGAAAAGGGGTGGAAAGCTTGCTAAGAACATTTTTCCAGCTACTCAGTTGTTCTAATAAAAGATATCACCTCTACTCAAAGAATCTGGCCTGCCTACATCCTTAGACCAACACAGCTACAACCAAAAACCCAGCAACTTGGATATAGGCATTTAAGTTACACTTTCATCCTTTTTTGCCTATAAATGTCTTATTTTATTTATATGACCTTGTAGTTTTGGCTTCTAATCAAAATGAAAGCTTTATATTTTCCTACGCTTGTATTAAGCTGCACATGC
>NW_017728906.1:101751592-101753750 GCF_001723895.1 Crocodylus porosus
CGCTAGCCCAGCATTCCACCACAGTTCCCAACTTCTGAAGTCTGCACACCAGGACAGAAATTCCCTAGTGATAAAAGAAACAAGAATGAATTTTTTCTAAAGATGCCCAATGCAGTTCTGGCAAGAACAGGAGAACAGACTGATCCACAAGGACTTGTAGGCCTCTTCCCACAGCCATTTTTTCCAGAACAGTCTCCTAACTCACTAGAGACACTCTATTTTTCTGATGGCTAGGGCCAAATGGAGGACTTCACTGATTTCTCTGTCTTTTATGAGGTGACAGACAAAATAGTAGTCTTTGGGGGACTTAATTAGGGGGCCCCTAACCCTTTGGAAACCCAGGCAAAGATGTGTGATAGCAATAGTTGTGAGAAACTTCACCTAGAACAGAAGCCTTAATACATTTTCCATGTACTTCTATTGGAAGATACATTAAAATGGCCTCTGCTTTACTCTTTAGTAGTGTCAAAGTAGGCAACCTTTTTTTTTTTTTTTTTAATTGTGTTGATGACTTTTTGGCTCTACACACCACATAAGTTCAAAATAAAAATAATAAGTCTGATAGATGCAGTGTTTCTCATAGTGAGAGGATTGAGTATAAAGAGGGTGTTTCAATAATGCCATCTACTTTTTCAATGGTTGCTTGCACAGGAGGAGGAGAGCTCTGTTCGGAGAAGATTTTTTGAGGGTGGGGGGCGAAGAGTGCTGTTTGTTAAAAACACTTCTCAGTTCAGGGTACTGAAAATCAGCTGCTTATGGCCCCAAACAGGTCTTCTGTCTTTGCTTTCAGTGACAGTATAAGCTTACTGAATAGGTTCTTGATATAGGTACAAATTTTATCTTGGCCATGTGACCTACCCACATTTGTGCTGGATTCTAGTGAACATGTTGTTCCTTTAAAAAAATATTCTTATACAGGATAAGTGAAAGATTTATGAACCAGAGGCTTTAGAGAAAGTGTAATTGAGCATAAAATAAAGAACTGATAAAGGGAAATAGGAAACATGGGAGTAAGAACTGAAAGAAATAAAATTACCTTCTTAGTCATTTGTGCAGAGAAACTTGTTGTGAAGATACCCCGTCTCCCTAAGAGGCTTCTCTTATTAAGGAAACTCATTGTGAAGTAGTGAGTAAGTCCGACATCAGTTACAGACACATATTAGATAAATTCCATAAATGTTCTTTTTCCATTGGCAGCCTATACAGGCTGCATCCTGTAACAAGTTCTCAAGACTAACATATGCCTTTGTGACAATGAAGCTTGATTATTCCCATTCCTGTTCTCAAGCTTGCAGCTTGTTCAGACTACAGTAGCATGATTACTAAGTGCTTTGAGCAAATGTGATCATATTGCCTTCATCCTCTGCTCTTTCCACTGGCCTGAAGACTGATTTTACACCAACATATTTTTTTTTCATCCCCTAATGATACAGCCCTGTTATACCCGAATTTACCAAGAATCCTTTTACCCCTCTTCTCCAATAAGAAGGAAAGAAGGAACCTCAAGAGGTCAGCTAATCCAATCCTCTATTCTGAGGCACAATTAATGCTTACATCTGTCTTCTGTCTAGGTATCATTGTCATAAGCATCCCCAACTCAACATCTCAGCCTTCCTAACGGGGTTTTCAAGAACCTTCTTCCAGATATGGACGTCTCTTTTCCTATGGCCAGTTTTAGTCTCATCTAACTGGGCAAGGGGTACATCCAGCTCATTGCACATTACCTCCCACCTATATTTCAATATGATCATTTTAAACTTCACAGACCAGCTCCTCACCTCATATAGTGCATTAAATCTACACTGGTTTCAATCACACTTTACTAACTTTATAGTGAAAGATATGTTCCTTCTTTTGTTTATCATTTTCAGCATTTTTGTACTGCAAACACGTCTCTTGAATCATTAAGTGAAATTACTACTGGTCATGGTCTCTCTCATTTTTGCTTGTATACAGTCACCCACATAAAAATATATACACATGTTATCAGTTCCAGTGCTGTTATATTTAAAGCCTTCTTTTCCCATTAAATGCCCTCATTGATAAAATGATTATCTTCACTTTATATGCTTGACAGCTCTATTATCCATCTGTTCTCTTGCATTCTTCAGTTCAGCCTAAATAAGTTTCTACATCTTTTCAGTATAGTGTTTCTTTT
>NW_017728906.1:101753850-101762828 GCF_001723895.1 Crocodylus porosus
CTGGGATGGGGCCACGGGCAGGTAGGGAGCGGCTCTGGCAGGAAGCCACCTTTGTTTCTCCCCATAATCTCTGTGCTGTGACAATTTGATTAGGATGGGCCCAACAGAGGAGACACACCCTTACCCTATCTCTTTAGGTAACCTGAGCTGGCTACATTCCTGAGGGAGGGTGGAAACCTGCTCCCTCTGCCGACGTGACTGGTATCAGCTACCTGCATGAGGGGTATCTACTGGTGGGCTAGAGTCTGCCCGGCAACTAGTGATGTATTTCAAATTGGTTGGCTGACAGCCAACAGGTGCTGGCCTCCATTGGACCAGGTGAATGAGGTCACAGGGGCTATAAGTTAAGACTGCCCAGGAGGAAGGGGCAGCAGCCATGTGGGGGACTCAGACTTAGAGAGGAGCTTTACCATCTGAAACTGGCTCTCTCCCCCATAATTCATGATCTAGGAATGGCCTGCCTCCAGAGGGAATCTCCAACAGCCTCTGGATGATGCTTGTGAGTAAGCTACTGGTTAGATATATAGTTGGCAGTAACTCAGCCTCATGATCACAAGGCTACCTCAGCCAGACTGTTTTGCTCGATGGGATTTCTACGATATTGCTCTATCTTGTACCCTATTTTCATCCTATCCCTGTTATCAATAAAGTTCTCCTTTGTGACTGGTGTAGGAGACGTATTGAGGGGTGGGTCTAAATTATGCCTAAGAGGCCCCTTAGGTCTGCGGACTAAGGGAGACTTTCCTTTTTGGCCCCCGACTTGGGGAAGTGCCCCAAGTGCCTGTCCTGGGTCAAGTACCCATAGGACTATTAGGCCTGTGTTTTCCTGAGGACACAGGGCCAAGACAGTCCCTTCTCGGGGTGGTGGCAGCTTACGTTATCCCGAGGCCAGCAAGTGCGCTCCAGGAAAGAGGACAGCCAGATGTGAGTCACCCCTAGGGAGGCACTTGGAGCCTGGAAGGTGGTCAGGCACAGGGAGGTGGGTGGCTCAATGTAGGAGCACCCCCTACTGGCCCACCACAGTGGCAAGATGGGAAGGTGGGCATGGCTGGTGCTGGGCCCACAGGGCAGTGACAGCATGGGGCCAGGGCCCAGGGCAGAGCGAAGACTGGCTGCCTGCATGGCCTTGTGCCAAGCAGGGATGTGTGGGAAGCCAGTCATGGGGGTCTCCATGGTCACTGGCTGAGTCCTGCATGGGCAGAGTGCACAGCCAGGCAGACAGGATAGGGCTGCGGGTGGCCAGGGAACTGCATTCAGGGCTGGGGCCAAGATCTTGGGGGGGAGACAGCATGGGGCCAGAGTCCTGGGCAGAGCTGCAATCCACTGCCTACATGCCCCTGCCTGCGGAAAACGCATGCCCATCACAGTGCCATGCAGGCAATGGATCACTGCCCCAGCCCCACACTGTCACAGTCCCACCCTGTGATCCCAGCCTCTCATGCCCATCCCACTGCTGAAAACTACTCCCTGCCCACCCACAGCCCCACCCCATCTACCTCTTGCCCTGTCCATGCATGTCTTGCCCCAAGTCATGCGTGTGGACTGGATGGGCCAGGGTACCTAGACATCAGGGCAAGGGTCAGCAGCAGCAGCAGCCAGAAGGAGCTGCCAGGAAGAAAATCTGGTCACTGTGCCACCACAGCCCCACTGCACACCTGGGGACAGCGGTACCGGCTGCATATGCCACAATCCAAACTGCCCCTGCACCTGGGCTGGGTGGGACTGAAGGACCTCACAGACTGGAAAAAAATCCCTCGGCAGGCCTTATCTGGCCCAGGGGCTGTATTTTACCCACCTCTGGTCTAAGTTCTGTGTCTTTAAATGGGTGATAAGAAGCTAAATACTCTTCTATTATATATGCTCTTCAAAGTCAACTGAGTTGCAAAAAAAGGTAGCTAGGCACATTGTGTCAGGTTATCAATACCCAATGATCAGTGCAAGATATGCATGATATTTCCAACTCCCATCAGTAAGATGATTATAGTTCTCTTATTTAAGTCTCTGAAAACGCCTGAATGCAGACTGGAAAATAACAGCAGGCTTGGGTTGAAGTGCAGTTATATTTTTCCCTCCACTAAGATATCCAAAAGAGCTCTCATTTCATTCATTTTCAAGTAGGCATGAAGTTCTAAATTTGGTCCTTCTTCAGAAGGAAAAAACAAAAACAAAAAAACACAACAAGAGCAGAAGACTGTTTCCCCCTCTCCATTTACTTCTAAAAACCCACTCACCCAGGATATGGGAGACCTTTTGATTTCCCTCCTCAGTCTGAGGGAGATGTGGAGTCATATCTACTATATCACAAGTGTGTGCTAGTTAAAAGACTGCAGGTTACAGTGAGATGGATCTCTTTCAATGTCTTCAAGTGAAACTGAGCCACTTTGCATGGAATATGTAACTAGTCATTAGAACATGGACTATGGACTTCTGCCTACTGGACTAGTAACTCATTCATACTGGAGTTTCTCTCTTTTTTTTTTTTTATTCTTTTAAATTTTTCCCCTCCTGCTTCCAGCATGGTGATGACTTCCACCTACCCTGCTCCTGCAATGCTGGGGAGCTGTGGCCCACTGTCCCCCTACAACAGTCATCTCCCAGCCCAGCCAGAATGGCTTTCACCTTGCTTGGCCACTGCACTTCTCCACACCACAGTGCAAGGGGCCAGGATACAGTGCTGGGGGAGCAAAAGGGGGCGTGTCTATCTATCTGTAAATGTCTGTGAGACTAGGGCAGCAGGCTCACCGGAGTTGCTTTTTTTCTTTTTCCCCACTCCATCCTCAGCATGGACCTGGCTACTCCCCATTACCCTTGTTTCCCTGCTGACCAACGTAGGGCCTCCGTTTTGAAACAAGACTAAAAAGAGATTTCCCCCCTGCCTCCCTTCTCCATCTCAGCATGGGCAGCAGCTATGAGGCCATATATATGTGCACCATGCTGTAATGGCTGATCCCCTTTTCCCCTCCCTCCCCCATCAGTAGTCAGCATGACAGACATCTCCAGCCTGCACAACTCCTTATCACTGCACTTGCTCTCGGCAGTGATGAGGACCTCTTAGTGGGCATACCCACCAAGAAACCCCCATGCCTCTTAAGAGTAGATACCATGACAGGGAACAGACCAGGCTAGAGATGCCCATCACTGACTCGTCAGTGCTTCACAATCCCCAGCAGCCCAGGGTCACACTGGGAAGTTTATTCAAGTGCCCGTACCCTGCTGGCCTCAGTGAATGACGGCAGTCTCATCTCCCCCTCTCCCGAATGGTGAGCTTCTCTTTTGTTTGCTCCCAGCATAATCTAGGGTGCTTAAAAGGAACCCGTGTGTATAAGTTTGAGCAATTCCAGATTGGGTTTTCTGAATGCCTATACTTAGCCTAACACCAACTGACCCACAATATTTTATCTCCCATTCGTTAAGGCATTCTCCCGGAGATAGAAAATGTGGGTCAAAATCCCCTTAGGCATTAGAAGATGTATGGATCCCATACATCTCATCCTTGAGTGTAACCTAAAAAAAAAAAAAAGGGGGGATCTACTGGATATAGGAGGAAAACACTATCACCCCATGATTTTTTTAAGCCAAAACTATTTGATAAATTCAAAACTGTGGGTTTGGTAATTATCCTATTCCCCCCCACCACACACACACTATTCTGCAATATTCCATTGTATTTAAAGAAGAATTCTCCTGCTATTTGCTACAAGTGAAATACAGGCCTATTCAAAAAGCAAGAATAAGAACTGTGCTTAAACTCTATTTCAAGAGCTTAGCATGCAACTTCAATGATGCATAGGCTTTTAATTTCATGAGAGTTAATATTGCAGTACCTCTTATCCTTTCCTTACTACAGCTTACAGTTCTCCTGGCTACATTTCATTTTTTATTTAACAGGACAAGGCTCAGCAAGTAGCCTGCAGAAACAGTTCCTTCCTCTTTCCCTTTTTTGATTTTTTTTAACCACATAGGCATTCCTGGAAGCTACTAAAATCATGTGTGAAGAAAAAAAAGCAGGAGCTCTAGCATACTGTGTAATGAGTAACACTGCCACACATGAAAAAGTCCAATTATTATTTGGCAAAATGGAGCCATTCATTAGGAATGTGACTTTCACTATCTCCCTTCTTACATGTTTTTAGGGTGTCTCAATTTGTTATAAAAATGACCATTGCAAAAAACTGTAGATGTTTTAAAAGCCAAGAGCTGCTAGAGTTCTCCTTCCTCCTATTTGTAAATATCACTGCTTTAAAATAAACCAATACATTTTTGCAGGAAAAAACCTTTAAAAGATTGGAATCTCTTTCTGACCCCTGAAAGACTGTATAAAAGGAGTCCAACTTCAAACATTACTCAATCATTCTCAAATTAAAAGCAAAACTAGTTCTGTTTGGGTATATTCAAAACTCTAATTTAATTCTGTTAGACTATTCAAAAACAATGCGTCTATCATCAATAGCCATGGAAAAAACCCCTGAATACTTAATTCACTTAACACACAGAGTACCAAATGGAAGGCAGGAAACTAAGTGGTAGTGCCTAAGAACTACTGTAGGCCTTACATATGTACGGTCCTTCATGCCGCATGTAACCTTGTATAAATATGAACATATTAAGCCTTTTCCATCCTCCTTTTCCATGTGATTTATGTCTAAATATTAAAGTGTGAAGGTGGAATTTTTCAGTGTCAAGCCCTACATCAGTATTTAGATTTATATAGCATTATTTCTCCAGATGAAAACTACATACTATGCATGAGCATAAACATGACTTATCTGTTATGTTTAAAGAAATACTCTGATTTGCACTGAAATAAATAGAAACATTATTATTATTATTAACATAAAAAGGGCCATGATCAGGTCTTTAAGAATTAAAGATAGTGTATCTGACATACATATTCTCTTTACCTTACCATGCCAAGATGAGAAACACTCCATATCCTTGTAATATGAGCTATTACTGGGCTGCATTTGTTATAATAAAATAGAAAGCATTAGTAAAACATTTTGGTGTCAATTATTTGTAATAAATTCACTGCAGCACAGTTCAGGATCAAAGTCTTAGTAACTCAGAGTACAGGCTAGAAGCTGCATCCTTGCTGTTGCCGTTTCTCCTTGCCCATCTCCTAACAACCAACCTCCGTTGTCATTCAAACTCCCTACTGGCTAAAAGCTGCACCCATGCTACAGCCAGGGAGTAAGAGATTGGAGGAAGTGGTAGTGGCATGGACACAGCTTTTATCTGTTCTGCCCTTCTATAGCACCTCGTCTTCTGGCCCCAACATGGGCACAGGCACAGGCAAAGTCCTCCACCTCTGTGGGCTAGATCAAGTGGCAATGTGGACAAGATGTTGCCAGCCCTGCCTTAAAAAACAGATCAGGTGCCAATTCATACTCAAAGCATCACAGTTGTACATCCTTCCTATGCTTCCAGGGAAATTTCTTACCTTTGCTTGTACTTCAAGCCTCTTCACAGCTCTCTCCACATGGTTCTCTGCAGTTTTCTGTTCATTCCCCACTCATCCCCTTTCAGAAGAAAAACAACTGCAAGAGCAGCAGTAGAAGCTGTTACTCTCTTCTTGCAAAGGAAGAAAGCTTATTTATATAGTGCTTCCACCTTCCCAGAAGACCTTGTTTTCAGTATCAAGTTCCCACAATGACGAAAAAATAGATAGACCTGGAACCTTTCCTTAAAGGGCCAGCACACTGTTAGGATTTACAAAAAACTCTTCTCCACCTGTCTTCCAAAATATAACATTTCCAGTTTTTGATACTCTGTGTAATCATAGAAATTCTCTCTGTTTAGGAAACGATTTCTGGAGATTTGGAGGATCTATACCACCACTTGATAGTACAGAACATTCCTTATACTATATAATTAGGAAAGGAAATTATAAGCTAAACAGGACACAGAAAATGAAGAAAACTGTTGAACACCCAATAATTATATAAATAATAACCTAAATTAACAGATAGAGATGTCATTACCATTGGGGTACCATTCAGTTAAGTGTCATTTGCCTTGCCCATTTTTTCCTCCAAAACATCATCTTGTTCTCTAACACATTTATATGCATGCCTTTTTGCCACATCTCTTCTTTTTCTCACATAGGGAAAATAAACGCCCATTCTCCACTCATACTTTATGTCTCCTATATCCGTTATGGCATCTGTGCAGTGTGGCAAACAATATCCAGAGCCTTATGTTTTTATCCCTCTTCAGCTTTCTAGTGTCACAAACCAATTGTTCATATTTAGCGATTTTCTTCTACATCACTAGCTCTGTCTTCTTGATAGAAAATTGATTTTCCTCATCCTGACACATGAACCAAAATGAATCCCTTGCCCCTTTGCCCAAGAATTTCCAGTACCATCAGCAGTGGCTTTAATAGTATTAGAAGCAGGAATATTAAAATTGGTATTAACTTACTTAACTCATTCTATTATCCTAGGACAATAAATATTCCAATCCTTATTTTATCTTGGGGAGAAGTAGGGGAAGAGATATTCTCTTGCTGATAAAAAAAACAACAAATTATACCATTTCTGTTAGAATGTGCATATTCACCTTCACTATTCAAAGAAATATAATTCCGTCTTGCCATTTTGGAAATGATGCTCAGGAAAACACTGCCATATTTACTTTCTATTGATGCTAACCCTGTTTGATACTTTAATGTTGTTTTTTTAATTTTTTCCAGTGAAAACTATATAGTAACACACTCATCTTCATCAGAGAAGAATTCTGTTTTATTTATGTATGTATTCATTCTAAAGATAGCTCCTCATGAAGTGCTTTGCTGAAAACTGATTTGATGGTTCACTGGGACAACAAGCCTTTTTACCCATATTTAATTATTCAAATTCTAATGTGGTAATGACCATTGTTCATTTGGATATGACAGGTATTAAGTGACTTATTCGAAGTATGTTGATGGTTTCAAACCATTTCCTATTGAAAGGTGTATCCATCACAAAACACACCAAAACAGCTAATATTCTTCCTGACTCTCTTATCAAGGTGTGTAAAGACTGAGTTCAGTAGAAACTATATTAATTTTCATCTTCTGTAGGTAGACATATAGGTAAAACCTGATGAACATAAGGGCACAATTTGAATCACCAGTGTTTGGGGTGTACCTTTCCCATAGCTAAACAGAACACTCACTCTTTTAATGCTTTCAATCCAGTACTTTCCAGAACCAGTAAGTATTTATTTAATTTCTTAATTAAAATCTATATGACTAGACAATTTTAAACTGAGGGCACAACCTTCTAGAGCATAGTGTTTTTTCACGTTCCTTTAGTGACCTAAAACAGCCCTGTGTAGAGAACAGTTGCTGTGCCAGAGCCACTGTAAGCAGCTTCTGTATGACCTCCCTGTTGGCTTGTTATGTTTAGTGTCTGAAAGTAGAGAATAGGTGATGTGACCATGAAAATAAAGTACAAGTTTACAGATAACCAGACAGCCAAAGAGTGAAGGACTTCAAAATATAGTCCTGCATCTCCTCCCAATACCTGAACTGGGTGCTCCATGAGCAAACTCAAGTGGTGGGGGCGAAGGGGGGGAAGGGGTTGAATTCACCAATCCATACCATTTTTTAATGTACACATATTCCCTGTACTATTACAATGATGGGAGAGTTTTGCAAAAAAATGAACTAGAAATACATTTTGTTAGATAATACAGGCAACCTTTCCAATCATGTACACAGCACTAGCTATTTGTCAAAATTAAATAGACCTCTTATACCAATGTAAGTGTGCTAGCTACTTTATATGGGAACAGCCACTTCTCAGCTGTTAGCATCTTGTTAAGGCTCATCACCTTGTTATGCAAAGTGGTTGGGATGCATGGTTGGGTCTGGCTGGAGCCTTTTGGATAGGGTAGGATATAATAACAGTAGTAGTAGTAGTAGCAGTAGCAGCAGCCTTGACATTGACAGGCTTAATCATTTACTTGGCTGCTAAAAATCACAGCACTGGAAAGGGCTGAGATGGGCTAGAAGGGTTAACTGACAGCACATCAGACAATGCAGTTTATACTTTTTGTGCTCTGAATCTTATAAGAAGAACAACAATGATACTGTGTCATTACTTGTAACCACTGTTATCTCCCATCCAATACATAATTGTCTGTCTCCTATTTGATATTTTGATACGATATAAGTCGGGGGGGGGCAGGTTCTATTTGTGAGCCACTTTGAAAAATTGAGATCCTTTTGTGGATACCTCTATCTTTCCTTCCTAATACCATATCCTTGACAAGTACTAATATCATTATTTAAAAACAATAAAATAAAAATAAAGGATTTAGTAAAATCTGGAGGAACCAAATCAATTTTTTTTAAGTTGCTCATGAAATGGCTTATTTCCCAAGCATTACATCACTAAATTGCTGAAACTGATACTTTCCATTTTGAGATTCAAGTTACTATCTCTTATGCCTATGCCAAACTTCTTTAATTTTGAAATGCAAGAAGCATATATGGTGAGGACAAAAATGCATCCAGTTGTTTGACTTCCCAAACCATGAGGCTCTTACCACTTGGCTCCTCCTTCCCCTATGATGTTCTCACTATCATCACTACCTTCCTTTTTTTATTTTAAAATAGATATGCAACCCCAGCATATCTGATATTGGTCTACATCTCATTACTGAACATATAAACTAGTCATTAAGTTAAAGTTAATGATATTGTCAGCAAAAGAGAGAATACCTGTGAAATGAACATGGTTCTGCCATATAAAGTTGTTGGTGTCACTGGGCACAACCCTAGGTAACTCAGAGGGATGGAAGACCATGAGTGTCAATGAAGCCCCTCTGCTCTAGGCCCAGGTGGCCCAGGGCCCCCCACCCCTTCCTGAACCTTTGTAACCCTTTCCTTGAACTTTTTGTAACCTCCTGTAATACTGTAAAAACAGGATGGGTAGCAAGCAAGCTGAAACTCCCTAAAACTGTTATCTGTGGAATGCAAGGACACC
>NW_017728906.1:101762988-101794239 GCF_001723895.1 Crocodylus porosus
TCCCTCGGGCACCTTGTGCCGGCAACAAAGAGGTCAGATAGATACCATGAATCCCTTATGTGACACAGTAATCAAATACTAGAATTTAATCTTTACTGGCACATACATGTTGCTTTAAATTGCAAATAAACCTCTAGCAGTCACATCCTATTGACTTCAATAGGGCTTTGTTCACAAGGATCTAACTGCAGGATCACAGTTACTGTGACTATATTAGCAACACAAAAAGAAGAGGGACCAGTTTCCAAAACAGGACTTGGTGAAATGTAGCCACTTTAAGCCCAAAAAGTATCACAGAAAAACTCCCACTCCTGCAAGCTACAGGTTCTTGCCTGGATTCTCATACCTAGTTTTTTTTCAGTTTACGTTAAGACAATCATTGGGGGGGAAGATCTACTTTATCCCAGTTAAGTTTACTAACCACTGTCTACAGAGTTTGCCTCCCTCTTGTTTGATATCCTCCTGGGCCAATAATTTGCTTCCCAGGCCCCCAGATTCAGCAAGGTGGGTGAATGGTTTAGTTTCTGCCATGGCTATTCTGGACCCTCATGGTTAAGATACTTTACTGAGAACTAAGACAAACTGAAGAGGGACAAAAACCTATGTCTTTCATTCCTGGCCAAAGGTACTTTAGTAACTGGGTCACCTTCTATATACGTTTTAACAAGACTTGCTCTGTTAGGCACCTGCCTTTAGAAATATACTCTAGGCTCTCTCTCTAAAGTAGACAGTAATATCTAATCTCCAAGAGTGGTGAGAATTCAGTCAGTCCCGTATCAATCCTTTTATTGGCTAGTTTTAGGCATCTCCATCTTTAGCATGTGACTTCTTATGGATTGCATTTCAGAGGAAGCCTAACGCACCCCTTGCCTACATATGGAACCTCACTTGACTGCATATGTAGCCTGAGCATTTAAGTCAGCTTCTAATTTTTATGCAATACAAAACCTAAACTGTATGTGGCTGTGGGGGGCCCTGGTCCTTCCCTGCACAGTGGTGGCACCCTTCCAGGACTGCCTAGGTGGGCAGCTTGCGGGTTGGATGCTGCCTCAGCTCAGAGGCAGCACTCGCTGGATCCAAAATTTTCCTAACCTCAACTAGGAACCAGAGCCACATGCATCATCCCTGCCACCTTCCTGCCAACTGAGAGCACCTGGGAATGGGCCAACATGCCCCGGGGCAGCGCAAGAAGGTGGCAGGAGGACAACTGGGTGTGCTGGTGGCTGGAGAAGGCAGTAGGGATAGTGTGTGGCACATTGGAAGCACAAGCAGGCTCAGGAAAACATTAAATCAGGTGCTTCTAAACTGTTATGGAGAGGGGTCCGATCCTTGTCATTTTTATTTTTCCAAGAAATACCTTTCTAAAGGGTTTCTAAAGCAAATATTAACTACGGTTGATGCATAGGGAAAGCGGAGAATATTTTATTTTCACAGTTTCTTTTCAATGTTACACATCACTATTAAATTAGACACAATAATTTACTGTATTTTTAAATAATATTTAGTTGCACCTACAGTGTTGGATAGGTGCCTCGTCATTTTTACAGGGGTGCTAAGGATTATAATATATTACCTAATGTGACCAGTTAATATTTTGATCCCTTTATATAGCTACTATGTCTGGTTCTTGATCCTGAAAACATTTAGACTCCTGAAAACCAATGGTTTTCAACCTTTTCAGACTTATGGCACCCCTCAGTAGGCTTGAGGCACCCCTCAAAAATGCTAGCTCTGCTTTCACCTTTTTTTTTTTTGAGAGAGAAAAATAATAGAGCAATTCTTCTGTTACAAAGAACTCAGAAAGACCATAACAGGGAAGGATATTTTAATGCAATGGGTTATTTTTTTTTAAATATCTAGCCACATCCAGATAAGCACAGCCATGTGGCACTGCATACACATCTGCAACATGACATACGTCACATTGAGCTGTTCTCTGTGCTGCAACGTAGCAGCACGGGGTGAAGGAGGGTGACCCTGGGAAATCCTAGGGTAAAAAAAAGGTGGAACAATGCATGCAGGGGCAGCATGCACCACTGAAAACCAGGGCTTAGCCAGCCAGAGCCACACTCCAGCTGCTGGCCAGGCTCCAAGTGGCAGGATCACCACAGCTACAGTCCCAGGAGGCCCCCAGAACCCCCAGGTAAGGCTGCTGGGGCCAGCATAGGGATGTCCTCAGCCTCCCCTACCCCACCCAGGGTAACCTGCACTGTGCAAGAGGCCACGTGGCACAAATATTCCCCAGGGACACTGTGACAGGGGGCAACTTCAAGGCCAGATCCCAAAGCGGCCTGCCCACCTGCCTAGGACAGCGTGCCCTGACTTGTCTGCCATGATTTGATTGTTAACTTGGTTTGTTAAGTGGGAGGCTGCCCATTCCTTGCCCCAGGGGTTGCTATCTGTGGCTCTGAACCTCCACTACATCATGGCCTATGCCTCGCAGATGGCATCCTGATTATGATTGCTCCCTGATCAGAGACTGGAACAAACTCTATTCATTTTCACGTTCACTCTACATCCCCTCTCACAGGAGTCCTCTTGCTCTCTGCCCCCTTTCACAGGGGCCTTTAGCATACTGCTTATTACCAGGCCAGACTCCACTGCCCTTGCTCCTCTTGAGCAGCCCCTCTTGGGTCCTCAGGCTTCGCTACTTGCACGCTGGCCCTACCATGCAATCCCTCAGTTCCTGTGAGTTCCCCCACTCTACGTGGCCTAGACTTGTGTCAAACCCTAGGCTGATTCTGCCCCAAGCTCCTCACCAGGCAACTGCTTTCATGCTCACACTTCTCAGTATGCCCCTAGTGGAGTCCTTCAAACCACTCTCACAGCCCTACTCTGCACCCCAACACAGTTCTTCAGGTGCCTTCTGAGCGGGCCCTCACTCTACACTCCACAAGCTACCCCCTCTGGGGCCTCCTGGATCTCACACCCCTGCTAGGCTCAGGTTTCTCACTACTAATGCACCTGCCCCCCTCTTGGTCCCCCTGCTTGCACTATTACCCACAAGTCAGTGGAGGCCAGGGTTAAGGTGCCCCTACCTGCCTGCCACAAAGGAAGTTCGCAGTCCTGGCAACTTCTTGGGGGCTCCACCACCACAAGGAGCCCCACCAAGCCTCCCTACCCTGGTAGGATGCAGTTGTAGGTCATGCCTGTGTTAGAAATGGAGTATTGTTAGAAATGCACAGTTTGCATCTCGTACCTGATAAGAAAAAAACACTGCCAAGGACTTTTTTCCTTGGCTAGCTTTGCTACAGTTTTTCTTATGCTAAATCACTCTCCCCCTCAGCAGCCTCCCCCTGGTTTTCTCATGCAGATTACAGAAGCTGGAATTCAACTGACTGTGTCCTTGAAAGGGGGGGGGATTTAAACTCTTGGTGACCTAGAAAACTTTCTGAGCATGCGCAATTAGCTGATGCATATTTACCTATCCGCCCTGCATACTTAAGTAGTTAATTATAATATACATGCGATGGATGAAGTGACGTAGTCACATACATGTTTGTATGAAATGGAAATGAGCTGTAAGAGTTCCTGTTTCTGCACACGTGCCCAGGAGGAGAAGGATAAAATACCAGCTGAGAATTTCCTCAGGGGTTCAGAGTAATCTGAGTCCTTTGGCTCTGCTCCGACCCTATTTGCAAATACACCTTTTGTGCTGCTAATAAGTGTGTGTCCGAGATTTCTTCGCGTGCCTCCAGAGAAAAAAACCGCAAATTTTTGCAACACCTGGGACAAGAGTCTCCAAGCCATCCCCATAGCTCCTGCCCTTACCTCCGGGATGTTCCATGCCACGAGGAAGCTGGATGGTACTGGTCCTGCAGCTGCAAGCTGCAAGCAGTCAGGGGGGACCAGCAGGCACTGGGGAGGTCCCTGTTCCCCCGAGCACCGCCAGGAGTGACCAGGAATAACGGACACAAGCTGGCAGAGGGTAGATTTAGGCTAGATATCAGTAGGCGCTACTTCACAGTCAGGGCGGCTAGGGTCTGGAACCAACTTCCAAGAGAAGTGGTGGTGCTGCTACCCTGGGGGTCTTTAGGAGGAGGTTAGATGAACACCTTGCTGGGGTCATTTGACCCCAGTACTCTTTCCTGCCATGGCAGGGGGTTGGACCAGATGATCTACTCAGGTCCCTTCCGACCCTAGAAACTGCGAAACTGCCTTACTGGCCTATGTTTGAAAATGGCCTCCCTCATCAAGCTGCCTACCTCAGCCTTTAAAGTGGCAAGCACCTGAAGGTGCACTGCCACAAACACGTAGCAGTGGCACAAGGTGTGCTGCTGCTTTTTGTTCCTGGGGAAATAAACATCCATGCTCATGTGGATGCAGCCTCTGAGCTTATCTTGTGAATCATGCTTGCTTGCTTAACAGTGCTAACTCTGTGTAACATCCTTGAAAAGATCAAGGCATTCCAGGGTGCCACAGCACACTATTTGAGAATCACTGCTATAAACTGATGTTACCAAATGAAGAAATCAGCTATGGTGCCACAGCGGATCTGCTTCATTGGGCAAAACACACATTGCCGCTTGACCCGCATCAGCCATGGGCCCAATCCTGTGGGACAATTAACTACAAGTTCCCTGTTTACAGAAACATGTCTCAGAGATTCCCCAGGGCACATCTCTGTGAGGGGAAAGCTGGGGTTACTCTCTTGAGAAATATCCAGAGTGCGCTCTGTTAAGCAGGGAACTCCAGCTTTTCCCATTTAGAGACACATATCGGAGATTTCCTGGGGTATATCTCTAGGCATGGAACCACAGCGTTTCCTGCTTAAAGAGCTGCACCCTGGAGATTACCCAGGGTGTAAGCAGGGAAATCTGTGCAAGCACTTCTAGGCCTTGAGGAACCCTCCATGGGAATCCTTCATGGGAATTCCCAGGTTGCATAGAATCAGGCCCCTTGAGCTACAAGTGTACTTGCTAGGCTAGAAAAGAAGCATAAGCAGCTCTGGACTGCCTTCACTCTCATGGCATAAAGCAAACAAATGTCTGCTGCAATAAAGCAGCAGAAACTATTACCGCCATTGTCATGACCACAAATATGGACATTTGTGCAGCAACAAGAAGATATGGACATATGATTTCTTGGCCTTTGTGCCCCATAAAATCTTATATTTACAGATGAATAGCTATGGATATCATTAAAGTTAGGCATACCTGCTTACCCGATTGGGCTCCCAGTTTGTGGAGGCCTGGTACAAAAAAATATCTAAATACTTCTAAAATTTGGTTGTACACCAGAATTTCTTAATCGTTTCACACAGATAACCTGACTTATGAATTTATATAGAATTTTAACTCAATTTCTGTGGGCACCCCCATCTCACTCATAAGAGCTTGAATACTAGTTTGGGAAATAAATGCCATAGCTGCTCAGTGAGGGACTCATGCCTAGCACAATGTGGGAGCTGTTGTAAAGAAATAGCTCCAAACCTTTCCAGCAGTCAAAATCCTAATAAACTTCCAGAAAAACCCCAATTTTACTCCACCTCCACAATCCTTAATTGAGTTGATTAAAGGAGTCCAGTCCATCAGGAACCAAGCAAGTTAGTAGCAGAAGGTATCAAAGACAGGAGCTGGAGAGGGCAGAACCTGAAAGAGACAGAGGAAATCTTGTGAAAAATCACAGAATATTGTCTCCTACTTAATCTGGACTTCAATCTTTTGGTTTTGGGTGCGGGGGGTGGGGGTGGGGGTGGGGAGGGATTCTGGTTTTGTTTTGAGCTAACCTTGAAACCTTAATATCCTTTTGACATAATTTGTGTTTATTCATGATTATGAATGTAATTGTCACATTAAATTAGAATTCGACTAGATTTTGCAGGGCTGGACTAATATGCTTCCCAAGAGAACATTTTCTAAAAGTATTGGCAGAGCAGAGGGTAGAAGCTTACACAAAACCTACTCTGACTGTTCAGCATGTATATTCTGAAGCATTTTTTTAAAGGTCTGTGAAAACAAGACCTGTAGTTGGCCCTAAGCTGTTTAATGTTACATATTATAGCTTTTACTTATATTAGCTTTACAGGAGTTTGAGCAAGAGAAGAGGCAAAAGAATAGAGCAGGCAAGAAAATGCCATAGGTGAGACAAGTTCACAGGGCAAGAAAAGGATAGGTTAAAAGAAGTCAGCTGAGAATTACTTAGGCCAGGAACAGACATTATTGTTTTGTCAGTAAAGTGTTGAGAAACCTGTCTATAACCATAACAGAAGTTCAGCACAGAGACTGGTTTAGAAATGGTGGAAACCCAGTCTAAGATTTGCCTCTCCTCCCCACAACCAAAGAGAAAATATTTGTTCTATTCACTACTGATCTGAACTATGCCACTTACAGAAAACTGCGAAGCTTAGATCAGTTTCACTTTGGGCTTTTTTAATGTCTGTACCTAGCCTTAAAGTAAATTAGTGGTTTATATAGGTAGATCTGATTTAGGGCAGACACAGCTTACATACATGATAAAAATCAGCATTTCTGCTTGACAACAAGCAAGGGATGCTCAATAATCGTATTAATATCCATGATGAAATAACCCTATCTTTTCTATAGGAGTAACTAAGAATTTTAGTGCTTTGGGCACAGCATGTTGAAGAGTAGAAGATAAAAAGTTCTGTGAAAGGAGTCTTGCCTGACCCAAGCTGCTGCTGCTAGAGGAGCTGAGCTCCCTAAATCCTGGCTGATGCTGCTACCTGGCATGAGCTCCTCACAAAGCAGTAATGGCTGCTGCCACCGCTATCACTACTCAGGCTGCAATTCTGATACTTCCTATAAATTGGCATCTGGGGCTCGTGCCCTATGTGCCTATCCTTAGTTAGGCTGCTGTTTCTAGTCTCATTTAGCAAGCTTTTTGAGTAGGGATAGATACATGAGTATAATTTTAAGACTTCAGGACTAACAATTCAGTAAATTTAAAATTAATTGGTTTCTATTTCAAATGTTTAAAATAATTCTTCCAGTCAAACACCAAATCCCTGCTCCAAAGTGTGGAAATTCCAGAAAATATTTTATAAACTATTTCTAAACCATTTATTCAAATACTTTTTTCTAACAACATTCTGCAAAAAGGATGATCCAATTTTTTTGCAGAAATTTCCCAAAACAATTATTTTCAAGTCAGGCATCTGCAATGGAAGATATCAGACTGAAAGGTGAACATTCATGGAATTTATAAGAAGCTAAAATCATGGTCTCATAATGAAAAGTGTGTGAGAATCTTAAATATAGGCATAACCACCTGTGGCACCCAAAATTATAAGTAACTGTAAAATTTAAAAATATATATAGAATGTTGTTGGATAGACTAGTATGTTCCCTCAAGAAGTATTCACATATATATAATTAGGGTGCCTGGTTAAGAAATATTTAAACTCTGTAAGCAAAAGGCTTAAAAAAAATCCTCACTAAATCTGTCACTTCTAAGAGCATAGGAGTGCTGCTACTTCTAATTTTATTTTTAAAGTTCAAAAGACAATTATAGGCCAATTATCTGCCACATACAGCACTATTGTTGAATTCCAAGCATCTTTACTTAATTGAAAAATACTTCTTTTCCTACTGATTTCTGTGAATTTTATTATTTTTTGTGCAGTTTTGAAGTACAGAACAGAAAAGCTCCTGCATGCAGCAAGAAATGTAAGTGGCAGCTTGGTTTTCCAGTCAAATATTTTAAACAGAAAACATAGAGGAACTATAGCCTGGTTTGCAAACCAGGGAAGTGTCTCCAAAAATTTTAGCCAATTTTAAAACCAATTCAGTGAAACTAGTTTCAATACATTTGCAACTGTCATGTAGATCATACTCCAGGTAATCTAAATCATTTTCAAAACTCTATTTAACAGGAAACAGCTCCAATTCCTGGCCATTTTGATTCTGTATCTAAGTAAGTTTTCATGATAGTGGTCAGCAGTGGCCAGCAAAATGTTTCTAAACTTGCTTCCATGAGCTTCTTTGGTTATTTGCAGGGGCTTATTGCATAAAATAACCTTATGGTTCTGCAAAATAAAACATTAACATTCTTTAGTAGGCTTGCTTATGAGGCTACCAATGAACCTGTCAGGCTAAAGTTTTCACATATGTACTTGGCTTTCCTGCAGTTCTTTCAAATCCTTTTTGAAGCAGCAATTCTGATATCCAACAGTTATCTCTTACATAAAGATTTCCTGAAAAATAGATCGCATCCTATTTGGCCATGGTGCTAATATATAAATGTGAGATTTTCTAATTTATCCCTTCACAAAACCTGGCAAACCTGTATGAATATCACAGATAAGCGATTTATTTGATTCATATCAAAATTCTTCTTAATCCAGGAAGATGTTTCTTGTATCCAGAGTGCTGGCTTGGGCTGAGGGTTATGGTCCAGTTGTTGCAGCAAGGATCCCTCTCCACAACCACTGCCTGGAATTTCTACTTGCCTCTGTCTGCCACTGCACAGCTCTTGCCTGTGCCTGTCAGGAGGGCTGGGCAGTGGTGGTGAGCCTCTACCCCCACCCCCCAAACTGTGCTGGCTTGGGAAGGGGGAAGCTGAAGCCAGGCCCTCCTGGCATGGGCTTATGTTCCCCCCTGCTACTGCCCAGCACTGCTGACAGGCTCAGGTAAGAGCAGCAGCTAGGAAGAGAGGCTTTTCTTGATCACCGCTGTGATAGCCCAGGAGTTGGGTTGGCCCACTGCTCAGAAAAAGCTAGCAAGAGGGAGCTAGCAGGGACTCCCAAATCATCTGGGGATGCTACCAGACTGTGATCTAACTTGAGTTGGGAGGGGACCTGGTACAGAAGTTCAATAAACCTGTCTAATTTAAACGCTTAAGTCTGATACTACTGATACATCCACCCATCCAGGTCTACCTTAGACTGGGATACACCATTTTTAAGCTGGTCTACATGTGCTGAATTTCTGTATGGTTACAGGTGTAGACTGGTTTCCAACCATTTACCCTGGTACAAGTTTCCCTCAATTTATGCTGTACATGCATTCCTGGAGGACAGCACATAAATCGAATTCACATAAAGTGAACCTACTTTACAATGTAACAAGTAGGGATAGTTTCCCATGGTAGTGAGGGAGGGAGAATGGGACTAGGGAAGGGATAGGGGGAGAGGTGCCATTCCCAGGGCTGCACAAGGCAGCAAACCAGAGGGAACAGAGCGGCACTCACCTCAGCCCTGGCTGCAGCAGCCCTGGGAGACACCAGTGCCAGCTGCTTGCAGCCTCTGGGCTACACCATGCTCCACCTGTCTCCACTCACCTCTGCATCTGGGCTGTGTCATGCTGTAGTGCAGGCAGCTGTTGTCAGCTGCTCCCACGGCTGCTGCAGCCAGGGCTGGGGTCAATGCTGCATCCTGTGCTGCCTGTGGCTCCATTTGTCCACACTCACCCCAGCCTGTGCTGGAGCAGCCCCAGAAACAGCTGACACCAGATGCCTGCACCACAACATGGTACAGCCCAGGAGCTGATATGAGCCCAGGCATAGGGAGACAGGCTGAGCGCAGTGCAGCCCAGCAGCTGCAGGCAGCTGGTGCCGGCTGCTCCCAGGGCCGCTGCAGCCGGAGCTGGGGTGAGTGGGGCCACAGCTCTTTCTCCTCCCCCACAGACTTACCTGCTGGGGGGTGGGGAAGGGCATCTATGCTGATTGCATAAGAGTGAATTTACATTGCATATATCAAATTATGGGTCTAAATATGCTCATCACATAAGAGCAAGTTCCCATATAAAGTACCCACATAAAAATTGAGGGAAACCTGTATAAGTGGAATGTCTTAATCTAGCCCAAGTGGCTTTACTCAACCAAGTAGTTCCCTCAACTAATAGCTTTTTGGGGGGATAAATAATTGTGGTTTTCTACAAAATATATACTCTATAATGTAGGTACAAGCACTTTAACTGTCAAAAGTGATTAAATTACTTTTTGGTGGAGATAACAGCTTTTTTATAACAGCTTTTATGGATTAAGGTGTTCGGTTGATCCCATAGGATTTAAAAATGGATTCAAGATAGTCAAGAGACAGTCTCATAAACAAGTCCTTGGGCATTTTCCATTTCAATCCACACATAAATATTTCAAAACAGACTCAACATTTTGCAAGTGCAGATTATGTTTTCAAATTATCATTAAATATTCTGTATAGCTTTCTAATGAAAGGCTTGGGGGGGAAATAAAACTTCCCTACTGAGCCCTAGCAAGCAACAATTGTCAAGTTTTTACTTTGGTGTAAAGTAAATGGATTGAATATACTGGTAATAATTTCATTCTCACCAAACAGTAGTAAAAGATCTTAGGCACCTTTGCCAATCATAGATAGCAGTTTTCTTTTGATAGACATTATGTTGTCTTCAAAAGCATTCAGATTTCCTTCTCAGTTTTAAAATATTAGTTCCTCAAAGTTCATTTAAAAGTCCTGCCACCTCACACAGGTATACAATTCCATTATCGCAGTAGAAAACTAGTTCAGTTTAATTCCCTGCTGATATTATGTTCTAAAATAGAGCTGTCCAACTGGGCTCACACAGACTGAATGTGGCTCATGAGGGTTAATCAACAGCCTCTGGGCTCCCGGTCCTGCCACCGCTCCCTCCATAGCTGCCATCCCTACTACAACTTCCGTTTACTGCATCTGCCTGTAGGAGGAAGGTGAGGTAGGGTGGCTCATGGAAACAAGGGATCCCAGGGCCTGGGATGATCACAGGGGCTGGTGCATGCTTGCAGCACAACATGGGTGCAGGGAGAAGAGGCAAAGCAGAGTGTGAAGGCATGTGTGGGACAAAATGGGGGAGGCACACTACAGGGCGGGGCATACTACATGGCTTGCAGTCCAAGAGGTGCATGGACCCAAGCTGCTCAAAAGTTGGAAAACTAATCTAAACAGATAGTTATTTTCTGTATTTTTCCTCCATAACATTCTCATTTATAGTACTTGTTTAAATTGTTTGCATTTCAGGTTTTGATTTTTTCCATAGGTATTTTTTCTTTCTATTTGGTTGTCATAGATACATAGATTCAGGGCCAAAAGGGACTGACTATGACATCCATCTGGTTTGCTCTTTGATATTATGACATTCTGTGGTCTGTGATATGCAGTCATGCATTAATCCTAATACTCTTGTTTGAATTAAAGAGTATCTTTAAAAAGCTATCTGATCTTGATTTAAAAACTTCAAGTCATGGAAAATCACCTACTTCTCTCAGGCCCCTGCCACATGTTACACTTAAGACACAATTAACTTGTTGATCGCTCCTTAAGTTGTTACC
The DNA here is from genome assembly GCF_001723895.1 of Crocodylus porosus. NCBI lineage: Eukaryota > Metazoa > Chordata > Crocodylia > Crocodylidae > Crocodylus > Crocodylus porosus. Next base: position 101,774,230 of record NW_017728906.1, read on the forward strand.
CAGCTACATGTTAATACCATTAAAGGTGTGATTAAACAACCAAAAAGGCACAAAGTTATTATGCTTTTTTGTGTAATAACTTTGTGGTGGGTTCCACAAAGTTATTACACATAAAAATGCATAACTTTGTGGCATGGTACTATAATGCCATTAAATGAACATGTGGCCAGGCTGGTAGGGCCATGAAGTTGGAAGCCCTGCCAGATGATCTGGGCTCCCAGCCACAGAGCTCACTATCCATCCCTCAAGGCTGAGGACCATCAACTGATCCAGGCTCCCAGCCATATCACCATCCAGAGATTGTGAAGATTGTACATCAGATCCCATCACACCTCTACTTGCACATCTGCTAGGGGTCACAGAAATCTTCTCTACATGTTATACACTTGAGCAAATCACATTTCATGGACTCATACTCCATCACTGCTAGGCATGCTTTCCAGAATGTAAAACTATCTTGTAGTTACTTTCTAAACATCCTCCTTTCTGAAAAGAATGTATGGCATTGTGCAGTTTTTTCTTGTGCAACCAACTAAAATCTCTCTTCTGAAATTGTGTATTTGTTTGTAAAACACCATACATAAACCAAGTGGTTTAAAGAATTTTTTTTTTTTTAGTATACCTGGTGAATTGGGCCACTGCACAATTTTATTAGTGCATTATGTCCACAGTAGCTTTTAGTGTAAAATTTGCTATGTGCATACCTATTTCTTGTGCTTATAGGAATTTAAGATATATGCAAATCTGCTTCATAAAAGTGTCCTTTAATAATTGCACAAACTGGCAGAAATCTTTTTTTCCCCTCTACTCTAAAGCAACTTCTCTTTTTCTTTTGCCATTTCAAAATAAATGTGAACTGAACAGTAATTATAAGCAACCTTGAAGTCAGTGATTCCAAGATCACAGTTCTTCATAATTTGTGATCTGGGAACATTTGAGCCATTAAGGACTTAAACTATTTTCCTTCCACATATACTTGAATACGTTTTTCCTACTGGCACCTTTTCTTCAAAAGAGAAGCCTAGATTTTCAATTTTATTTTCTAGACTACGATCCCCCTTTATAATCTTCTGTTTTCCCATACGCCGTCATTTCCATTTGTGAAAAGTCTCAGACAATATTGCACTGTTTTCCCCTTTCAGCTGCATAGTAACATTTCAATCAATCTGTTTTCATGAATTATTGCTTACCAACAGAACAGAAATCAGTCACTCACTAACTCCTGATATCACACACTTTGAGTAATACAATTTTATGGAGGGAGCATACTGGATTTCAAGCTGCAGGTGAAGTATCAGAATGTCTCTAAGCTTTTTCAAGGTTTAAAAATCACCCCAAGTGATGTCTATCCTGATCCACTATTTGACAGTTGGCAAGTGACTTCACACCAGGCTTCATTTTCTCCATCAGTGAAATGGAAATAATATTGCATGCCTTCCTTTGAAAAGCCCTTTTACATCTAAAAAATAAAAAGCCATGTATATGCCATGCAATTTAATAATCAGAGCCAGTTGAAAACTGGAATTCCTCATAGGAAATCTTGATATTTCAAAATTTGTTTTCATCCCAAATAAGGGGAGAAAAAGCAATATCCCAAATTTTCACAGAGAGGGAAATTATAAAAAACCACACCAATATATAAATGTGAAAATAGCATCTTTCCATTCAACCTTTACTTTTGTCTTCCCTTGAGCTGCCCTAGATCTTCATGGTAGCTGTTGTTCAAGATTTTCATGCCTCACTCTCCTCTGTAGCTTGTACTCCTTGGCTGGACTACATCTCTTGTGAAGCCTTTTGATTACCTGATAGCCATGATCCACGGTAACAGTTCAACCAGAGAGGGCCCTGACCCATGGAGGAAATAAGAACATGAAGGGCTGGTCCCAATTTAGGATTCAACTAAAATGGAGATATTTTTGTTCCAAAAAAAGCCAGTCAGACTGGCTTGACTTCATGAACTGCATAACTCAAGAGGGACCTGTATTGTAGACTATAAAATTCTTTAAGCATCTTAACTTCAGTTTTGGAGTATGATCAGAAGTGATGTAGTTTGATCTCCTAGGTCCCTAATAAACACATTACCCCAAGTTTTATTGTGAATAATGTTATGGCTGGGGAAGCACCTTGTCACTGGGCGGGGTCCTAGGAGCGATGGTGATCTCTCCTAGCGCCCCCTGCCATGCCAAGTTGGTGTCAATGCACCCTCACCATCTCGCCCACCACGTCTTTGATGTTAGTATGGTTTTAAGGGAGGCTGCCTTTTGTCTTCTTTGACAAGGTGCCCTGATGTATCTAAGTCTGTGCTCCGTCATAGAGGACTCTGTGCACTAAAACCTTAGGGGCTACGCGTGGCTCCTACCACCCCTGTACCATGCCCCAAGCCTCACAGATGTACTGGACTTTGTATGGTCAATCCCTTGCTGCGCCCTTACAGGTGCCCCCTGGCTTGCCCTGCAATTGCCTGTGCCCTCACGGGCTCCCTGGGCTTGTCTCACAGTGGCCCAGGCCCTCACAGGCTCCCCGGGCTCTTTCACAATGGCCTTCACCCTCACGGATGCTCTCTGGCTCGCCTTAGGGCCTGCACCCCACGGGCATTCCCTGGCTTCTCTCACGGTTGCCCCATGCCCTCACAGACATTCCCTGGCCTCTTTTTTCCTCATGGTTTCCTGTGTTCTGACTGTGCCCACTCTGGGGCCTTCTCTCGCGACCGTGCCTGCTCCGGGGCCTTCTCTTGATTGGGGCTCAGGTGGCTGTAGCTATGCCTGGCCCCGAACCCCCCTCCTTGGGTCTCAAAACGAGTGCCCTTGAGCTTCTCACAATTGGGGCTCAGGCAGCCTTGGCCTTACCTGGCCCCCAATCCTCTGTACCCCTTCTCAGGGCTGGGGTCAGTGCACCCCTAAACGCTATACCATCTCTGGCACCAGGGTCTCCACACTACCGTGGAGCCCCTATGAGGCCTCCTCCAATCCCTATTAGCCTCACGCAGTCCTCCGGTCTCATAAAGCTATAAAAAGAAACTCAAGCCCCTGGGCTACAATGTAAACTCTAAGCCATCTGGCTAACCATCATTCAAACCCCTACCAGAGCTTCCTCCACCTGGTATCCTCAAACAGAAGCTACTCAGGCCATCAGGCTTCTCTACTTAGCTTACTCCAGCAGAGCTCCTTCTTCCTTAACTGCTAGCAGAGAACTGCCTCTCTGTTCTTAGCCTGGATAATTTATATAGGTCAGGCCCTGCCCCCTTCCGGTCAGCTGACCAACTGTGGTTGCCCCAGCAACCGGCACCTGTACCTCTTTATAGGCACAGGGCACTGAAGTGCCCTGTGACACACCTAATGCCCTAGAGCTAAGTTTGGTGACTGTAACAGGGAACCCAAGCCCCTGTTATTGGGAAGATGGAAGAATGCAGGAAACTCAGGGCTAGAAATGGCAGCAAGTAGTTGCTCGCTGTTTGGGTGGACAGAACCAAGAACTAAAAAAGGCCATGGTGTCAATGATATAGTTAGCAGCAGCTGGCCCCTGGGTAAAGGAGATCCAGTCACATAACTTGAAGAAGGCTGCATTTGGGCATATTAGGTCAGTCTCTGACTGTATAAGAGGAGTCTGACCCTAGCTGTGGGAAGGCAGCAAACTGTAGGGCAAGAGCTGGCTGCAGGGAGGAGCCAAGCTAGCCTGTAAGAAGTACTTGCAGGGGAGGTTGAAGGGATGAAATCAGTAGCTTAGTAAGAAGCAGAGCTTGAGCTCCAGAGTCCCAGAGAGGTTTATCCTTAAGTTAGGACTGGTTAGGTTGTTGTTTTCTGTTGGAGCTTTTCTACTAGAGGGCCAGTTGTGGCTATAGGGGAGGAGTAGTCTTGGGTAGGGGATCCTGGGAGCCACTCCCCACTGTCAGTGACAGGAGTTAGCTCCAAGCTACGGAGGCTGAGCCTGGCAGGATGAAACTGGAGCCCCAGATGAGCTGCTGTCAAGTTAGGGCTGATGCCTGGGAGCTGAAGTCTCATATAGTAGACCAAGGCTGAGGGTGCTGTCAAAGAAAAGGGGGCCAAGGCACGGGTGGCTGAAGTCCTGACAGGTGTTTGGAAGGGGGGGGGGGCTTCTTTAAAGGGGAAGCACTCAAAGGGTGAGCTCAGACCCCAGCTGTGAAGGCAAAGGTGAGCACTGAGGGAACCAGTAAGGCTGCTCCCAGCCCCAGGGGCCATCTCCCTAACAAACCCATAGGCTAACATCAAAGTAGTGGCAGGTGAGAGACTGAAGGTAAGGTGGGACTGGGAATGAGCTGGCAGGCGAGTCAGACCATGGTTGTGGGGGGTAGGCACCAGGTGCCAGACTGGTGGCCCCCAAGCCTGCTAGAGCAACATATAGCCCATCAGGCCCCATAAATATGAAGCCTCCTGCTTTTGAATGCCAGTAAAGCCCCAACAGCAGCTGCTTTCTTCTGCCACCACAGGGAAAAGCACTAGCAGCAGACACTCTCCCCATGCCTTCATGGTGAAAGGTGCAAGGAGCAGCTGAATTGTAGTGCCTGCCTACTCCCCTGCCTCTGACCCAGGTTGAGTCACTTTGGCCTGCAGCTGAAAAGGTTGCAGGCTACTACTCTAGAGGAACCGTATCTATGAGGTGCTCCAAGCTTCATAACTGATGTTGACAGCACGGAGTTCAGTGCAGAAATACTAGTGCTGCCCGCCTTTTTACACAATAGCATAGAGATAGAGGAGGCTCACTCACTCAGGGAGGAGGAGATCTGATTCCAGACTTCTCAGCCTGAGAGGCACTTCACAAGACAGCTGGGCCATTTGGCAAGCAAGAATGCATGGAGCCAAAGAAGGAACAAGCAAAAGGGAACTTACACTTAGAATCTAACAGTTACAGAGCAGGCATGGAGGATGCCTGGGTCCTGGTCCCATGCCCAAACTCAATCTAAGCTAAGATACCTAAATACAGTTTTCATGGACCAACAGAGTAGGGGGGGGGGGGGAAATGTTAACATTAAATTGACTTTATTTTGGCATTCAGTGGGTGCATCTACATGAAATGTTTACTGCACTGTTGACTAATTATGCCTAACTAGCTGTACAGTAAATATCTTGGCAGATACATGTGTGCTCCTATTAGGCTGGAGTAAACTAATTTATTCCACAGCAGGATAGTACTTGTAAAAAAAACTCTGCAGCAATGCACACGTAGATGCTGCCTGGCTGGTTGGGGCACAAGGGTGCTGCCTGTTAGCTAGCCCTGCACTGAAGCTCCCTCATGCCCCAGTCAGCCTCTTCACAACACACTGAGCCAGGGGGAGCAGCCCAGTACTGACAGGCTGACTGCTGGGGCTCCCTGCCCAGGCTCCATGGGCTATGCCTGAATAAACTGCAGAATTTATTGTTCTGGAGCTAATTGCTCCCAGGTGCACATTCGAACACCACACCCAGGAGCAATTAACTCCAGAGCAATAAGTTCCGGAGTTTATTCATGTGAACTAATTGTGGTTGTAGATACTGCTACTGAGAAACAACCTTTGACCATTATGCCCATCACCTGGAAAGAAAATAGTAATGTCCACTATCCATATCATTAGCATTTTAAGTCATATATTTGATTTTATTTCTGTGGTTTGTTTGAATGTTCCAACTATGCTAGCTGCTGATACCATCAACAAACATGAAATGCTATACAGTAAAAGTGAGTAAGTTGCAGAGGCTTGTGGGTTTACCATTGCAAACCGCATCCCAAATAAGTAAAAATCCACAAAAATGAATTCACCCTAATCAGTATAAATATAAACAGCTGCTACAACCAGCTGTTTACAATATAGTCATTAAGGTGCCCCCACTTCAAGAAAGAAAATATTAATACATTAGGGAAGCCAAACAAATAACATAACCAATAATGTTCAGTAACATTAAATGGACCTGTTAATAATGACCTGTGCTTACACATAAACAATAATTAATGGAACAAATTGTAAAATGTAGGTGTGGAGATTTCTGAACAGTCAGTATTGGTGTGAGTCATTGAAGTCAACAGATCTCTCAGACTTACTGGGAACGAAGTTAAGTCAGTTGCTCCATTTGTACACATAATTCTGCCTTCTCACATATTTAACTGCTGGTTCAAAATTAGACACTGCTTTTAAAAATATGACCCACTGTGACTATAATATCTTTAGTAGTGCATATACACAGAGAGGAAGTAGTAGTCAGGAAACAGTTTCCTTTCTGACTACAAACAAAATGTAGATTCAGATCTAGGACAAGGTTTTAATCACCCCAAAAGTCTTGACATACTTATATCTGGGATCTGACTTGGGAAGAATCTTACCCATACTTATACCTGGGATTTTTCTTACATTTAAAAAACAAGGATAAACAAATATTATATATAAATCAATCACACACTTATCATTCTTGAAGAAAGAAAATCCTGGATTCCAGAAACCTCACTTGTAAATTTGAAAGCAAAAAAAAATTATTGAATACTGCATGTTCTGAACAATAAAAACAAGAAAGATTAGTGTTTTAATACACTGGCCTTATCTCTGGAGACTTGTGTTCTGTTCTGATTTATGATATACATTAAATCAGTTTAGCAGCAGTCTTCATGTAGTCCCTAGTCTATGTGTGTCCACCTCCCAAAACCACTAAGTAATTTTGTATGATTGGCAATCTTTGCTTGAGAGAAACCTCAAATAGAAATAGGTATTGTAGGTCAGAACTGAAGTGCAGTAGCAACATTCAATTGAGAAAACTCACACAGTGTATGCTCATACTTAGGAAAATATTGGCTAGCACCATTATTTTCTTATTATGAGAAGAATGTAATTGAACCTTAAAACTGAATTAACCTAATTCGCTAGTGTTCATTTTCACTAGAGTACAGTAGAACTCCATTGATATCAACATTAGCATCAACCTAGTGTAAGCGCACTAGTGAACAACTTTAGGCAAAGAAATTCCTTTCCATATACGGTATAACCTCATAAATGTGGCATGCTTGGGACCAACCACCTGCCAGAAATGTCAAAATTCCAGATTTTTGAAACCAGAGCGGCAGCCGGTCCCAGAGCAGCAGCAGGGGGTCAAGGACAGGGCAGCAGCAGGCAGTCCCAGAGCGGCAGTGGGGGTTGCAGGGGTAGCAGCAGGCAGTCCCAGAGCAGTGGCCATCCGCGAAGCGGCAATGCAGTGTGGTAGATGGAGGCGGCAGCCACCATGTGCAAGCTTCCTCTTCCTCTGCTCCAGAACCAGCCACCGCTACTCCCCGATGGAGTATAGTTTTAAAAAGTTACGGATTTTTGATCATTCCAGATTTTTGATATCTGAATTTATGAGGTTGTATTGTATTCTCTTTAATAAAGAAAATGCATACAATATAGGTTTAAAACAGAATACACGTTTCTGACAGGTGTTACCAGGTACTGTTGTTCTACATAATATGTTACGTTGTTTTTCTCTTTTGTTGTTTTTTTCCCTACTATGCAAGAAAAGTTATTAGAAAGACATAGCATTCAGTATTGTTAGTGTTGTCACACAAGGTTCTGCATAAAGAGAACAATGTGAGGAGGCTTCCCGTGTCTCTTAACAAAATCATTTCCTCAAGAGCTGTCCTTTCAGAACTGGACATTAATGTTGTATGTGATTCCTGAAGGAAGGACTTGCTCTTCTGCCAATGCCAGTGTTTGTATGTGAAGAAAGCAAGATACACTTAGAAAGTATCCAAATTCTATATCACTAATCTCTTCTGCAAGGTCAACATCTGTTACCACTTGGCGGAGAAGCAACATTGTAAGATGTCTATATAAACAAATCGTGCTCTAAGACAGGGTGGCAACACATGCCGCAACTGGCAATGGCAGCTACAGTGTTGACATGAAAGCTGCAGGTTCTCAGTAAAATGAAGCATCAGAATGGTGGCAGGACTCAAATTTCCAGCCCTACAGAGTACAACAGTGTCACTATGCTGCTGCAAGAGGACATGTAAGGGAGGGCAAAGGAGAGGTTAATTTGGATGTTGGTAGTGACACCTCCCTTGGAAAGGTATCCTGCCTCTTGGATCACTGCCGCCAATCCAGCTTCCCAGGGTGAAAAGTCTGTCAGGTATACCTCAGGGAGGGGGGCAGGATCAAAGCAGATGTTGGAAGATTAGGTTTCAATATGCGGCACACCTATCAAAAGAGTTGGACACCACTTAGCTAAGAAATGCAAAATATTTCTTATGAAATCTGAAACAGAAAGAAACGAGCCATATATCTGACATACACCAGTCTGCCAGCAGTTTTCATTTCTATAAAAAATGTAACTAAGCACCTAACAGCTAAGATTTATAAGACTAAAGAATATGGGGACTTTCAGGTTTGCATAAAGTAGCCATTTTTCTTTTTAAAATATCCCATTTATTTGGTCACTCCAGCAGCTCTGCTACTAGTTACAGTGTTGGGAGTGCTTTTCTGTAGGTAGTCACTGTCATCTAAGCCTGTGATGCACATCTCACTTTGCTACCACACTAAGAACAAAGGAGGCACTGGGTTGTATGGCATCAAGAAAACAAAAGACCCTTTTCTGACTTCAGGTGACAACTGTCAGTGTGTTAACTAGCATGATGTTATTATGTAGTCTAAGGCACTCCAAGGACATTTAATTTGACCTTGAATTCTGAGTTAGTTTTTAACATCAAATCTACTCTTTCTGGTTTTTTTAAAGTTCAGGACCTTGCCATACATTACACTTAGGACATGTTAACTCATAGGCAACACGTAGGGGGGAACACATGTGCCCCGCTGAGAGCACTGGTGCGCCCCCAGTGGTGAGTGCTGCAGCTGATACGGGGGCACAGAGAGCACTTGTGCCTCCCCTGAATTTGGCTCTGTTGGTGGCACATCAAAGGCAGAAATGCTGGTGGTGCAAGTGCCAGCACTTGTGCCACCATGCCACTGGCACACTCAGCGACCAGCCACTGGGAGACCACCTCCCACCCAGTCACCTGCTTGCCCTTGGGGACCCCTACCAGTTGACTATTCAAGCAGTAAGACATGTGCTAAGTGCAATCATAGTGCAGCAAAGTTAGGACTTTTCAGTGAGGAGTCTCTCCAGATCACATTACCTACAACCATTGAGTGACAAGGTGCTTCACAAAGGTAATTGGATCAGGAGACTCTGGTGTGGTGGGGCTCTAGGACCAACAAACAACTCTATTGGTTCCAGGCCCTGCAGCACATGACAGGTCTCTGGCATCTTCAATGGCACCACTGCTTACAGTATGTTTTATATATACTATATAGTAAGCATTACCACGAGACTGCTCAGAAAATGCTCTCACTCATAGTAATGCTAACTACAGTCTCAGTAAACCCAAACTAAATAAAACCCAATCAACAAGTCCCTTAAACATACCATGCAATTAGTTCTCTGTTAACAGAAGTATATCTGTGCACTGTGTCTTCAGGAAACCCAGGAATAAGAGGTTACCGACAACATTTTTAAAAGTTTAGCCAGGTTCTAATCTTCTCTGTATCCTGTTTGTCCCTTAAGACCAGGCATGTCTGCTGCAATTTAAGTGCTTGCTGGTATAAGAGATGCTAATCTTTACTTGACTGGCAGACCTGTTCCTTCCTTCAAGCGGATCTGTTAATCTTATTGCACAGGTGAAGAAGGCTTTGCCAGAGAAGTGGGGGGTTTCAGAAAATCCATATTTCAACATAGAAGCTTAATACCATGTTTAAAGCTGCTGCTGAGTGTAGAGATGCTCTCTTTTCAAAGTCATGCTGTTAAATCTGATTGGCAGACAATACTACCACAATTAGGATGTCTTTCTTCTTATTTTCTACATGCAAAAAATACCTTCTTGCCCTTGGATTAATTTCATCAGTATAAAATGCATATGTGGACTCAGTAAAGGGAATTACAAAATGTTTTAAAATTCAGTCCCATAACTAGACAAAGGCACAGAAAATAGCCTCTCTCTTTCTCTGGAGATATGCTTGAAAGATAAACAGTGGAAAATCCATGTCAAAATAATTTGTCATTTGATTCTGTATCCTTAGGGCTAGATCTTGTGCAGATGGCTAAAAAGCAACATCAGTCAATGAAGTTCTTGATACACCTGGGGCATGGGGATGAGAATGTCAAGTTTGGAAAGTTTGGTTAGGTGACTCCTTACAAGCAAACAACGTAACTGGTATAATACAAGGTGCAATAGGGTAAGAACTCTATCTTCATTTGGATTTAGATCAGTTGTACTGAATGAGGGTTTTAGGGGAAGGGTGATTTGTATGTGAGGAAGCTCTCAACTTTGATAACTCAAAGTCTACTATCATTAGCAGGACCACTGCAGCATGTTCAGTAATTGAACCTTTCTGGAGAACCAGCAGCTTTCTCAGTAGGAAAATTCTGTTTTACTTTTTCTATAATGAGGCTGATTACCTTAAATTTTGCTGTTTGGCAAATTCCACCTGCAAATTCCAGATGCTACTGCAGCTGCTTCCATGTATTTTTTCCTCTTTCCCCAATAAAGAAAATTACTAGCTTCATTTTTAATACATATGGAGCAGCAGAAAGTGCTGAACTATTACTACATATGCAGATGCTTGGGACAAGAGGTTTTTAAAGATAGTTGGGTACCTATAAAAACAAGATAGGGAAGAAAAGACTCAGAAGGCATGTCTACACATGCTATTAATGTTCAAGAAGGTTACTGCACATTAAAATAAGGTGCAGTAAACTGTACCTGGGAAGGAGACTATGCCTGACCTGCTTGGGGACAAATTTGCATCCAACCAGAAGAGTTGAGACCTGGCATGCTCCTGCCCCCTTGCTCTGTTCTTCTCTGCTTCAGCTCCTAGGTGCCAGTCCAGGGATGACAAGGGGCACAGGGCTGGTCCTGATCCCCATGGGTGGGGGCAAGCAGTCCTGTGGGGATTGGGTAGGGTCCCTGCCTAGTGAGGATGCTGCCTGGCAACCATGTGGGGATCAGAAGGGTGCCTCCTGATCACCACACAGCTGCCAGGCAGTGTCTCCACTGTGCAGAGTTGTCTCAGTCACACAGGGATCAGGAACCCTCCTGATCCCCACATGGCTGCCAAGTGGGCACCTCTCTTGGCTACATGGGGATCGGGATGTCCTGGATCCCCACATAGCTGACAGGCAACATCCCCTTCTAGGCAAGAATACCTGTGGGTGGTCGCTGATCCATGGGAGCTCCCTGCTCACAGCCGCCACACTCCCGCCACCAGCGCACTCCCACTAGCGCAGCCATGCCCCCCCGCAACAGCCACCAGGGGCACGCACCATTCATGGCTAGGATCAAAGGATCTGAGCAAGATAAGCACCCAGATGTTCCTTGAAAGAGTCCAGAGTGGGTTCTTGCACCACCTCTGAGGAAAGTCTCTTCCAGGCCATTCGGGGCTTGGACAGTAAAGAAGTTTTTCCTTATGTCCAGCCTAAAATGGTGTTGCAGGAGTTTCTGACTGTTGGACCTTGTCTTCCCATGGGGTGCCCTGGTGAACAGACATTCTCCCAGTTCCTAATACACACCCCTTATGTACTTATAGGCTGCCACCAAGTCATCCCTGAGCCTACCCTTCTCCCAGCTGAAGAGTCCTATAGCTCACGGCCTCTTTTTATAAGGCCTGTTCTCTTACCCTCTGATCATGTGCGTGGCTCTCCTCTGAACTCTTTCAAGCTTCTCCACATCCTTCCTAAATTGTGGAGCCCAAAACTAGATGCACTACTCCAGCTGCAGCCTCACCATGGCCAACTACAGTGGAAAGATGACATCCTGGGTCTTGCTTGAGATAGACCAGTAGATGTAAGCCAGAGTTTTATTTGCATTGCCAGCTGCAGTATCATATTGGTGGCTTATATTCATTTTGTGATCAATCATGACCCTGAAGTCTCTTTCGGTCATGGTGCTAGCAAATGTAGCATTGCCAAGCCTATAAGTGTGATTCAAGTTATTATTCCCATGGAACACCTTGCATTTCTCTGTATTGGATGCCATCAGGTTTTCATCTGCCCACCTTGCAAGCCTATAAAGGTCTGCCTAGACCACCAGCTAATCCTCAAGTGTGGAAACTCTTCCCCAAAATGTGGTGTCATCAGAGAACTTGGCCCAGTGCCTCCTCCTGTGGTGGCAGTGCCCCCCCCCAAGACTGCCTGGGTGGGGTGTTACCAGGTGGGTGCCACCCGGGGTGCTGCCACCATGAAGGGAATGTATTGCTACAATTTGTCACATAGCAAGCTAAAATATATTGGATATGTTTTACTTCGCTATGTAACAAAGTCATTTAATGCTAAATATTCCACCACGCATGTATAGCATGACAAAATTAAAATGTTTTATGCTGCTGCATATGTAAATGGTGACACCATTAAAATAGTTTTAAAAGGCAACTGAACCACTTAAAAGGCCAAGTATGTCATGTGTACAAGCACCCTAAAGCATCTCATGTAGATGCACCTAGAGAGGGACACCGGCAGAATGGATTCAAAAGCAACAACCAGAACATGCCCTATTTTAATCTATGGTGTATTTAGTAAAAGATGGTTAAAAAATAAGTACCATATGATGTATCGCAAAGGTCTGAATGATATGAAATGATTAAATGGAGGAATAAGAATAAGGAAATCATTACATTTTGGTATTATGTTAAGGCATTGGCAAATATCCTACTTTGTGATCTTTTGGGCACACTATAATACAAATAAACAATAATAAAGAATAAATTAATCAGAAGCGCATGTTATTAATCCATTTGCCATTCACAGGAGGTAAATCAGTGGCTTTTCCAGGAAACTTTGCTCATAGGAATTAACTCACCTTTGACTCCTTGTCTCTTCTCAATAATAGAATAAAGAGAAGGCTTTCCTTGAATCCCTGTATGTTCAAGCTACACTTAGAAAATGTGAGAGTTCCTAAATTACCCATTTTTAAGCTTTACATTAAAAAAAGTTTCTACTTCTTAATTTTAGCCAAAATATCTTAATTCTCTTGAAATAGTAATTTAGGATTACAGTATGAATGCAAGAATAAATCAATGAAACCAAAAGATGAAGTAAAACAGAAATTAAAAGAAACTATTGTACACACAAACACCTGCATAATGATGAGGCAAAAGAAAAAAGTAAAGGCATTAAATATTTAAAACTTAACAGCTCAGGGACTGATGTTTTCTTTAATAATATAGAAAGCATATGGACAGTTCAAGTTCATGTCCTTCAACACATCTGAATAATATAATCACTTACAATTCCCCTCCCAATTCAGTTTAATTAGAAATGTTTCATCACAACCCAAGCCATGAAAAAATCCTCAGACAAACTGTCCACATTTTTAAAGTGTAGGCGGCAATGTGAATAATTTGCTCCAGTGTTGATAGGGTCAATGAGTCACAAGTCCTTTGATAGTTGTAGCTTTCCTCTCTAACATAACTGGATCACAGATTACATTTTTAAATAAGATTATTGTGTTATGCCAAATTCTTTATAAAATAATGAGATCTTAGACACTTTCAAATGAAAGTATCTCTTATTTCTCTCTGCATGGCTGTAGATTAAAAGCATTGGAGAACAGATTTAAATTCCATATAGAAATGCATTATAAAACATGAATTATTATAATCAGAGAATGTATCAATGTATATACTTAATGTTGACTAATATTTTCCATCATAAGACCCTCTTTTCAATTACTTGTATCTTTATGTATAACTTAATCCAACACTTTAAGCATTTGGGTTCAAATTTTCCTTGGTGGGTATCTTTCTTGGCTAATAATGCATGTGGGTATGTTTTGGGAGGTGATCTTTGGTCATAAATGTTCATCCATTTTTCAGAACAAAAGTTAGAGGGAAAATATGATTTGTTTTGTGCTAGTTCCTCTTTGCTGGGAACATCTACATGTGCAATTAATGTGAACCAATAAACCCTGGAGCTTTAAGTACGTGCCTTTGAATGTATGCCCGGGTGCAAAATCTCCACAGCATATTGCTCTGGAGTTTATTCATGCACACTACATGAAGCCCAGTTGAAACAGTTCAGGCTGGCAGGGAACCCAGGGGTCAGCTTACCATCGCAGGACTGCTTTGACTGAGCTAGCTAGCAGGCAGCCTCCATGCTGAGGCACACTGCACCCCAGCAAGCTTCAAAGCAGCACATGGAGACAGAGGAGCAGCCAGCCCAGAGCTGCTCCCCTATCTCCTCATACCTCAACACAAGGGCTCAGCAGTGCATGGAGATGGGGAAGAAGCCAGCTCTAGGTTGATTGCTCCTCCGTCTCTGCATGCTTCAGTGTGGGGGCTCCGCAGTGGAGCTGCCATGCTGAGGCACACAGAGACATAGGAATAGCCAGCCTAGGACTGGATGCTCCCCTGTCTCAAGGCACACTGCACCCCAGCTAGCTGCTCTGTGATTTTGACTAAATCTGACCACATTATGACAATCTAAAAATATTCTCTCATGAACAATTTCATTAAAGACATATTAAAATTAAGCAAATTAATTCCCCAAAATTCCATGTTCCAGAACACTGGATGAGGCTAGAGTACCATAAAAAAATACCATGTGCTTGACATTGAAATTTTAACTTTCTTAAAATGTGCTTTGTGGCATGTAACTGTGGGCTAGAACTGTGCAAAATGTATGTATGGCTTGCATTTATATTTGATATTCAGTTTCCATATTTCTAATCTTGTGGAATTACAATAGTAGTGTTCAACCTATCCAGCCCCATGAATGAGATAAGTGGTGTGGGGCTGTTCCATGAGCTGGGTGACTGGCTGGTCTGCAGGTATGATCTGCTGCATTGGCCAAACCCCACACTGTAATGTGGGGACACGTCATTCAGCCAGTGAACCTCCCCAAAGTCCACCACTCCCCCACTGCCAAATATACAGAGCCATGAGGAGCCCTATGAGCCAGATGGCACAGCTCGCTGGACCAGATTTAGCTAAAGCTAAAGCTGCGTTGTACATCACTGGCCTACAACAATTATTGAGTCTGAACTGATCTATTGTGATTACCATGTACTGTGTTTGATTTTCATACTGCGTCATTCCCTAGCATAGCATATTCAGAAAACAGGGTTAATCAAGTAAAGAATCAACTGTTACCTGTGGTATGTTGCCTCAGGAAACAGACATAGCAATTTGCTTTACAGTATTCATTATGTAAACTGATGGGTCAATTCAGTGATGTCAGGCCAATGGAGAAGTCACAGAAGAAGAACCAAAGGCAGCACTACATTTCTGTTACCCAAGTAAGTATTAAGAAAGAAAAAAAACATTTAAATGGTTTGGGATTTAGGTAAGGGACTTGGAAACTATGGTGATAGGTAGAGAAGAAATAGTTATATTTCCTGAATCCCAGATTTATACCCATTCAACAAGGCAAGAAGCTGTTCCCTCTGTGTACTTCCACTATCTTTTTCTAAAGTTAAGGTGTTTACATATCTTTTCTCTGGTTCTGAGATGAAGAATCCTTCTGATTCTGTTAGTATAAAAATGGGAACATAATATATTTGTTTGACTATAAGATGACAACCCCCCCAAAAAAATTAGAATCTATATATGGAAAATATATACATTTCTTATAACTTTCCAAGTCTAAAATATAATTATTGGAGGCTTGCCTTCCCACTGCTACAGCAGGAAAAATAAATTTGGCGGGTTCAGGTGCTCCCCCAACTTCTACCATACAGAAAGGATCCATGTGCTAATTAGTCTCCCATACATGACTGGGACCAGGTGTCTGGTCATGAGTTCAGGGATCCTATTTATATTTTTAAAATTTATATGCAGATGAGGCAGAGGACAACCTGGTCCAGCTTCACCTCTTGTAGGGCAGGGCCATACTAATCATATGTGACAGACTGAGAGAGGGTGATAGAGGGATTCTGGGTGAACTGTTTGGGCTCCTGTTTGCTGATGTTTGCCAGACATGTAAGGCTTGTGAAGAACCATCAGAAATGGGAAAGAAAGATATAGCTAAGCTGTGGGAGTGAAGAGGAAGTTCAAATGCATGCAGTGTAGTGGCTCACCATGACTTGAAAAGGAATTGACGCTAAGAGGAACTGAGGACAATGAGCACTACCATTTTTTTCTTATTCAGGTGTACTATATTAACCTATCCTTGAGGTAGCCTCCGATCAGTATGTTTGCCCAGTATGTGCTACATGTTTTTAACCTTGCTCAGTGTTAATCAGTTCTATAGTTAGTTTGGCAGGCCACTAGGGGGCACTCCTGCATTGAGTCGCCCACCTCCCTGCGCCCGACCACCTTTCAGGCTCCGAATGACTCCTTACCCCCCTAACTTATATAGCCCCTGTGACCTCATTCACCTGGTCCAGTGGAGGTCAGCCCCAGTTGGCTTTCAGCCAACCAATTTGAAATACATCATCTGTCACCGGGCAGATTCCAGCTCACCAGGTAGATGCCCCTCACCCAGGTGGCTGATTCCAGTCACGTAGGCAGAGGGAGCAGGTTTCCCCCCTCCCTCAGGAATGCAGCCAGCTCAGGTTACCTAAAGAGACATTCTGAGGTGTGAATCCTCTGTGCTGGCCCATCTAATGACATTGTCACAGGGCAGAGATTTTGGGGAGAAACCAAAGTGGCTTTCTGCCACACTTAGCAGCAGTTTAATGATGGAGAGTGTGTTTAATGAGGTTTCCTTGTATTCAGATATTAAATGATTAACTTTTATCTCTCTTGCTGAATGGAGGAAAAAGACCTCATTTTATATTTGGGAGCAAATATGGTATTCTCTTAGTTCATCTTCATATACCTGCAATGTATTATTCACAAAGATGAGTAATAACGCTTTTGCTAAAGAGAAAAACTTTATTTCCTAGTTCTGATCCAATAGCTGTATATACAGAAGATAGGGTCTTTATTTATTTCTAGCAAATAAACAGAAGTAGAAGGTCATCTAGTTCATAATCCATAATCTAGCTTCATTCCATGACATTCATCTCAGCTGCTGCCATCTACATGTCACTTTTGAATGCCTATTGAAAAAACCCTTACCCTGAAGACAGCCACTGAGTTCAGTGCAGCTACTTGCAAAACAAGTGGTTGCTCATGCAAGGTAGCAGCCTTCAATGAGCACAGATCTTGAAAATATTGTAGAACTCCTAAATTATTGTTAGTAATCCATAAATGTATTATTATGATCTACTTTCCCTGGCATCATTTCCTTGTTTTGGTCATATAGCTACTGGAACAAACGGTGAATTTGGTTACCAATAAATAAAGACCAAGTAATGGGGATATTTTCTGGCAAAAAAAGGACAGAGGGACAATTGACAAATGGACCGTCACAACATCTACATTTTAGTTGTCTGATTCCTGCACTGGAATTTACAAAACCGTAGTCAATGCTTTGGTTCTATATACCATGCAGGGGAGAGGTAGGTGCCCAGGAGTTATGTCCTTGCTCCAGTATTGGTTATGCATTTGGTACTGGATAGACATTGGATGAAAATGAGAATAGTTTGGGCAGAAATCAAAAACCAGGACTTCCCACTCTAATGATGGCCAAAGATTTATTTCCAGGACCTTGTGAAAATGTGGGTACTATTACAATGAAATAGGATTAATCCAAGAAGAATGTTCTAGATAGAATTGCTTTGATGAAATATAGGGGAGAAAAACACAAGTACTTTTAGGAACAATACTTTTTTCTTCATTCCCTATATAGTCCTTTGATTGGTGTTAAAATAAAGTAACTATATCTGTGATTCTTTGCCATGGTTGTATGATCATTCAGATCTATAAAACCAAAAACTTTAAATGTGTTAAAATTCATTCAAAATTATGAGGAAATATTGTTACATTACTGTGTCAATAACTTTGCAGAATGTAATTTTTAACAATCTGTCACTTGTGCCACCTAGGATAAGTGCCCCTAAGTAAGTTATCAAAGAGTAATAATTATCTTCTCACCAGTGCCATATGTTACACTTCTAAGTATCCACAATGCAGCAGGCTTAAAATAGACAGTTATAAATATCCTGCAGAGCATCTCATTCCACTGTTGTCTCTCTTAAATAAAGGACAGGAACTCTAATAATTAGGAAAAATAACCTTTGAAAAAAGAAGCAATGTATAAATCTTTGGCGGAATCTTACCTCTTTATTCAGTTATTCATATAACTCAAAATCTTTGACAGCATCTTTGCACCTCACTGCCCCAGTTTAGGCTTTTGTAATGAAATCACAAGCTTGAAAATGCCTAAATTTATACATATCCAAATGTGTATTAACAATCCATGCAAAATTAAAACAATCTAAAATATAGTGCATTCTAAAATTTTCATTGTTCATTATATCAGCGTCATATTATATCCTGAATTCCAGCTCTCACCCCATATACAAAACAAGTTCAGTATAAAAATACAAACTATATTCGTACTGACAAACAGCCATCTTTGCATTCAAAATCAGTGACTAGCAACACAAGTAAAAGGAAAAGATGAATCAAGGACATTAAGTTTCTCTCCTCTTTAAAAACAAAACAAAAGGTATCTCTAATATCAAGATAACTATCTATACTTGTATCTTGTCATAGCTAGCTGAGGTCAATGCACTATCTACCCCCTGGGGTTTATCTGAAACTAGTTACAATGAGGTCAAAACTACCAATGGCTTGCCTCCTCCAGGATTTTACACTGAGATCACTATCTAGATTTACCTATCCTGATGTAAAAACACAACTTTTTCTGCACTGAGGACATAGCTTAAACAAATCCTTTTTTATTATAAAAGCTGCCATTAGAACCCAGAGCCAGGACACAGGAATTTGTATTTCAAGTACTCACCTAATACATTCTCATTTGGTCAGCTGAATAGTCAGTTCAATGCTCTTTCACTGCTGGATAGGAGAGTGCTGCTGAAGTCAAAGGGAAATAGTGATTGTAAGGGTAAAAGAATCAGGCCCAGTGCCTGAGAAGAATGAAAAGTATTGTTAAGCAGAATCATAATTGTACTCCTGTTTCAGGGAGTTGAAGTCTGTCAAAAGGTAGGCTTAGTAAGTCACCTCTCTGCCAAAGGTTTGGGGGTTTTTTCCTTGTTTTCTCAGATGATCTGTTATGTAACTGTTTGCAATATAAGCCTGATCCTACTTTTGCTGACTAGAAAGAGATTAGTTCTCAACTTCAATAGGAACAGCATTAGGCCTGATTCAGCAAAGAATATAGGCATGTGACTAAGTCCATCCCTATTCAGCAACGCACCTAAGTAGGATGAAAAGCACTATATAAAGATAGTGATCACATGTGCTAAAATTTTATACAAGACACAGAGAATGCAATAGTTAGCTGGGTACAAAATCCTTTATCTAGCATATGGAAACATGAGATATGGTGAAATGTAACATTTCTTATTTGGATTTCAAGCTGCAGCTTAGCAAGGCAAAATTTGGAAACATTTGCTACTCTGTGACCTTAATTTATACCCAGCATAATCAAATAAAAAAAATTTGAGATATCAACACTGAAATCAGGGCAGATGGCAAACTCTGAATTTAGAGGTTAAACAGAGCCTCCTCTCATGGCCCCCTTCTTCATCCCTGGTCATACAGTATATTTGCCAGAGTCTATCTTAAATGAGATCAAAGTATCGCATTAAGCCCATATTATTACTTTTCTCAACACAGCAGAGTTATACAAAAGAGGTCTTTAAGTATATTTTATTTTAAAAGATTGTAGCCTTCTCTTTCATAGTTTTATAGTTGGTAGGGTCAGAAGGGACCTAAGCAGATCATCAAGTCCAACACCCCGCCATGGGCAGAAAAGAATGCTGAGGTCAAATGACCCCAGCAGGGTGTCTATCTAGCCTCTTTTTAAAGACCCCCAGGGTAGGAGCCAGCACCATTTCCCTTGGAACTTGGTTCCAGATCCTAGCTGGCCTGACTGTGAAGTAGCGCCTCTGATATCTAGCCTGAATCTACTTTCCATCAACTTTTGGCCAGTTTATAAATGGCCACCAGATCCCCTGTCAGCCTTCTCTTGTGGAGGCTGAACAGGTTCAAGTCCCATA
>NW_017728906.1:101795129-101813173 GCF_001723895.1 Crocodylus porosus
GGGACCACATTGGCCCTTTTCTAGTCCTCTGGCATCTCACCAGAGCATCATGAGTGCTCATAAAGCTCCCGCAATGACCTCTGCTAATTCCCTCAGCACTCTGGGGTGGAGATCATTAGGACTAGTTGATTTGAACATGTCCAGTCCCACCAGAAGTTCCCTGACTAGGTCCTCTCTGACCCTGGGTTTGGCTGTGCCTCCCCTGGGACCATCACAGATCCCAGTGTGAGTGATGACCTGGTCCCTGCTCAGAAACATGGAGGCAAAGAAATTGTGAAATAGGTTAGCTTTATTAGCTTTTATCCTTTAAAAATTCAAATTGATCTCTCTAGCAGGCTTTGGAAGTTCAGCAACTTTGAAATAAGTTTTGGGTGAGTCACATTATATCCAATGGCACTGACCCATAAATAAAAGCAAATCCATGGTGTATCATGAAACAGAAGACAACCTCAATCAGGGGAGCTTGCTTCAGTAGGTCTAGGAGATGTCTAAAGATGTATATATATTAGATAAGAAAAATTTAAAAGTTTTATTAAGGATACAATCAGAGCAAGCTCCTGGTTTCTAAATAGTTCCAAAGACCTAGCAACTTGGAGCTTCCAGAAGAGCAAGCTGTACTTCACCACCCATTTCCTGGTAACTATGAATTAAAACATTTCTAAGTCACTGCAAACTCACTGATAAAGGCTTTCAAGCCAGTTGATTAGTAACAGATATGGATGCCAACGATGATAACAGTGGTGCTACCTGGAGCTATTACACTCAGGAAGAAAGGCTTTAAGGCTAGCAAATTCCTCACAGCTTTGGTTACATTCCTTACAAGGCTCCAATTAATCAACTGAAATATATAGGCCCCAAAAGGTGACCTACGTTAGGGTAGGTTGCACCAGTGCCTCTGCCCATGGATTGCTCTTTTTAAAGGTTATAAAGTCATCCCTGTGACATTCTGCTGAAAGCAGAGCTTTAACATATGGCTGTTTTCAACTTCAGCTCTTGTGACTGGACTTAGGCCAAGCCTTCTGTAGCTATCTTGATTCTTTCTCATAGCTGACACCTCCTTATGGTTCATGTCCTCCCACCACCCTTAAGACCCTGCCACTGGTAATTCTCTGCATTCACTTCCTTTGCTCACCAAAGTACCCTCAGTTTCATTGGGTGCATCTACATGAGCGATTACTGTGAATGAAGAAACTCCAGGGCTTATTGCCCCAGAGCTCATTGCTCCTAGGCATGCTGTTTGAATGTGTCCCCAGGAGCAATAAACTTTGGAGCGATCAGAGCCGGAATTCATTCATGCACAGCATGTTGAACTGGGCTGGAATAGCCCTCACTGGCCAGGATCCAGGGGGTCAGCCTACCAGCCCAGGGCAGCTTCCACTGAATCAATATGATGCATAGGGGCTGGGTGGAGCCTGAGGATGCTAGGCAGGCAAATAGCCCCCACACTGAAGCACCCTCAGCCAACCCCTCCAACAACTATATGTGCACTGCTGTAGCATTTTTTACTACACAGCAGGATAAATAAAAGTTTACTCCAGCCTAACAGGGATGCACATGTAGATGCCAAGATGTTTACTGCACAGCTAATTAGTCAACCACACAGGAAACATCTCAGGTCAACATACCCATTGTTTCTCAGGCTGCTACCTCTGTTCAGGCCATTGCTGATGCCCTGAGTTTTTCCCCCAACACTACCAGTAACTCTCCTACCTGGCTCTGGTAAAGATCTTTAGGAGCCTCTTGGTGATGGCTTGAAAACCCAGTCCTTCTACAGTCTCCCTGTACAGAAATGTCCTGCTGGCTTCCACTAAAATAAATTAGGTCCTCGTGTGTTGAAAATGAAAGGAAGGAAACCATGTAATGTGCAAAAGGACAGTTTAATCATTTTCCTTATTTAGTAATAACAAGGAAAGCCATTACTGGGTAGTGGAGCAAGACTGTAGTAGCTCAAGACAAAAAATGCTTATGAGGTATTGTAGCTTTCTGCCTGCACATGGATGATTTTTAAAGAGCACTTTTGACACTCCTCCTAAGTCAGAAGCATAACTGAAGGGGGGTATAAAAATTGCAGGTCCAAGTGGCAATTGGATGTACTGTTGCCATAAACATAAACACTCTATCTGTCAGTGCTGCCCCTCATGCTACTATCCAGTGCACGGAACTGCCCTGCAGTGCTTCTGCTCTCACTATTCTGATGTGGCTATGCAACAATGAAGTATATGCATGTCACCCGGCTAAGTCCTGCTGTTGCTGCATGTGTCCATGTGCATTAGTGTGCCATGGTTACAGTGCATTAAATAGAACCTGTAATAACAGGTATTAACTAAATTCTCATTAACCGGCCATACTGTACAGTAGCACCAATGCATGCCTTTTTAGTGATGCTAATGTACAGTAGACTAGTTCTACTGTGCATTAATGCAGTAGCATGGCTTTTGCCATGATGTCCTAATGCACAGTAGAATTAATCCAGTGAGCATTTTGCATCTTGTGTAGACACACAGAGTGAAACACATACTGCACTATCTGGGGGCAGTAGAATAGCTGATTCCTCATGGGTCATTTATGTGAAAGACTGAAGCATATACTGTTGTTGGGAATTAGTATGAAAATATTAATTATTATTTTGCTTAGTTTTCTCATTGAGACAGTGCAGTGGCAGATTGGTTAAGCATTTCACTATAGCTCCTGGGATGTGAGTCCAATTTATCTTCTAGCTTCATGCTGAAAGCCACTCAGAGATGTCCCAGGTGCAAATGAGCCATTTAGACAAGGAAATCAAAGGGAGCCAGAGATTATGCTAGCCACATAATATAAGCTACCCCCTTGTGTGCTGTTGACTGTGGAAACTGTGGCATGCATTAAGCACATTAGCCCAATGGAACTTTTATGGTCAGGCCAACAAAGATTGAATGCTACCTAACTTTCTCATTAATCTGGGGCTAGAAATAGATGTCACCAAATGAAGCAAGTCATCTGTGCCAGGACATATCAGAGAGATCTCAGAGATATGTCTTGGTAATTGGGGGAAACACATTCAGTAGGCCTTCCCAGGACTTGAGGGCCCTGATCCTACACAGAAAATCCAAGGATACACAGGACTGGGATCAAGCCTTTGCCTCAGGGAGATGGAAAGTGAGGGCAGCCCTATAAAGCAAACAAACATCCACCACATGAAAGCAATGTGGGCATTTGTTTTATAAAAATAGGTATGAACATCATTTGTGTTTTTTTACTTCACCCTGCCAGAAAAATGTTTATGGCAGCACAAAAGTGAGGAAAGGCAATGTCTATTTCCATGTCTCTACATTCCTTTTATTATAGAAATTGCTGTTTTTCATATTTTCTGGACTCAGTGCCTAAAAAAAAACATCTACAGAACACAATCAAACACAATGCTTTTAACTCTTATGAAAATCATTCCTGGCACATGAAAAGAGGAAGTACTGTTTGAGGCAACTCAATGCTGAAATGTAGGTCCATAAACCAATTTTATCTACAATACTCATCTGGTATCATGTGGATGATACATTTTCATTTCTATAATCTTGTTTTCTTCCAATCCATTAGAACTTTGAGTATCCATTGCATTATTTTATTTATATTAGTTTTATTCTACAGTAAGTTTCCCTGGGTTACTTATATAGGAATGCAATATCTGAGAGTAAAACATTCTTTAAATTTTACCAGCAAGAGCAAATTAACTGAAATTGAAATTAGAATGGGAGTTAGGAATATGTATTTTTCCGATACGGCTTTTTAACATGCAAATAATATAGCAGGAGATGTAGTGAATTCTTCATCCTTCACATGTTAAATCCGGTTTGGATGATTTTCAAAAAGATTCTTGGTAGGTCAAAGACAGGTTATGAAACAAATGCAGGAAATATTTGAACAAAATACTGTGGCCTTTATTTTGCAGGTGGGGCAATTAAATGATCCTGGTTGTTCCTTCTTCTAACAACTAGGATCATCTCATGTAACAAAAATGAAAATTGGCTGGAGTCCATCTACATTCCTAGCATAGTCTGCATCTTTTGTTGGAATCTGCTTATCTGCAGTCCTAGAGAATTTAAGGATAGGTAGACATTATGGCTCAAATATATAGATTCCTATAGTGTTACAAGATTCGTCTTCAGACATATTCAGAAGTTGTTCTCAGCATTCTAGATAACTGAGTAGTTCAGGCTATTTGTGTAATTTCTTCAATCAAAGAAGATTATTGCAATGCCCAAACATTCAGAATTAATCTTTCTTGACTAGTGATGAAGGCCTCTAGGATTTACGGGAAAGTTAAATATTAGATTTTAAATAAAGATCTTGCAATTACATTTAGCATGATTGTGAAAAGCATAGGTCCTGTGCTAGAGGGGCTCCTACCCTCTCTTTATGGTGCACCCATGAAGGGACCAGACATTTAGAAGGTTATTTTTGGCAAAATGAGTGACTGATGCCTCCCAAGTGTGGAAGGAGCATCAGATCACCACTGGGCAGTGGGGAGGTCCCCCAATGGCCAATCATTAATTGGGTAAGGAGGGTCCCCCAGCAGCTGATCGCCAAGCCAGTGGCAAAACTAAAAGTACACTTCTGCCGGCACTTCCGGTTTCGTGGCTTGTGCTTCCAGGGGGTGCACGGCCCATCTCAGGGGGTGCACATGTACCTGTGTGCACCCCCTATGCATTACCAATGCTGGGCAGTGCAAGTTACAGATGCCGTAAATATTGTCAGCAGTGTCAGTAGCTTCAGAAAAAATTTATGTAAATTCATCAGACCTCAGTCCCTGTGTAGGGACAGCATTGGAAGAGGCTACTGTTTTGAAAGGATGACTACAGTTTTTCAAAATGACACAGGGTTCGGTACAATCTTGTCAGCATCTTTCACATGGACATAACATCTCTAGGAACAGCCACATCTACTCTCCCCCACTGCAGAACTCTGAATCTTAGAAGGGATAATTTAACCCATATTTTTATGCTACTGGGATATATCGTGTCTCTATGACCATATCCAATTTATGCTCAAAATTTCCAGTGGTCTTGAGCTGACTGTTTGTGCAATTAATATAGAATTGTGCCTCTTGTCTAAACAAATCAACTACTGATTGAGTGCATTAATAAACTTCACATGTGGGTTACAGTACATGTGAACATGTAATAAAATAATACAGCACTGTGTTTCTACAGCACCTGAGAAGAGGGGTGAATGAAGGAGGCCATTATTCTGTGGAGTACAAGTAAAAAGTCATGGACATAACAGCATACAATACTGTAATTGTAGGAAACATTTATGTGTGTGCCCTGTTGATGTGTGTCAAGCAAATACCATTTCCCAACCCAGATTCTGTTATGGAATTTTACATATTATACAACTCCAAGTCCACATCTGACTGAGGACCAAGTTATAATACCAACCAGCTAGGCTAGTTTAAAAAGCAAATCAGATATACAGTCTTGAAAGGATTTTCATTCCAATATTTATCTTAAGCATTCATCTTTGAACGTCTGAGGTCTCTTCTACTTAGATGCATAGAACAATTTGCAGAAATAGTTTTCCATATAGATCACCACTAAATATGCCTTAATTGCACTGGCATAATTTACACATATAGGAGTTCATGTGTGTATAGAAGTATGTAGAATAAAATAAAGGAACAAAGATAAAAATGAGTTGCATAAGTTATGAAAAATACCCAATTCTACATTGCATATTTATGTGTCTATTTGTGCAGGTAGAAGGAGGACTTGGCACATAACTAACATAATAACAAACAAAGTTATTAGCCAGCAACAGATGCACCAATTTTATTAGATTCATTTAGGTGGAGAACTTAAAATGAACTCAATGCATTCAGGTCAATGGCAAAATGAAGCCCATATGGTTTCAGTATTAAATCTCACAGGGTGTGTCTACACATGCGTTTGATAATGAACCAGTTTACTCATGAGCAAATTACTCATGAGTGAATGGTCCCGGGAATGCATCTGCAGGTGCAGGTAAGCAGGGGCAGATTTGCTGCCAATCTGCTCCCACTTCCCAGGGCCCTGCAATGGGTCCCTGCTGCCACTGGGGGGAGGTCCATGCTCTGGCTGCAGCTGTCAGCAGCCAGCAGCTCTATTCAAAAGCCAGCCCCAATTGCTGCTCCCTGGCCAGCCACATCCCTGGCCAGCAGGAGCGTACACAGTGCAGGGTCAGCATGCAGCAGCATGCTCCTCACTGCCTATGCTTCCTCGTGCCATGGCTGCTCCAGCCCCTATACTGGCAGTGATGGCCAGTGCCCCACACTCCTGCTGCCCCATCCCACCAACCACCAGCTGGCCCATGGATTTCTCACCATTCTCCACTCCCCCCACACACAGTGACCACCTGCCCAGCCACCACACACCATCCCAGGGCCACTGCTACACATCTGTGGCCTCAACCCCATCTGCCTTGGCTGACAGGCTCCAGGATGCCAACAATGGACTCCAGGATGCCATCAATGGGGCCACTGTCTGGTGGCATCATGTCATTCAGCACACCTGGGATGACAAGCAGTGGCTGGAGGTCTTCTGCATGAACCAGACCACTATCTGGGATCCCCTGATGCAGCTCCAGCCATGAGAAAGAAACTGTTTGTGTAAGTATGCAACATTTCAGACATAGCTTTCTCTGTACCAGGAGCTGTGAGCTACCAACCTCAGATTGGGGAGTCGGGAATGCACAGGTGCCCAGAGAACATGTAAGTTGGATGAGCAGGCCTGGGTACAAGTGGCTGCCAGATGACACCCCCCCATCCCCACTCACTTCCCTGTGGCCAGTGGGGCACTGGGTGCTGGCAACAGGCAGCCTGTCTCCCCCTACCCCATTTCAAGAGTGGAATAGGCCAGGGTCTTGGTAGAACCTGCTTCCAAATCTCCAGCCCCCTATTGTCCCTCCTCTCCTCCTGCAGGTCAACTGCTCTGCTGTGCCTCCCCCCAGTCCTTGCCCTGCTGAAGATGGCCCTGCCTACCAGTTTGTGTTAGGTCAGCTACCTGTTTGGCATGGGCAAGGACCCTGCTGGGTAGGCTGTCCTGGAAGTGTGCAGTAGTGCCCAGAACATGCTGGGGGGCACTGTCCTCCATGTGTATGATCCCTAGGAGGCAGTAGTGGAGTTCCATGCTATGGAATTCCCCCAGTGCATCAGAGCCCCAGATGTGACCCACATCCCCATCACCTACCCACCCCATAAAGACTGCCTCTATTACAGCTGAAGGGCCTTTCACTCTGTGGTGCTCCAGGCTGTCATGGACTACTTCAGGCCCTTCATGCACATGAGCACTGACTGTGTGAGTACTGCCCACAATACCCAAGTCTTCAGGAACTTTGCCCTGCTAGCCCTGGTGGCAGAGCAGCCGCTTCACGCTGGGGGTGCTGAATCTGCATCTGGGTGCCATGGCAGTCCCACCCTTCCTCATCATGGACCCCACCCAAGGTTCCTTCTAAGGTGCATGCATGCACAGCCACACACAAGTAAAAGGCTGGCCACATACAAACTTTTTTAGACCACGCACCTGCCAGGATAGGAGCTGGGCTGCGGTGTGGGACCAAGGCCAAAATGGTGTATATCATCCAATAGTCATCACCTACATCATGATGCTGTGACCAGGTACTGACTGCTCCACATCTCCTGCCCACCCAGTGGCAGAAGGCACATGGTGTTGTGTGGCTCCCAAGACAATGGCAGCAAGGCTGAGGGACCAGTGCTTAGTGGGCAGCACACTGCTCCCCAGGGGTTTTGTCCCCTCATGCTGGCCTATTCCATCCCCCTGGCAGGGCTGTCACAGAAAGATGTAGCCTCTCTCATGGCAGCCTGGGCCTTTCCAGGGGTGCTGGAGGGTTCCCATTGCTGCATGCACCCTAGGGAAGCACAGGTGACATATGTCTTCTCGATTTGTGCACGGGGTGGGGGTGTGCTTCCTGCTGCATGCTGGGCTCTGTGCCCCACTGCAGCTGCCTTGGGAGCTGTATGTAAATCCGTGTGCCTCCTGCTGCCAGGTGGGCAAGGGATGTGGCGCAGTCAGCACACAGAAGGCACATGGTGTCACATGCAGCTCCCAAGGTAATGGCAGCAGGACGTAGAGCCCAGTGTGCAACAGGCAGCCTGCCTCCACCCTGAGCACAAATCCAGGGCAGGGCACATACCCCACATGCCTCCCCTAGGGGTATGCACAGTGGCACGGAGCTACACACCCCCACACACGCAGCTCTGGATAAGCTTCCTGTGACTCCGTCCCATGACCCACCCCAGTCCCAGGGTCCCATCCACGCCATCCCCTGTCCCACTCCCTCCCTCACCCTGAGGGCCTTGATCTACACCCCCACCCCTTCCCTCTCCAAATATGAGAACATGAAATTATTTGGTATAAAATAAGACCACTATTTTTTCTTATTCTCAAATGCAATCTTCTTCTTTCCACCGAGCCAAGTCCAGAATAACTTACTAGATGCAAAGCTGGTTTTTGTTCTAATTCTTTGTTTTGATTTTTTGTTTTTAAAGATCAATATTGATAAATAATTCAATTAACATTCACTTTGTACTAGAATCTGTTTTCTGCTTCCAGTATTTCTTTTACTTCTTAACACAAAGCAAATGAAATGCTTTTAATTTTTCATAATGTAGCATATTTTTTCTCTCTCTGAGAGCCACTTTAATTAAAGTGCCATAGTATCTCATGTATCAATGTCCCTAAGCCTCAAAATTGTGGTGGGGGTGCTTGAACTAAAGTATTGGGATGCTGATACCTGAGACACAGGGGCTGGCTTGAGCGTGGTAATTGCCACACTCCAATGTGTTGTAATTACAATGTGTCACAGCAGCCTCTGTGTTCATGTACAGCTACCCAGAGGGGACAAGGCAGAAAGTAATGGTTTTAAATTATAACAAGGAAAATTTATGTGGGATATTTGAAAGAACATTCTTACTATGGTGGTAATGTACTGGAAAAGTTCATGTCACTGGAGAGTTTAAAGTGTAAATTAGGCAAACATTTGGCCAGGATGGTTTAGACAGGGATATTCCTACCTTTCACAGATGGTTGGATTACATGACCTGGGGTGAGCAATTATTTCAAGCAGAGGGCTGCTTACCAAGTTTTGACAAGCTGTCAAGGGCTGCATGGGTAGCCCCGCCCCTTGACAGGTGCCCCCTCCCTGATTGCCATCCTGGGACCAGAAGTCCCACCCCCTAACCCCCAACTTTTGCTACCAGAAGTCCCTCCCCTTGCCCCCAGAAGTAATCCTTTCAGCAATGGGTTTTGCCATCTCAGAACCAGAAAAATACCAAATTATATTTTATAAATCAAACATCTACAACATTAATTAATTTGATGTCAAAAAATCTATTTGTCCTGGTTTACATGTGTTTGTGTAGTGTACATAGAAGTGATTGCACATTAGCTTAACATGAAATCTTAGTCTTGTAAACTCTGGGGGTGTGAGGGGCATGGAGGATGTGTATAGGTTTGTGGGGGGCTGTGGGTGTGTGGGTATGTGGATGAGGGTGTGAGTGTGTATGGAAGGGTGGATAGGTGTGGGATGAGGAAGCATGTGGGTGATTGTGCATATGTGGGGTGTGGGTGGGTATGAAATTTGTTGGGGGCTGTGTGTGGGGGTGGGTAGCTGAGGTGTGTGAAGGGGTGTGGGGATCTGTGTGTATGGCATTGTGAGGGGGTGGTGGGTACATATGCATGTGGGGGGTGCTTGTGGGACTCATCCTACGAACACAGACACACACAATGTGCTTGCCTCACTATGCGTGCATGCGCACACACACACACACACACACACACACACACACATACACACTCTATGTGTTTGCTTCATTGCTGTCTTTCTCCCTGCTTCTTTCATTGCATGCTCATGCAAATACACATACATCCTGGCCCCAGGGTATGGGCACACCCATACTCCCACAATTCAGTGATGCAGCCGGGGGCCATGTGGTGCTGGAGCAGCCGTGTGCAGGGAAAGCTGTGGCAGGAAGAGACTTCCAGGTGCAGGATGAGGGTGGGAGAGGGCTGGGAGTGGAGCAGGGCCAGGCTGGCCTTTCTCCTAACCTGCCAGGCTGGCCTTTCTCTGGACCCACCAGCTTCCCCTGGGTCCTACTGCCCCTGTCTCCCTGTCATCTTTGACAGGGAGCCAGGAGCAGATACATATTAATTTTCTAAACTTTGCAGGTGCCCCACAGACAAGACAGAATGGCCTGGTGGGACAGATGCAGCCTGTGGGCCATATTTTACCTGCCCCTGACATGACTTCCTAAGGTCTCTGATAGCCCTATTTTTCTATGATACAACGTGGCCTCACTTCAGGACAAGGAAAGACAATTTGCACCAGCTCTCTTCTACTAAGAAAAATGCATAGAAATATCATGTTTGAATTAAAGCCCTTCAAAGTGTTTTCACCAATGCACTTTTTCTGTTAATTTACCATAAATCTTTCAAGAATACTATGGGGAGTAAACTATAGCTTGACACCAATGAATGGTTCATTTCTATCTTGAAATACAGTGGCTGATTTTTTTTAATGTTATCCTAGCTGAATATTCAATTCCTATCAATAAAAAAACTGTTAAAAAACCCAACTCCACACAAGGAAACCCTGAAGCAAGCTTTTAAGGGTTGGTCAACTTTTGACTTTACTTCAGCCAATCATTGAGATAATATCTAAATGTGACTTGGGAACTTATTTGATAAATAAAAGCCTGAGAATACTTTCTGACCAATTCAAATTGCAAAATGTTATTCCTACATGCATGCTTTTTCTAAGTAAACTGTTCTGGTTAGAGAAAATGCTAACAGATCTGTTTAATGAAATACCATTTTTCTTGTGTATATGGCCAAAAATAACTCTGACTTTATGGTGGTGCCTGTTGCTAAAGTTGCTTATAAATTTTTATTTGAAGACTCTGTTTTCAGTTGTTTGTAACTCTGGCAAAAGTTCAAGTATACAGATTAACATTTTTTATGTTGTACTAAAGTTCCATTTAAATGATTTACCTGTTTCCAATAATAAGATTAGGAGGAAAATATGCTTTTTTGCCCTTGCTAAAAATTCTTGTATTTATTTCAGTGAGTTCTAGTGACACAATGATTTCAATAAGTGATTTGAAATTTGGAGGGCTATGGATCCATTGCCTTTCTTTCCTGATTGTTGTCCTTTCTCTGAGAAATCCTAGTTTATACAGTTTGGTAGACACCTGTTAAGAGTCTGGCTGCAGATTCTATCTGTACTGAGTGTGCTCGACCTCCTCAGCTTGTATGATTTCTCGACTGCAATGTGTCCTACTCATTCTCAGTGACTCAGTAAGATTAAGCCCATGAATAGAGGGACGGAGCAGGACTGTTCCAAAAATTATTTCTCACTTCTATTGGGGGATGCTCTAGGTTCAGTTTTCAGAAGAAAGAGCAGGGAACACATTTGTTTTGTGTTTTCAGTACTCTAGTACTGTTACTGAAGAGGGAAGAAGAAACAGGGACAGGCATAGTACATGAGAAAGTGAGAACAGGAAAAAGGTGGGGAAAGGGGTTCATGAACAGCATAGCAAACAAAAAGACAATACCACAATAGGCAGGGGCTAAATCCAGGATTGGGAGATGAAGTGCATTAAAAGTTAAGCGAGCAAGGGAGGAGAACATATGATCAAGGTAGAGACAGATAGGAAGTGGGGCTAGAGCACAGCAGAGAAGGATAAAGAAATTAGGAATTAATGCCATAGAAACTGGAATTACAGATGCTAGATCAGAGTGAGTGGAAAGAAACATTTGTAACCAATATGTATGCTCCCAAAACAGAACTTAACCCAGGATATCAGAATCTTAAATGTTCTGTTATATACCTCTGAATTTCACTTGCAAAGCGTGTGACCCAACTTCACTAATAATAGCATTGTACTGCTACAAATTACTATATTAACTCAGGTGGCAGAAGATGGGACCAAACTGAATGATGAACCTCTAAATTCACATGGACCTCATGATAAAATTTCTTATTTTCCATCTTTCATTTAAAAAGGAAACTCCTGGAAATCACACACAGAAACAACTTTCAGGCACATCTACACATCATCCTACACTGACACAGCAATGTGCTAGAGCACTATATGGTGCACTTTGCTGATGTAGTGATCATATGGGTCTACAGGTGATTGGCAGCTACATCACCACAGCAGCACACTCTCCCAGACATTAAAGCACCCCAAAACTAGGAAATGCCAGAATTTCCTCTTTGCATAAATGCACTATGATTCAGCCTTGAGGTACATGATCACATGTTATTTTCCCACTACGCCTGCTTTACTGAGTTATCAGAATGGACCTAGTTTTAAAACTGTTATAATTTGGTCCAATTAATAGTAGCTATTTGGAAGATGTCTATGTGGGTTTTTTCATGGGTATGGGAGAGGAAAAAATAGTATTTATGCCAGAAAAACTAATACTTTTTTATATAAACATCATGGCAAATTGAAGTAATTAATTACACTAATGAAAAATATCCAAAGACGGACAATGATATAACACAAAGAACCAAGAGCAATCATATTTTATATAGTCAAACTGAGCAGCAAACCTGGTATTACTGAGATGGCAATGGTTCAGGTTGCTTAGCTGTAGCTGAAGTTCCAAGGTATGTGTATTTATCAAGGATATCCTGGCTCTTCAGAAATTTGTTGTACAAGACTTCAATTTAAATATACTTTCAGTTATAATGTTGCTTTAAAGGTCTACACGTCGCAATTTGTCTTCTCTACCCAGTATTTTGGCAAGAGACCTCCCAGCTTACTTGTTAGTTCCAGTTCAGATAATACAAACTCATTTGATTCTGAAGCAGCTTTAAATCTCCAGCCACCTCAAGACATCTGTCAATCCTCTGCTGGTCCAGGTGGACTCTGGGAAAATTGGCATAAGATTTAACACACAAAATTTCATCAAATAAACCACCAACAATTACTTGCAATGTAATAACGAGGGGCTGGAATTTACTTTAAAACCATCCAGGAAAAATTCAGTAGGTCCCATTTGTCCAAATACTTAGGACATATCTACTCATTGTCCTATGATGATGTAGTGATGTAGTACATTGCCATATGACACAATATGGTGACATAGTGATCCCATGATCAGCAGCTACATTGATTGGCAGCTATGTTGCCATAGCAGCATGCTATGGTGATGTAGCTGCAAAATCTGTGCTCTGCGCACAAGGTTCAGTAACCACCCATACTGTGTCATGCTTTAGTACTTCCAGAAGGAAGTACAGAGCATAGCACCATAGCAACATCACTATACAGCTATGTGTAGGTCCACCCTTAAAAGTCATAGAGTAGTAGAGTTGGAAGGGACCTCCAAAGGTCATCTAGTCCAACCCCCTGTCTGAGGCAGAATCATCCCCATCCAAACCATCCCATATAAACCATAATCTAAACTCCATGTAAAACTACCATCAACTTGCATCACAAAGACATCCAGGTGCTGAAGGAAGTCTGGTATTCACAACATAATTTCAATATGTCCTTTGCCTTGAGCTTGATGATCAGGGATCCTGATTTTCTCAGATTTTTTTTAAAAATTGCCAATTTTTGGTTAGAAAAAAGTAATCCCAAATCCACATTTTTAAATGACACCCCATATATATATATAAGTAGTGTTCCATTTTAATCGTGGGAAAATGTGGATTTGGGGTTACTATTTTTTAACCAAAAATTAGGGATTTTTTTTTTAAAATCAGGGAAAACCAGGATCCCTGCTGCTGATGCCCTGTTAGCTTCACTCTTGAAGTTTGTTTTGACCCTTTGCAATTCTTTGGTTACCCCAACAGTGGCCCAGTCCTGTTGTTCCAATCTCTTGTTGAAAATTGTGAACTGACCATGCAGAAACTACAGCTGAACTTCAGAATTCCCCAGACAGATACTATGGGGTTGTAATACACTTTCTTGAGACATGAAGTATGACTTCAAACTGATAGAGATCTGCAGAATGTATACCATGTGTGGCAGAAGTGATAGACAACTGATGTTACTATGTCCCAGAATATCCTCACATCAACAAACTGGCTAACCCCTCAGGTCTTTCACTCAGATAATATTTATGTAAAAGAACCTGGAAAAGTTTCATGACTACACAGTCCACATTTTCCAAATAACAGGACAGGAGCAGTTCATTATATCTATCTATCGATAGATCGATAGATAGATATTCGCACACATACTGTTTCAGGCACATATCTACATATGCAGAGACACAGGAGCAGATTTGCTGCTCCTAGCAGCGGAGTAGTCTTTCCCCCTGCAGCCCTGTACCAGGGCCCCTGAAGCAGCCAGGGGAAGCTCTAGGCTCCCCCTGGGAGCTAGCTCAGGGGCTGGAAGAGAACATGGGGACAGGAGACAACTGTCTCCTTGTGGGGACAATGCTCACTGTCCCCAGAAGCTGCCTGTTGCAAGAGTGGGCTCAGCCATTTTTTATAGAGAGCTCCTAAAGGCTATATATACCCAAAAGCTCCCTCTGGCTGCTGCAAGGGCTTGGTGCAGGGCCACAGGGAGAGGGAGCAGTCTGCTGCTAGGAGCAGCAAATCTGTTCCTGTGTCTGCATGTGTAGACACATGCCTGAAAAAGTTTACTTTACCCTAGAGTAAACTGCTCCCAAATTATTTGTACATACATCCTACCTCTTGGGTGTGTCTACAACCTACTCACCAGAATGGCTGGGGACAGAAATTACACATAAACTGGTATAAGTGTTCAGAACCCAGTTCACATCTGTAACACAACAGAAGTTCACTGCACATAAACTCCTTTCAAAATGGCCAAAACTGGTTTAAGATATACCTGGATGGATGTAATATCAGACTTAACTGATTTAGGTTATATTCGTTTATTAGCAAAGCAGGGAGGTGGGCTCTTGTGCCCCTCAGCTTCTGGCCTGAGTTACTGCAGGTATGTGGCTGCATTTCCAGAATCAAAAGTGAATGTCTGTTCACTTCCTTATCAGTTCAATCTATGCAGCTGAAACTAACTGTGAAAGATTGAATGGATTCAGCCTCAGGCTTTTTGACTACCTGTATTTAGACAATAAGTTTGTAAATCCCTTCAGATGGTTACCTACATATACCACAGTATTTTCTTATGACGCCAGAACTGTTCTGACCATTAGCCTATTCTCATGTTTAAAAATCTTATCCAGATTTTCATCAGTTCATTGAATCAATGAACATACTGAGCACTGCATATCCATCTTCATGCTAAATTCCTAATTTAGGCCTTGGTGATAGCTAGAAACAATAGAAGGTAACACCCATGATAATAGGTGTTGATTGCAAATGCAGGGCTAAATGAAAGAACTGTTTGTCAAGCAATGTGTGTTTGCTAGGGCACAAAAGTCAAGAAAAACCAACAAATAACAATAGAAAAAGTCATAAATTTTGCCCAGAGAGGGAGGAGTTAGACAGCCCTATGGAGAACAAGACTGACTGGAGGTCCAGGTTTGGGAAACTTTAAAAAGGAAACCGTCTACTCTTTTTATGTTTACTATGTTCAGGCAAACAGGTCTTCAAGTAAATTCTCTGTAAATAAAGATGTCTTCTTCATTCTTTTCTCTCCTAGTTTTTACTAGGAACTACCCCACAGGACCATGAATAATCACTAACCTATAAAGACAAAGGAGCAATATACTTATATGTCAGGCCACCAGAATTCCATCGTGTCATGGACTTACATCACTAGATCCTTGGACTAGATCAACTAGGGGGATCTCAAACTTACTCTCTTTACCTTTTTTTCCTGCTAACATTGTTCTTATAGCTCTCAGGCTTTCCCACTAGACCATCTGCCATGGCAGTGATGGCATAGGCCCAGAAGTTTTGAATATTTATTTGTTCATTCATTGTTTTGGCATGCTGCCAAAATATTCATAGGGTAACTAAATTTCATGTGACAAAGGAAAGACGTTTTCCTAATTGGAGCACATTCCCACTGCTGAATATCAAACACCTCCAGAAAACAATGGAGGTGTTAGAGTCAATAAAGATTACAAGTAAGTATTGTATTGGAAAGTACTTGGCAACCTAAGTAAGGGACACATTCCTAGTTCACAGTTTTGCAGTTTTCTTAGATCTTTTATTTATTGTTTTCATTGTTAGGATTTTATTCAGCAAGCCTACACAAACCTTTCAACTTGCAACTAAATATTCATTTAATACTTAATACCTAATTTGTCACATGCTGAAATTAGAAACATTTGCATCCACTGTCTCACAAATGGGTGAGTGTGTGTCCCCATTTACAATGGGGTACAATTTTGTGGTAGAAAATACATGAGAAAAATTAAGAATTAAAATATACCTATTTTTTGTAACAGATGTCCCTGGCTTAATTTAACTTTAAAACTTGCGTGTTAGATTATATAACACAAATTAAACTTCTGTTGACTTTGATACAACCACAACAAAAGCAAAAATCTCTCTTATGGTCTCATTCTGTTGTCTTTGTTCACTATAATAGTATTATACCTACCTCTGGCACCACTGTTGCACCTGTGCTGAGTTTTAGCAGATGTTCAGGGCCTTGCTGGAGTTCTCCTTTTCCATGAAGGAGAAATTAGTGATGCAAAGTAAGGATATGTATATTTTATATATATATATATATATATATAGAAAGAGAGAGATACAGAGAGGAGGAGGAGGGGGGCTTTCTTTATACCTATACACCAGCTCTGAAATAAGAGGGTTAAGCAGCATACAAGATTAACCTTATTTAAGAAATCCCATACCAACAGCCAGCTCCCAGGAAGCAACTGCCATTCAACTTCTGCTCTCTCTTACATACACTGAACAAACTGCCCATCTCCAAGAGAACTGGCAGCCTCCAGTGACATTTACTGCATATGCTCTAGCCACTAGTAGATTTGTCTGCCATGTAGGCCCCAAACAGACATTAAAGTAAAAATGCAATGGGATCTGATGTGGGATCCTACTACCCTACCAGCTACCACACATGTGTGTCATGGCAGGAGGAGGAATTGTGGGATCTCACATCAGATGACATCAGATCCCATTGTGCCATATTATTGGCGCAGGGGGAACCTTATCCTAGTCTCCCACTGTACTGACAAGTAGCAACCTTAGCTCCCAGTCCGTGAATCCACCATGTATGCATGCATCATCTGATTGGGGTTGCCAACCATAGTAGAATATAGTAACTCACCCAGCTGGGACCTATTCCTCATTTTATTACCCGCTTAATTGATTGAATGTGTGGCTAGCTCACAACTTAATGTAATGTCTCTTGCACCTTCACCTGTTGTTTTTAATATTTTTTATAATAAAAGTTTTCAACAGTCAAAAAACCTTCTCTCTTCCCCATGCCCCCAAAGCTGCCTCTACATCTAAAACTATCAGAACCCCAAATTAATGATATTACAGCATGTCTTTAAAAGGATCTAAACTTGACCATTCAATTAAAAAAAAAAAAAAAACTTAGAAAGATATCTCTAGACTGGTTACACATGCCATAAAAAAATTATTCTTAAACTCCACCTACCGGTAAGATGTTGGTTCTTCCACTTGCAAACAACATGCACAAAAACCCCACAAATTTTTTTGTGATTCAGTTGGTCTAATATGTAATGATTTCAGAGTGTATAATTGAACATCATGTCCAAAGAGCAAAATTATTTCCTGCTAATATTGTAGATACATGCACAGTCAGTTTTGGCTAACAAATACTTCGCTTAATATTTTCTCTTTTGATGGGTTTAATTCAGTACAAATTGGGTTCCCACAAACACAGAACATATGTCATTTTAAGCAGTGCAGATACTGTATTCATTGCAACCTGAGGCAACACTATCATTTATGAGCAACTTTATCATGCAAAGCACCACTACTGCTTTCAGAGTAGAACACTGAAATGTGTCCTGTCTCAAACATCCTGGCCCCTGGCACGGGTCTTTGAAAACTCCTGGCGCTCTGGTGTAGTGCCCGAAGACTGGAAGAAGGCCAATGTGGTGCCGATCTTCAAGAAAGGGAGGAGAGTG
>NW_017728906.1:101813184-101870799 GCF_001723895.1 Crocodylus porosus
TCCCGAGGTCCCTTCCAGCCCTAATGTCTATGAAATCTATGAAAATCCTATATACAGCTGATGGCTTAGGTTTCCAAAACCAAAGCTTGAAATACCCCGCAACTAAGAGTTCTCATCTTGGCTTGATTTACCCATCTCTTAATCTCTCTGAAGTAGGTTAAATGAAATACATACTGCTCACTTTGAAATGAGATCCTAAAATCAGAGGTACTACTTGTTGAGAGGACTGGCTCCAGTCACCAACGTACCAGCCAGCTGCACCTTCAAGAGCTTGGTAAATTAATCCTCTTGGAACAAGTCAGAGGAAGTAAAACTGTGTTCTGTGAATGCTCTTCCATGGGAGCATGCAGTAGCAAGCATGGCATACTATTTTTTTCAAAGTGCATAACAATCCAGTAATAAGGCAAGAATCTAAATAATGTCATAAAAATGATTGAGGGAGGACTTTTTCCTTAAGACTACCTTCCTTTTTCTGTAATGTGACTTTACACAGTGTTTCTTTCCCCTCCCCCCATGATCATATTTGTATTTGTTTGTCTCAGCAAACAATATCAATGATCTGAACGAGAGGCTGAGCAAGCTAATGCTTCGGTAAATTGTTGCTGCCTCCTGTTACATCTGTTCTGCTCTGTTCACTAATTGCCTGTCACAACCACTGAGCCATGCTGCCAGCCATGCTGCCACTTCCTGTTTGGTCAGCTTGTCGGCTCCTATTAATCTGAGTTCTGTTGCTTTTTCCACAGCCAGTGTTTTTGCTCTCTAGACATAATGAAAATCTATTACCTTAGTAGTATATGAAAGTACCAAAATTATAATTCAAAAGAGAAAATAGTTAATGACTTTTTGTGTGAAAATTGACAGTCACTCACCAGAGCAATAAATTATTTTCCCTGATACCCTGCTAACTTTCAGAACTGTATGCTTCCTTATGTATCCTTCAGTGTATTATTATTATTCTATTGGATAGAAAGGACCTTTTTTGTATCAGACTTTGTTTAAACGATAAACAAGATTTGAACATATAGATAGAATTGAACAGTTATAAAGGTAGGTCAAAACTAGACCTTTTTTCCTGGCCAGAAACCAGTGTAGATTAGCTAAGCTTGGCAATTTCAAGAGAGCAATTATCTTTTCCACATTCTAATTCATTAGCACAGTATCCTGGGATCACTGGATATACATATATCACAGTGATAACAAGCACTGTCTAAGGTTCTTTTTCAAGGTTCTTTTCCAAAGTCAGTGTTTCCCAGACTTTTATAATTTGAGCATCCTCTCCCCCCTCATAAAGTAAAAACAGTTCTGTCCTCTCACAAATCCATATTACCTCCTGGAGGTGTTATTAATTGGCAATGTAACACCAAATCTTCCAAGTTCTTCTTGGAATGTGAGCAAACCTTAAAACTAGTTCAAGACAATGCCCAAGGCCTGTCTCTTCATGATAGTTCTGTTTAATACAAGATACTGGGCAAAGTGGGTGGCGTAAGCAGTAGGAGACTTTGCTAAGTTATTGAAAAAGACTTTCTATTTCTGAGAACAAAACATTGGTGTGTCAGTTGACATTTCTAGAAATAAAACTGACCATGAATTAAGACCATTCATGCCATATGCTGCACAACAAAGGGCAAATAATAGGGCTGTGTGAAGCTTTGGTCGCTGTTTTGATTTGGTGGAGATTCAGCCCGATTTGGTGGCTGAACCTCCAAATCTGAATCGAATCAAGAGACCCTTTAATCTCTCTGAAACAATCGGAACCTTTGAATCGATTCAGAGAGATTTGGAAAGAGTCAATGATTTGGACATAGACACAGCTTTAAATGTTTTTTCTACATATCTTGAGGCACCATGAGGCTCATGAATGCTGAGATGCTGGGGCAGATCAGCCTCCCAGAGGAGTGTGTGAGTGTGTGTGTGTGTGTGGGGGGGGGGTCTGCAGTGCATTTGGCAGCAGATCCAGAAGTAGACCACTTGCACTTCTGATCCACTTCCGGATCCGGTGGGGAGCACACTGGGGCACCCCTGCACTCCTGTGGGATGCTCCATCTGCCCCAGCATCACAGCATTCATAAGCCATGCCTGGTACCTTGAGGTACGTAGAAAAAACATTTAAAGCTGTGTCTATGGCTGCATCAAATCTTCAGATTTAGATACAGCCAAATCGAATCGGGACAGTGATCTGAATCAACTAATCAAATCGCTGTCCCCAGTTCAGGCTAAATCCAAATTGAATACAGCTCATTTCACACACCCTTAGCAAATATGATCTCTGCCCCACAAAATTTAAAATCAAAAGACAACAAATGGATGTAGCCAGATAAATGAAGGGATACAAGGAAACAATGAGAAATATCGGCCATTGTGATAGGCAGCTTTACTGTTGGCAAGATGTTTTGTAGCCACTGCAGCAAATGAAATTTCCAAGAAATGGCTTGAAGAAGGGTAATGAGATAGTGCTGTGGATATTCATGTGAATATTCAAGCACTTAACAAACAGGTGATGGAAACTGAAATCTTGAGGCAACTGGGGACAGAAGCTAACAGCCTGACAGCAAATAAGAGATGACAGTTAGGGCTGGGATAGACCATGAAGGACCTTGATAAAGTGAAAAGTAGTAGTTTATGTCTGATGCACTATGGAAGGGAGAGTCTTTGGAGGAACTCGTAGAAAGTGGTGAGATGCTCAGATAATGGGTTAGGGCAGTGATCTTTGTAGCAGGATACTGAGTGGATATGAGTGGGGGAAACGGCATTTGTTATGGCCGGAGAAAAGGAATTTGCAGTAATGGAGATAAGAAATGACATGAGTGTAAGTGCGTGAATGAATAAAAAGGGTCATATCTTCAAGAGGTTAGGAAGAAATAATTCACCAGTATTAAACATAGCCTGGCTATAAAAGCCATGAAAGGCTTGAGTTGAAGATGCCACTCAGGCTATATACCAAATGATAGGCAAGATAGTGGCACTGTCCACAGTGATCTAGAAAGGAGGCTGAAAGAGGGCTGAGAGGAAGGGATATTAAGAGCTCTGTTTTAACTGCATTGAGCATGATCTGACAACTAAATATTTATGAAGAGTTGTCAGATACAAATAAAAACTTTAGTTTGGACAGAAGTTGACAGGCTTGGAGCAGTGATATAGATCTTAGAATCATTATTAATCCATGGGATTATTTATATGAGTGTTCAGAGACAGAGACTTAGACTGTAAACTTTCAGGGGCACTGAATTCTTTAAATCACTGCACACATTTATGGTTCTGTAGAAAATAGTCAGGATGTTAATATTAATATCATGTTAAAGCTCTGGCATCCTAAACAATTTGGTGACATACTCTCAAATTTTTGAAAGTTCAGTCTTGCCTAGGAATGGACAAAATTACCTTTCACAATTTATGTTAAAATTTTCAGCAGAAGGGCTCACTTGGTGGGGGGAAAAAAACCACATTTCAAACATTTGGTTTATGAGCTTCTAAGTAAATTTGAGCTTGGGGAGAGAAGTGTCAAGGCTACCAGCTCAGTTGTGGTTTCCAAGCTTAAGTAGACTGAAAGAAAGACAGGAGCCCCACAATCCTGGCAGCCAAGACCCTTAGTGTTTGGGAGTTGGAGATCCCACCTGTGTTATAGGGAGCTAGGATACTCTGAGGGCCACAACTCACCTCTCAGTTCTGCAGTAGGGCAATTGGAAGTCCCCGTTTGATTAAGGATGGGAGGACTACTGCAAGTGGCAGACCCCAGAAGTCCAACCTATCCAGCATCCTGTAAGGCAGTGTTCCTCAATACAGATAAATATCCACAAGTGTTTCTTGCTACAGCTGGAACAAGTGAGAAGCTCCAACTTCCTTTGTGTGCTGAAACAAAGCAAACAGATGAGATGAGGAACCAATACAAAGACAGTTCCTTGTATACTGAGAAAACTATCCATTGGTTATAGAAATCCTGACACGCTAGACCTAGGCACCCAACTAATTTACACCAACATAAACTTCTTTTACAAGAAGGAACAAGCACACAATATAACCCCTACTGTAGAACATACTAGAAATTTACCTTGAGTTACATTAAGTTACAGGAAAACACATAAATATTTCCATTATTTTCAGTAGGAAATCTTTACATGAAAATTACTCTTCCTTGTTAAAAATGGGTGAATGCTCTAACATGCCTTAGTGTTATATTATGAACCTTATACAGCAACATCACAATAAAAGCAGGCATCCAGGGAATCTAAAACATTGAATAAAGCTCAGCCCCTGACAGACATCAAAATGACTACACAATAGAGATCTGAGATATTTTATGTCTGGTGCCAAAAATCCTGGATCCTTCTCTGCCATATGTACATGTCTGTATGCACAATTTTTTGGTATTGGACATAAAACTCCTCAGATCCCAAAAGCACCAGTGCAGATCAGGCAGGATGGCATGGGGGACTTGGTCCTCCACATCAGGGTCTACACACATGGGCATTTCTGGTGCAGCCCAGCATTAAGAAATCAGTTCCCTGATGCTGCATCAGAACACCTTTCAACAGGCAGGGAACAAGTTCCAAATCCTGTGTCCTGGATCTACAACCAAGATCAGGGGCTGCTTCTATGGATCAGGTGGGGAACAGCGCTAGGTCCTGCACCCAGGAACAGGGGTTGCTTCTGGGGATCAAGTGGCAGGGAGAGTCCTGGATCCTGGAACCAAGACCCAGGGCTGTTTCTACAGACCTGGTAAGGAAGTCTCAGGTCCTAGACTTGGGACCCTGTGCAGCCTCTGTGGGTCAGGTAAGGGAGAAACCCCCAGTACCTGGTGGAAGTGTGCAGCTAGGATGTGGGGAGATTCCCAGTTCTTAGCTTCATTTGGCCTGGCATGGAACAACATGTATGCAGTCAGAGACCAGGGACCTCTCCAATGCCCAGCTATATACATCTGGCCCCATAGCTTCCATGCTGAGGTGCATGCAGCTGAGTATCAGGGAGGCTGGTTTCCTTGCCATGGATCCAGCACTGGACTGCATAGCATGTGTTTAAATGTCTCTGGGCAGGGGACCCCAAAGGCTCCCCTTGTGAAGACATTTAAAACCATGCCATGAAGCCCAATGCTGCATGCTTTATATTCAAATTCAGACACAATACTAGGAAGCAACAATGATGGTCTGCATTAGATGTGGAATATCTTTATGGCTTATTTGCCATTTTTTCATGTCATAAATTCACCAAGCATGTGGCATATATGCATTTTTGGAAATTAAATTTACATGGCAGTGTAATACACATACAAAATAAATTGAATGGAATAACTAAATAGTTTTCTGAGTTAGGATGAAGAGGTTCTCTTTATGCAAGTAATACAATTTCATGGAAAATAAAGAGATGTGTATGAAAGCAAACATGATGAAATGGTAAAGAAAAACAAGTTGCAAGATGTGACACTTCATTTCTAGAAGACCCGAGAAATCAATACATTAGTCTGAGTTATATTATTCACATCTCTTCAGAAAGT
Organism: Crocodylus porosus; assembly: GCF_001723895.1. NCBI lineage: Eukaryota > Metazoa > Chordata > Crocodylia > Crocodylidae > Crocodylus > Crocodylus porosus. The sequence goes on from NW_017728906.1 coordinate 101,818,670, forward strand.
ACGCCTCGAAGAATGAGTTGATGTACATGACATTTTCCTTCAAGTAACTGGAGACATAATGCAAAAGTTGTAGACAAGCTCATTGATTTTCTTCCACTTTAAAAAAATTTGACGTTCTGCTCAAATTTATCCTCCATGCAACTCCAGTGAAGTTATACCTGAAATGAATTTTGGTGAATGTATTTGCTTACTTTAATGGATTATTCTTGTATATTTTTTCTTCATTACTTATTGAAAGTTGAAAAATAATTATGCTATGCATGGATAGTTTGATAATTTTACTTGGTCTAGCACATAATTATTCTGTGCTAAGCAGATGAATTTTGAAAGCTAGAAATACTGTTTTTCCTATTTGACTGGTAAAATGTTTAAGCTGTTGTAACAATATATTGCACTTATACAGACAGAGTATCTAAAATAGATATACATGATGATAGTGGATTTCCCTGTGCTTGGCAGGAAAGTATGGAGAGTGAAATGTCATGGACAACAGTCATTATTTGCACAGTTTACATTTCTGAGAATGTCTGGAGACTAAATGCATGATGGTAGAAGAAATTATCTTCATACTCCAGCTATAATGCTGGCAAGAAGCAAGGGGCAAAATGTTATTTTCTGTTCAATTTATGTTACTGCATATAGTGTCTGCACAGCTCAAACAACCAGCTTACTCTAACCATGTTCCTTCAATCAAGTCAATGTTACAATCAATTCCAAGTATCAGCATAGCTTGCCACTATTTTTAGTGGAAAATCCTTATACATAAGGGTTGCTTCCCCTAGTTAAAAATAAAGGAATGCTTCTAATATCCATTAATGTTATGTGAGTTACTTCCACAACATTTAAAGAAGACTTCTTTTGTTGAATTAACATCACCTTGGCTGGAAATTAGAATTCCTTTCAATTCTAATGGGGAACTCTGCAAAGAAAGGCTGTTAATCTGGAATGACCTCACGACAACATCATTTAATTGTTGATGGCAGCAAGTGAAATGTGACTGGACACAGAGCAAATTACTTCATTAGTGAAATAGCCTAGCATACCTGATAAACTGTAACCTGCATTTCCAAATTCATGGGCCATATAATTTGATCATTTAAATCCCACAATTAGATTGTACTATCTCTTTTAGCCAAAGATACACTTACTTGTCACATTTGGGGTTTTGCCAGCAAATGGTATGTATTAATTAATGTATTACATTATTATTAATTAATAATGATGGAAAGTATTCTCCTTTAAGGCTCCAAATACAGAAAAGAACTAGTACATATCAAAATCAGGAATGACAAAAAGCAAATGACAAGTCTACTTTGGCAACTGGCTCTGCCAAGGTGGACCCCTGCTCCAGGATCCTGTCTTGCAGAAGTCAAAAACATAAATTACAAAAGAATTTGTGATACATTTCATGCTTTGTAAATGAATTCATGTTTGAGAATAAAGTGTATAATTTACAAGCCTGGAATTATGACAGTAAAGGTACTTGATAGAAGATGTTGTATGTCATTACAGTGTGCTTTATCCCATACAATAACAGAATTCACAGAAAGTTATTGTTCCAAAGAAATGAAATGCCAGAATTGTGTTGCCCACTACCATAATTCAACCTCCTCCTATGCAATGCATTATGTTTGCATATTGCTCAATATCATACTAAGCCGTTTAAGTACTGATAAGTACTGTGTTCACTTTTGGGCCGCACTTCAAGGGGTTGTGGACAGTTTGGGAAAAGTTCAGTGGAAAGCAACAAAAATTATTAGAGTACTAGGAAATATGACTTAAAAAGAAAGACTGAAAGAGCTAGAGTTGTTTATCTTGGAGAAGAGAAGATTAAGGGGAAATTTGATAGCATCCTTTAAATACCCTAAAGTTGGAAGGAGACAAGCTTTTCTCTGTGGCCACAGAGGACAGGAATAGAAGCAGTAGACTGAGCTGCAAGAAAGGAAATTTAGGCTGGAGATGAGGAGGAATTTCCTAACTATGAGTGTGGTCAAGCATTGGAACAGCTACCAAGAAAAGTTGTGAAAACTCCATCCCTGGAAATGTTCAAACAGATACAAATAAATCATAATTTGAGAACAAAGATAATTTAAGAACTCTTATTCTACCTATGCACAAAAGTTTTAAGGTGGAATAGGAAATGTTCACTCTAGAAATTCCTAATTGTTGAGTGTCTGATTTGGTAAGCTTCTCTCTCTTTTAATACCCTTTTTGTTTGCAAGCTCCAAATTAAAAAAAAAAAACATTCAAAAATCCTAAACCTAATTGGGAAAAGAAGGAAAACAGGATTCCATATTATGGAACAACACGATGCATCATCAGGTTTGAATCAAAGTGCTTTAAACCCATAAGGATAGGCTTAATCTAAAGCAATTATGGTTAACAACAATAAGTTATTACCTTCTATGTGGATCAGCTATTTAAGAAGGAAGCTACACAGCAGTACAATCCCTCATTTTCCCAAACTGTAAAATTGGGAACATTAAAACTTGCTTGACTCTTAAGCTGGGTGCATGAGGCCCTCCTGTGAGATACCCAGAATTACTAACAGTAGTAAGTGAAAGAGCTGAAATAAGAGCACATGCTTTCTCTCTAGCTCCCAAAGAAAGAGCTTCTTCTTCTTCTGTGTCCAGTCTGTATCTCAAACTGTGAGATTGCTCTGTTCACAGTTGGAAAATTCAAAGGATTTGAACAGCAAGGACCTAACCCACAGAGTCTGAGTAAATGGCATAGGTTCATGTCTTAGTTAAAACTGGATGGACTTTTGTGAGAAGGCAAAAAGCACTTGCTGATACCCAAACTATTCTATAGCCAAAGCATAAGAAACCCTAGATTTTTTCAGATAAATAAAATGAAAAAAAGTGTAATATGGGTAAAACTAGCTATTTCCCCAGTCTTATTCTCAGAAATGGTTGAAGCATTTTTACACAGATGTTTAAAAAAATTACCCAGGGCATAGAAAAGATGTGGAAAAAATAAGCCAAAATAGTTACAGTCTGAGAAAGTTATAATGAACAAAGTGAATCTACCATCTCCATTGATAACAACCAGATTATTTTCTGCCATCTGATCTTAAAACAGGTTAAGTATCTACCATAAGTAGAGGAATAATCCCAATGGGACTCCTCATAAAACATTAAAGAACTATTAATACACAAGATGAGGGTAACAAAATCAAGCCTATATTCATTTAGTTGATCCAAAAATAATTTGTTTTTCATTTGATTAGCCTTCTGTGCATTGATTCAGAAAGTGAATATTTTAGAAATTTTTTTCTTCAAATCAGTAGTATTAGGTAAGGTAAAAAGCAGCATGCATGATAAAGTTTAGCAGCATTTCTCAAAAACTGCAGGTGAGTAATTATACAAAAAGTTACATATATCTATGCAAGCTCCATCAAAAACATTTCAGATAGCTTCTCATGACCTCTCTCTCTCTCTCTACTGGCAGTAATAAACCTTGGAGATAAATAAAAACAGAAAAAGAGAAACGAGTCATTTAGTTCTATTAAATATTTTAATTTGACATGTATAGAATTAATATAATATTAATTACTGAGTGGTGTAACATATCATTTTGATTGAACAAGAATGTCCAGGCAGTATCAGATTACTTTTTGGTTAATTTCAAAACTGGCTGTAATCTCTTAAGAACTGTCAGTTTCAAGAATCTTTTCAAGTCACTGCAGAAGCTTGAACCAACAAAAATGAATTTATGATCGATTTGGACTATAGCCAGTCATGGTATCCCTTTCTATCAAATATACAGATATTATTTTGAGGTTATTTAAAGGATACTAAACATTTTTTCAGCATACTTCCTGCAACCACCATAATCAATCTTTTAGACATTACTCAACAAAGAAGTTGCTACCCTGGCTCATGCAGATGTTCCAGTACAAATTCTGTCTCTTTGAATAAACTGTTCACATTATGAAGGTCAAAGAAAAATCAGTGATAGATCTGAATTTTTATTACCTAGAACAGTTTAAGTTTTGGGTTCTGTTGTTACTACTCTTCCTCATGTTGCTAGCAAAGAGTCCCATTAAGCTCCAGATCAACTGGATATTAAATAAAAATTCAAATATCTTGAGATACTAAAATGTAGAAATATTATACAAGGTGCCTCTGGCTATCTTCAGAATAAGTTACTATTCAGCATGTAAGGCAATGTAAGAATCTAGCCCCTTTTAAGTAGACTTCAAGTTGGTAAAGACAGTTTTAGAAAATAATCGTATCTATGTGACAAGGTTTTAAAAATCCTATTAAATACTGCTTGGCTCCTGAGGTGCAATGTGAAATTAATAAAAATAAAAGTCAAAATTGAGTATGTAGAAGAGAAAAATATCCCACAAGTGAAAAATGACCCAGAACTTATAGGCCTTGAGTCATTTCTCTAACAGCCGCAAAAATGTCAACACCAGTAAAATATAAAAAGCTAGCAGTGATTTCATTAATAGTATGCTGCTACATTGCAGAAGAGATCATTCTAGCATGCACTCTAGGGACAGACAGTCCCTTTAAAATTCAAATACATGAACTGGAACTTTTCTTCTGCTTCAACTTACCTGCTGTTATTTCAACAAGTGAAACTGGACAACTGGAGATTATTAATCACTCCAAATCTTTCATTTTCTTCATGATCAGAACACTGCACACTGAAGCGCATTCGAGTCCCAGACTGAGCATCAAAGAATCCGGAAACTCTTGGAGTAATGAACATTTCATTGTTTCATTGTTTCTGTATTCAATGAAAGAGTGTTCTAATACTGTGTTGAAAACTAATGTAAGTTGGTAGCAATTGTTACATGCATTCACAAGGCCCTTCATATCCTAATATTAGCATCTCTCATTAAAATTTTACCTTATGTTAAAGACTATCACTTGGAAAAAATGAAAACAAAATTCACTGGTTGAAGACTCCCAAATCTGAGATTGGTTCTTAGCTTTCTGGCTGACTCCCTGTATGACCATGGGCAGGTCAAAGATTTCTTCTTGCCTCATTTCCCTATTTGTGAAATAGGAATTAAATCACTTCCCTCTACATTTCTCTGTCTTGACTACTTAAATGGCTAATGTTTATAGAGCTCTTATCACAGGTACAATGAAGCAGCAGTTGGGGCTTCTAAATTCTATTATAGTTAAATTTTAAATACAAATGGGCCACACAGCATTCAGACAGCCTTTTTTTTAATATCACTTTTCCCAACTACACAAAAACTAACAGATTTAATGGAAATAATCCATGAGCTCTACATCTTGTTACCAGATATTAATTACTGTGTTTCAACAAATATGAACATCCCCAACCCCGTGTCCCCTCCTTCCCCCTCTCCCCCCTTGCACATGCCTACTGACAAACCAAACACAAATGGTTTCATGAGGACCTGGACTGACTTTGCAGTGCTCTACCTGGCTATAGGGTAGTGTAGAGCCTCTTAATGCTGCAGCAGATAAACTGCCTTTACCATGGCGTTCTCCCATGTAACACATAAAATTCAGTATGCTGTTTGGGGCCAAACTAATCAAAAAAGCAAAATGCCTGAAGAATTGAAATCCTAGCACAACCTGGAAGGATTTCTAATAGCTAAGATCTCATTAAAAGATAGTGTTTGCGTGTAAAGCTAGACAATACTAAGATAGGCCTCACAAGCTAAGTGATTGACAGTGCACCTGCAGTCTTCATCCACTAGAGACCTCTAAGCTTATGGTTCAGTGACCAAGGACATACTGGTACTTGATTTTAAACTGCAGAAATGAAGCACATTGTTAGTTTTCTCTATTTGTTTTTATTCCTGCACAGGTGAATCTTAGCTCATCAGGATACAGAAGAGAATCTAAATACAGAGACAAATTTATAGCAATTAATTTCTGGGGAAGTACTTCCTCTGTCAACCTCTACTACTTGCAGTGGATGAGCTACTGGCTAAACCTGTGTCCCATCATCACCTTATGAAATACTGTGAAAGTTAATGCCATGAAAGCAACAGTTTAGCAGACGGAGTGCACATTTTATTCTCTTATTGTTTTCTTCAGGTAATAATTGAAATGAAGATAGAAGTATCAAATAAAATTTCATGAGGTCAAATTTAAGAGTTCTCTCTTCAGGCTAGGAGACAATAACCTTCCCATCTGGCAGAGTGCCAATCTCCAGAGTGTAGGAAGCACAAAACCAGCTCTATCTAGGACTTTCCCTAACAAAATACAAATAATCAGTAAGAAATATTCTGCATTGCAAAAAAGAGTTTTGACACTGTATTTTGTTGTCTACTGGGACAATAATGCAATTTTTCAAACCTGTTCATGAGAGAAAGCAGAGTGCTCACAGGGCACTGAATCTGGGTCTCCTGTATCCCAGGGGAGTACCTTCCCTTTAGGCTTTTGGCAGTTCTGGGTGAGTTCCATTCCCTCTCTCCCCAACTCCCATATTTTTAAAATAAAAATATCCACAGTAACAAAAATAACTGTCAGAACAAGTATAGAATGCAGGAGGCATATCTACGCCTGCAATTAATGTGGAGCAATAAACTCCGGGGCTTCTCTTGCCTGAGTTAATTGCCCCTGGGCACACCATTTGAGTATGTGCCTGGGACCACAAAATGGTGAGCTGGGTTAGAGCAGCCCCAGCTGGCAGGGAGCCCCAGGGGGTCAATCTACTAGCCCAGAGCTGCTCTGACTTGGCTCAATGTGCTGTGGGGGTGCTGGCTGGGGCATGAGGGTGCCCAAATGCAGAGCTACCTAGCAAGCAGTCCCTGCACTAAAGCACCCTCATGCCCCAGCCAGCCCCATCAGCATCTACATGTACAAAGCTATTTAGTAAAAAACTACTACCCTGAAGTTCTAATACTACTACTACCCTGATGTGGAGTTTATTAGTTTACTCCAGCCTAATAGCCCTGCACATGTAGATGCCAAGACATTTGCTGTGGAGCTAATTAGTCTACTCTGCAGTAAACATCTCATGTAGATGCACCCAGGAACAAGAAGAGACTCTACCACTTACTATTCCAAGGATCCATACCATGTGTGCTATTTTGTCAAACTTCTTTCTTTTCTTTTTGTCAGCCATTAGTAGCAGCTGAATGAAAATAGAAAGTGTGAACAAACATTTCAGGTTGCTTTCCCAATGTTATCAAAGCTAGCCAACTGACACCTCTGCAAATGGCAAAATATGCGCAGTCCCCCGTGTGATGTTTAAAAGGTAACTACCACTGTGTAAAAGGTATCAAGTTACCCCAACTTTTATTGGTTACCCCTACATCCCAGGCTGGAATTTTGTTTCTGTGTTGAAGGTTTTTGGAGATGTTGTTTGCTTGGTTTTTTATTTTCTGGTGAAAGATAGGACATTGGCAATAGGCAGAGGTAGGAGTTTTCACTAGGGTGTACCAGCACTCCTCCAAGTACTTAGAAACTTTCAAGTAGGAGAATGTTGGTCTTCCACTAAGATGCCTTCTGCTTTGTCCCAAACCTTTCTCTATCTTCCAGATCAGCTCCCCACTCAACATTAAAGGCACCTTCAACACTGGAGCAGTACAAGAGAAAGGCTACAATATTAGTAAATAACCCAGTTAATAGAGCCACTCCACCAGCCAGTGGCCAGGGCCAGCAAGGCCCACATGTGGTGCTGGCTCTGCTCTGGGCAGCTCCTGCTGGGACCAAGAGAGGCGTCTGACTGACAGTGGACCCAGGGTACGGGCTGGGCAGGGGCTCCTGGTGAGTGGAGGTGGCTCTGGACCTCTGCCTAGACACACAGGCAGGGCCTGCTAATGGGTGGGGCGGCTGCCAGAAGGCAGGTGGAGCTGTGGCCAGAGGCAGGGCACCAGGCAGCACAAAGGTGACTCCCAGGGCCAGGACAGTGTCCAGAACCCACTGATCCATCACCTTCACTGCCCTGGCACTCCAGGGTCTAGATACAGTGCTCCTCCAGGGCTAGAAAGCCTTCCCCTGAACTCCTGGTCTGCTCAGTCCTATTCCTCATCATGAGTCACATCCTCCACTCACCAAGACTCCTGCTGGGTGACATCCTCCACCCTGTGAAGCCATGCCTGTGAAGCCACCAGCCACGACACAGACACTGTCACCAGCCAGTCCATTAGGACGTTCCAGTCCTGGGTCCTCCTCTGGCAGAGCTGGTGTATCTGCAGGGCCTCAGCTGAGGCTGGAGATGACCCTGAGCTGCCATCCCACCTGCTAACTACAGTCTCTCCCCCATGTGCAGCTGCAGGACCTGCAAAACCTGCAGTGCCAGGGATCAATGCTGGGGTGCCAGCAGCATGCTTCAGCAGAGGGGGATGCGGTTGCAAGCTGTGGCCACAGGCTGTCTGCATATGACCACGGGCCTCCAGCATGCCCACAGGATTTTAAGGGCCTGAGGCTGGCACTGGGGATGACATAGAGCCAGGTCAGCCCTGGAGCAGGAGAGGCTCCCAGTCTTGGGGTCCTGGGGCAGAACTGAGACTGGCTCCCAAGTGGCAGAGCTGACCGGGAGCAAATTTGCTCCCAGTTAGCATCTGCATGTGAGTTACTGCTTAGTTACTACTCACAAGTACATTTGTTATTTGCATTTGCAGGTATCAAATTCTCACAAGTACAGTAGTTTACAATGCAGTAAGCATCTGTACATGTAGACACACATGCTTACTGCACAGTAAATTGCTATACTGTGCAGTGAAGCATCTTGTGTGGACACTCATTGAATCTGTGGTTTAACAGGACTCCTAAATCCTTTTCCATGGTGCTGCCATCCATCCAGCCAAGTATCACCAATTTTGTATTTTTGATTATTCTTCCCAAGCCATAGCAACTTGCATTTGTCTGCATTGAACTTCTGATCTGTAGAGATCCTTCTGAATTGTGCTCTCATCCTCCAATGTTTTCACAATCCTTCCAGGTTCATGTCATCTGCAACTTGCTCCATAAGTTTTCTATGCCAGCATCCAAATGGTTAATAAGCATGTTGAACAGCACCAGGCCCAGGACAGAACCCAGTGGGACTCCAGTCAAAACATCCTGCCATCCTGACATGGACCCATTAATACTTATCTTTTGCTTGCAGCTATTGAGCCAGTTATCCATCCATTAGGGCTGTGCCAAATGTTGCTAGGTGTTTCATTTCAAAGTTGTATCAATGCATTTCAAGCTTGAAACAGCAAAATTGAAATGAAACAAAAGGCTTTGAAACAGCTTTGAAATGAAATGAGGGCACTTGAAACATTTCGAAGCTTTCGAAATGTTTTCAGTTTTGAAGCCGGGCTTACTTAGCTTCAGCGCCAGTCCCAGGCAGCAACTGCATCCTCCTGTCATCCGGTGTGCAGATCCAGGGGCCCACACTCCTGGGAGGGCTGCGAGGCAGTGCCAGAATCTTCCTGTGGGTGCAGGCCCTCAAATCTATGCGCCGGATGACAGGAGGCTGCCTCTGCTACCTGGGACCAGTGCTGGGTGTAGCCCGGTACCAGGAGGGTTGCTGCTGCCACTGCACCCAGGCAGCAGCAGCAGCAGCCTCCTGTCATCCAGCTCACAGATCCGGAGGCCCATGCCCTGGGAGGAGTCCGGGACAACCCCACAGCCCTCCTAAATACTGAGTTAGGAGTGATAAACACTGTTTCATCAATTCCCTGCTGGGCTGGTCAGGTGGGGAGACCCCTCCCTAATCAAACCATCTGCCAGGGCCTGGTCATGCCCTGCCCAACTCAGGACTGCGGAAAGGAGGGGAGGGCTGTTGTAGCACTCCTGGGCTTTTTGTCTGAGACACTGCAGGCACATGCAGTTACAAACTGATTTAGCCTAGCCAGGTTAAACTAACCTGCAAAGACTGAATCCATTCAGGCTGAGGCTTCTTGAATGTCTGTCCCTAGCCAATATCAGACACTTTGGTTTACCCATTTGTTTCGGTAGGTAGCAAAGAGACACAATCCCCATCTCAGCCTCTTATGAAATCGCCCATTATGTGGGCAAGCAGCTAATGCCACAGCTTGGCCCAGTGCAACTGTTTTATGGGAAGTTCATTCAAATGTAATGAGGCAGGAATGAATACTTGTTTTTCTGCTCAGAAACTCTTACTTGATGTCTGTGTCATTTTACAAATTACAACAAATTATTAATGCCTATGCAGGGTTAGATGAATTAGCTATGCACAGATGTACTGTCTCTCAGAGTCCACTGATTACCAACCAGGATACTATAGTGCCAACAGGCACCTCTAAACTACAATAAATTTAATTTCTAGAACAATTTCCATCAAATAATTTCTGAGCCCTTTACAAAGATCAATCCTAAACCTAATAACATCCCATAGAGTTACAATAGGGAAAAATAAATTGTGTGTTCAAACTTCACCATGTTTGTAGTAGGGGCAGGGAACTAGGTACTCAGTACACTGAATCTTTCACATGTTTGTCTACTGGACCATGACTGCTGTCTGTTTTTGCCTTGCTTTTTCACTTAAACGTCAAACAGCTATGTTTAACTAAGGATGGTTTTCCTATAGAATTTCTCTACCTGTGATGGACCTGACTGAAGTACTGATATTGAAGTATTGAAGTTAGATAGGTCCTGGGGGCTATAAGTCTACCTTTAGAGATGTTTACACTCCACACCATTGCTAGTGGTCTCTGAGAATTTTTCAGCATAACTAAAAACACTGGACATCACATACCTGAGTTCTGGAATAGTCTCTCTCTCTGTCTCTCTGCCAGTATATGATTGTGTTTCGAGTGAAAAAGAAGACCAAAAGCTATTTAAAAATACTTATTGGCATTTTGTACAACATTTTTACTTGTTTCACTTGCAGCACTTCTGCACTTACAGAAAATGGTATTTTGGAAAAAAGTATTAGTAAAGGAGTGTTTTTTACTTTAAAACATACAGCTACCCCTGATTTTTTTTTTAAAGCATGTGACATTGCAGCACAGCTGATCATGCTCCAGGGATGTTTATAGACATCTTTGGTTGCCACGCCCTCACTTGGGGTGCATCTGCACAGAGGGGTAGCCCCCCACTTGAAGACATGCCCCACCCCCCCCATGTTGGAGAACAGGGGAATCCCCTGCAGGGTATTCCTCCATGATCATATGTGCAAACAGGGTTCCCCATTCTCCCACTTACAGATATGTCCATGGGAGAATCTCTCTGTAGGAGATTTCCCTGGGACAGTCTGCAGGCACAAGAGGGGACTGCTGGGCAGAGTGAGGGTTGGGGGAGGCTTGCACAACAGTCTCTCCTCCATGTTTGCAGGCACACATGGGGATATACCTCTGAGGAGTATTTCCCTATGTGCACCTATAATCATGGAGTGTGGGGAACCCTCATCACCACGTCCCCCTTCTGCCTTTGCAATCTATGCTCCACACTGTTACTAGAAATACATGCTGGGGCTACATCTTAATTTTCAAACCATCATTTCATAGAACATCAGTGATTTAAATTTCCAAATCTTTTTCAAGTTGTTCATATTCATGCAAATTGATGGCATTGCTGAAGTGATGAAAAATGACTGGCTCATAAGAAGGTTGTTGTATCAGACCCTAAGAGACAATGCATATACAATAAACAGGATTCTGTTTCCCTTGGTATTTTTGCTGCAATATCATAAAAAAATGTCTCTCAATATAATTCTGATAATCATGTGAAAAACATCCTGCAGTAGATAGCATTCATTTTCCTATGTGAATTCCAGTTCACTGGGATCAAGTTGGTGGGACATTTTGTTAGTAGATTTGTCTTATCTACTGTCTCTCATTCTTAATTCCTCTTCAGCTGAGGGTAATTCCTGCACCTGTTTCTTTGAAATATAAACTGAAGGAATTTTCATAATGAGTCCCCTAACTCTCATATATTCTTCTGAGAAACACTTGTGAACATTCAAACAACCATATTTCTCAGAAATGTCCAATTAGAGGTACACTTTGGCCAGGGTCAGTCATAGCACCTGTGTCCTTCATAATCAATCCCAATAAGTTCATACTAGGAATCCCAAACAATGTGGCAATTACAGGATTCTTGGTGGGCTGCCTTTGTGAAGAAACTTGTTAGCTACAAGGGTTTGGACTCCCCCTGATGATACTTCACACCTTATCTTTGCAAATTAACATGAGCCTGGAAATGTTGGTGAGGATCCTTCTGGAGGCTAATTAAATGTTTAGCCTTCACATTCCTTGACACATTCTGAAAACAGATTCTTTTGGCTTTGTTTCACATCTACAGAATTCACAGCTGGCCTCGGTTACAGATGTTACAACAGTTCGTTGTCTCTCTCATGCTATGTGCTTAGGAGGACTCCAGTTTTCAACAGAGATCATTTATTTCTTTGAACTAGTATAATTAAGCATCTAGCCCTGTGCAGTCTTAAATACTCAACATATCCCCATTACCTACTCTGCAGTTCAATATATTTTTCCTAGATGAATGGTACCTTTTCACTGGTGCAACAAAAAAATTGACTGGAGAAGAGAAAGGCTATTTCTTCATTTCCTCATAATTCAATGCAACCAATCAAGACCTCTTGGTGAACTGGATCGCATGTAGTTTATCAGACTGAACTATAATTCTAAACTCTAGAAGAGATTAGAAATTGATTTTCCCATATTACTTTAAATTATTTAGGAAAAAAATCATTTTTTGAAGTTATGAGTTTCAATAAAATATAGCTGATTGTATTCAGATTTGTTTTGCTATATTTTTGCAATGTGACACAGACTGCTGATAATTAGCATACAATATCTGTATTATTCTGTTGATCATATAATAATGGTAGCAATCACAAGTAAGCTACTAATCAAATCACAAGGCTGTCTCTCACAGAATAGTTTTTTTCCCCATGTTAAATTTAACTTTTTATGAAGAATAATGAAGAACAAATTCCACTACTAACCTGTTGAAATTGTACGACCCAGGCAATACCTTTCAAGCTCCCTTGTGCCTTAATTCTGTTCTCAAGGGTTCACTTCCAGGTACAAAGGTGCAGTTCATTCTTCAGGTCTCTTCACTTGACCTCTGAGCTGCCAATAGAGGTGCCAATTAATGTCATTTATTATGATTGTTTTATAATGCAGCCAGTCCTGCTTTGTAATAAGACGATCAAGAAACTGATCATCCATCAGATGGTAATAATTTTCAGTCACTGCAGGCCTGGGGTCAGATTAGAAATGGTGACCTTGAGTTTAAACACCCCAGGATCCTATTACTGATTTCTGAACCACGCAGACATCTTCTTTTTTCAGAGAATCATCAATACTTTAGGCCAAATTAATTTTTGAAAATATCTAATGAGTCAATTCTCATGTAATGTCTAAAAAATGGCATCACTGTAGGATATTTCTCTAAGATTTGGCAACTACTTTAAATGCCATAAAGACAATTTGAAACAAAATACTGCCACGGCTCCTTTACATAATACAAGTAAGCTACAGGGGACACATGCATGTTAAAACACAAGATGACCCTGCAAGAGTACAAAACTTAAAATGCTAAAAGGTATGGAGTAATGTCCAAAACTGCTCTTAAGTCATTGTTATAATGAAATGATCACCCCGTTAAGTAACTTCCATAAGCAAGATGAATTTTGTACAAATTCTAAAAGGTCATGACTTCTAACATACATGTATTACCTTTGTTTAATGATTTTTTTATCCCTCTATCTTCCTTTATTTTATATGGGTTTTAAACAGCAGTGCAAAAAATTAAGGAGAAGGTAATGGTGTATGGTTAAAGTGCCACAAAGAGAGAGATTATTCACTTCTAAGATATGGCTGTTCTCAAGACCTCCAACTTAAAAAAAGGGGTGGAACAGTTCCAAAGGGTATTCTGAAATTGAAGCTTCTTGATTGTCCAAAGGCACACATAGATGAACATGTAATACCAAAAAGTCTCATTGAGGAGCAACCAGTTGTTTTCTTTTTTTCATATGTACACCAGAAGAACCCACAACATCCTACTCACTCTCCGTATACAAAGTTATTCTTACTCTCTATTCAGCACTGGTGAAGCCTCACCTGAAGTCTGTCCCAGTTTCGTAACCCACTCCCCACATTTTAAGAAGCATGTGGACAGTATGGAAAGAGTCCAGCACAGAGCCACAAAAATTATTAAGGACCTGGGAAGCAAACTTATGAGGAAAAATTGAAAGAACTAGGGTTATTTAATCTGGAGAAGAGTAGACTGATGGGGGGAATTTGGTAACACTCTTCAAATAACTAAAGTATAGAGAGGATGGATATAGGCTTTTCCCTATTGCCATAGCTGACAGGATTACAAGCAATAGCCTCAAGCTTCAGCAGGGGAAAATTAGGTTGGATATTAGGAGGGACTTGCTGACTGAGAGTGGTCAAGCATTGGACCAGACTACCTAGAGAAACTATGCAATCTTCATCCTTGGAAGTTTTCAAGGGCAGATTGGACAGACACTTGACTTGATGGTTTAGTCAGGGATGATTGTGCCTTGATCATTTGCTGGATTCAGTTATGTGCTAAGGTTCCTACTTTGCTATAATCTACTCTGAAACACTATGTATGCAGTATTTCCATACAAACATATATATGTTTTGTATGTTTATCCATCATATGTGTGTGTATATAGACAAATAATCATACCATATAATATCTTAAATTATATGTATAATAAACAATGTAAAGAATATAAAGTAGTTAAAAAATTCTCTCACTATTTTATTAACTCTAGTCTAAGACCCACAAGAGCTTACAAAAATTACACATAAGCTTCATACAGACATTACACCTAGAAGTTTGGGGGTTGGATCAAGTTCAAAATGACCCCCAGTCTAACTCAGTAACTAGATATGTGTTAGGAGCCTGACCTAAGGTAACTTGGAGCAGGAGGACAGGCAGGTGGGATGGGGGTGGGGGAAGGGGTCTGTTGGGGGGTGACTTGAGGGCTAATGGGGCTGCTTTTAGACTGTGTACAGAAGTTCAGTTAGATTAGTCTAATCATGTCTAGTCTAACTTAGTACACCTCTGAGGTCAGCCATTTTTTGACCTATCTAATCTTCCTGGAACTTTTGTATAGTTTGCCCATAGATCCCTATTTAGGTCAATCTAAGTGTAAAATCAGCATGTGGGCAAACTAAGTTAGATCGGGTGGCCATTTTAATACAATCTAACCTCCCCAAATGCCTGTACTCACTCATACAGACAACTCCTTTGGGGCCAAGGCATGCTCAGCATCATGTTCAAAATAGACTTCCTTACTTTACCATCAATTGTGAAACAATCTGCCACTCCTGATTTGATTATTTTTTATGAGAAACAAAATATACATTAAAAAGAAGAGTCAGCTACATCTGAAGTTTGCCAAGATGTAGTTTACATACATATCCAGGAGTTTTGAGGAAACAAAAAAAATCACCAGACATATAACTTAGCTTTAAACATTCATTAGACTTACAAGAGACTCTTGAGGACTGATGACTGACAGAATTAATGCCATTATTTTAAAAGTATAAAAAGACAAATTATAAACCAAAAAAAAAAAATATTCTAGCTTCCTCAATGGATAAAATTTTAAACATTGGTTTTGGTGGGAAAACACTTGAATAAGCACACTTCATTGAAATTAGCCTGCTTGGAGTCAGGCAGACTAGGTCAGGTGTAGTTAGTGTACTTATATTTTCAGCAAACATTCACCTGGATTCCACATTACCAAGTGACTAAAAAAAGTAGGATGCAAAAGTGTTTGTTAGAAAACTAAAATGCATAGGCCAGCAACAGTAACGGCTTGAGGTGAAAGGAAATAATGAAGTGAATATTTAAGAGGATCCTTTGTATCAACCATATGAATGACTTGGAAAAGAACAATGAAAATATAGAATCATTTAGCTTTGTCATAAGAGGTGAGATCAAGGAAGTAATACATGCTTACATCATAGTTTAATTCAGCCAAATGTTTCTAAGAACACATTTTGCACAATGAACACACTGGATTGAAATGTACAAAGAAAAATTAAGAAGGTATTAGTAAGATAAACTAAAAGCTTCAGACTTGTTGTGTTAATGGTTTTCTTTCCTATTCTGATGAAACAAGTCTGGTCTTTTCTGAACAAGTATTAAGCCATACAGCTGGCTGCCCAAATGTTAAAAGGGGCTTTAAAATTATCTTCCCACTGTTTAGTCAGTGAAGTGTTCATGGCACCCATGCCATCCCCATAAGAACAGTAAATCAGGAGCTTTTTCTGCTTAACAAAGCTTTTGTTTCATGTTAACTTAAAAAAAATCATCTGAGCCTCAAACAGATTATTTTAGGAATTTTAAGACAATTATACATCTATTCTGAGAAATGTTAGATACTCAGAAGTGTCTTCACCTAGAAGGCTAAAAATCATCGCAACAATCTTAGAAATAATCTTGCTTTAGGTTTGTGTCATAATGGAGACAAAAATAACTGTCTTTTAACATGGTCCAAAAGTCATGTGAGGAGATATTTAGAATTATCATCTAACTTCATCTGACGTTCCAAAGATCTTTCTCTTTAGACCACTGATAATAAATGTCATGTATCCTTCACAGCCATGTCAGAAGAGAAAAAGCTTCTTTGCAGTCAGACTTAACTTCCTTTCATCTCTTAGAAATGATAGACATCCACAGCAGGAGATTTTACTATCAAGGACTGAGATGATAATCCATCTAACTTTTTAAAAACTTTTTCCAACACCTGTATAATTTCTTCCTCACAAAAGAGCGAAATTCTCTAGTACATAGGTTATTAATAAGAACCAACTTATTAATCTTTAACTATATTTAGTAGATACTACCTGAAATGTCTTGGTTCAAATAATTCTGTTTGGTAACAGTGGGGAATTGCTGATATTTTATTGGCAACTATGGCATTATGTATCTACCACTGTTCTAACTTTCAGCTTTTTAGGCATGAGAAATTGCTCACAACATGCTCATTAAGGATTAAATATAAATCAGTATTTTACATGTAGGAAGGACAGCCCCCCAAAGCTTTTCCTAACCATTTGTTCATCTATAACCAGGAATATCACACAAAAGAATGAGGGAACATTATACAGAAGGTGGAAAAGAATTCCTGAGATGTATATTTTAAGGGTGAGAAAATGATGTCAGATAGAATGCATTGGTTACTACAAAAACTTATCTACTAAAGAGTTTCACTCTTTTGTGAAAAAGAAGTTATATAGGTATTAGAACAAGTTTATTTTATAAATTAGATGGATTATCATTTCAGTCATAAATACACAGAATCATAGAAAATTAGAGTTGTACGGGATCTCAGGAGGTCATCTAGTCCAACCTTCTGCTTAAAGTAGGACTATCCCCAATTCTATCATCCCAGCCAAAGTTTTGTCTAGTTGGGTTTTAAAAGCTTCCAAGGATGGAGATTTCACAACCTCCTTGGGTAACCTGTTCCAGTATTTTACCATCCTCCTAGTGAGAGAGTTTTCCTAATATCTTACCTAAACTTCCCTTGCTGGAACTTGAGACTATTGGTCCTTGTTCTTTCATGTGCCACCACTGAGAACAGTCTAGATCCATCCTCTTTGGAACCAGCCTTCAGGTTCTTGAAAGCTGCTATTAAATCCTGCCTCGGTCTTTTCTTCTCCAAACTGAATAAACCCTGTTCCCTCAGCCTTTCCTCACAGGTCATGTGCCCCAGCCCCCTAACAATTTTCATTGTCTAATGCTGGACTCCCTCCAATTTGTCCACATCCTTTCTGTAGTGAGTGGCCCAAAACTGGACACAGTACTCCAGATGTGGCCCCACCAGTGATGAATAGAAGTGAATAATGATTTCCCTTGATCTACTGGCATTGCTCCTAGTAATACAGCCCAGTATTCTGTTAGCCTTCTTTGCAAGAAAGACGCACTGTTGGCTCATATTCAAGTGTAACTGTATGGGGGTTACACTGTAACCCCCAAGGCCTTTTCTGGAAAGCTGCTGCACAGCCAATCATCCCCCAAGACTTTGCACTTTTCATTACTGAACCTCATGAGATTTATTTTTGTTCAATCCTCCAGTTTGTAGAGGTCTCTCTGAATCCTAGCCCTACCCATTACTGTATCTACTATCCCCCCACCAGCTTAAAGTCATCTACAGACTTGCTGAAGGTACACTCCATCCCATCTTCCAAGTCATTAATAAAGGGTTTGAACAAAAACAGGACTAACCACTGGGTCACTCTACTTGATGTTATCTGCCAACTAGACATCAAGCCATTGACTACCCTTTGACTCCATGCTCCAGCCAGTTTTCTCTCCACCTTACAGTCCATTCATCCAACCTATACTTTCTTTGCTTGCTTTCAAGAATGTTGTGGGAGACTGTATCAAAAGCCTTGCTAAAGTCAATGTGTATCATGTCCATTGCTCTTACCACATCCACAGTGCCCGTAATCTTATCAAAGAAGGCAATCAGGTTGGTCATGGAATTGCTTGTGGTGAATCCATTTGGACTATCCCTAATCACCTCCTCCTCCAAATGCTTCATACTAGGTCTAAGTTCTCCAAATTCCCCTCCAACCCTTGATAGTAGGCCCAGCATGTCCAAACAATCAGCCTCTGGGACTGAGGGGATAGACACACTTTACCTCTCCCATCTGGCTTGCTGTCTCTCTCTCTCTTAGTCTCTCTCTCCCCCTGTTCTTCTATAATTGCCCTTTTATCTCTCTGTATGGTCTCCATCCTACCATCTCTCTTCGATCTGAATATGTGGTCCTTCCCCAAAAGGATTACCACTGACCTTGGCTTGGTAGAGGTAAAAATATAAAGGAATTGATTTAAAGTACTGGCAAGTGACATTACCCGAAACCATGAAAGCTTTTTCCTCCTATTGAAATAAAAACCTTGCAATATATAATAAGCCACATAATAACAAACAGGCATATAACATGCATAAATTTATACAGCCTTCACTTTCATCCTCATCAGTCCCTTTACAAAAGAGAACAGTGGCTTAAATCCATAGTGACCATGGATATAATCCTCAAACAGTTTGAGAGGGGGGAATGATACTTGAAAGTGCAGTATGATATCAAAATAGAGAGGTATTATGTTAAAAAACTGACAAATTACAAAGAGCAAATGACACTTATTTAGGTAGAGTAATTTTGCATCCATTAAGACAGTCAGTGATAATGCTGATTTTCCCCCCTCCACATTATTGCATACTATTTTCAAAATCATCTTTGCCTCGTGAGGGCTGAATACACTTACTCTTTGATACTGTATACTATTTACAAGTACATCAAAGTCAGGTCCCACTGATGCACTACTCCCTATATTTTTGTCTCTTATTTTCCCCAAATTTGAGCTTTCTGTGCTTTCTTATGGTTATTTTTCTTCTCAAAGTAACACCTTGTGCTCACAAATAGATGAAGCTTTCCTGTCTATTTCTGAATGCTAGAAATGGTATTCTGTGTACAGGATATTTATGTATTTTTCAAGCCCTGTCTTATAACCAAGATCTCAGAATCCATGTCTATCTTTCCCTAATGTATGGTATTTAGTCTGCATGTACTAAAATATAGAAATACCAGCTCCAAGGAAAGTATATGTCTTTCAAAAGGAATAAATTACTCTGTTCTGAACAGCTTGCCTGTTACAGGCCCCATCTCGCCCTCCATCTCCACTCAGTGACCTGAACTGTGTTCAGCACTGTGATTCAGCTATACTTCACCAGGTATTCAGGAATTATATGTGAAAATGCAATCCTCCTTTTTTTGAGTTACTGAAGATGAATGCTTATCTCTGCTAGTGCCCTTCTCTCCCTGATGTATATCAAGCTAGGCACAATATTTAGACCAAGCTATTTATTGTGTAGCTATTAAAATGCTGGAATTTGTGTTACATTTACATATAAGAAGAAGGTTTTCTACAGTAGGCTGTGGAAATACAAATGGTACAGAAACAGGTACAGATAATTCTTAAAATGAAGGGATATTTTTTCAGATGTCTCCTCTTGCTTACCTACCACAGATGCAGAAATTTTTTTGACTGTGTCTGTTTTCTAATACCTCCATTTGTCCTAGTGGCTCCTAATCTTCCACCACTGCCACCGTCTCCCATGCTATTCTTATTCACCTCCCTGGCTCTTCTCCTTCATAATGCAAGAATGCAATATTAAACAACTATCCTTGACTCCATTTGCCCATCTTGGGAATCCAGGGAGCCCTCTGCAATTGCTGAGAGAAACTGGCATGCTGGTCCTTGCCACTGTTTTTATTAGTAGTGAAACTGATTTAAATCAATTAGTTCAGGATATATGGAGCTTCCTGTTCACAAGAAATTTCAAGGTTTAAAAAACAAGAAAACAAAAAGAAACTTTATTTGGACCAATACATAGCACTATAATTCTTTTCCCCTTGCCCAGGGCCCCGAAGTCCTTAATCCGCCTCTGGCTCATAAATGCTAGCTCCAGTATGGATGAGGCTTTGTCAGGTGGAATGACCATGAGTGAGATCTTCCCAAGACCTCAGGTCAATGTTGAACTGTTTCAAGGACGACTTCAGGGAACTCTTGAAGTGTTTTTTCTGGCCTCCCTGAGAGCGCTTTCCCTCCTTTAGCTCATTGTGAAAGATTTTCTTTGGCAGTCACTCCTCTGACATCCTGGTGACATGGCCTACTTATCTCATTTGTGATTTCATCAGCAGTGTGTGGATCCTTGGAATACTTGCCCATGTAAGACCCTCAGTGTCTGGGAGCTTGGCTTGCCATCTTATCCTCATCAGTTTTCTCAGCCAGCCCATGTGAAAGTGGTTCAGATTTATAGCATGGCATCCATACGCCGTCCAGATTTCACATGTATACTTTGGGATTGGCAACACAGTGGCTTTGTAGACCTTCAGTTTTGTTTGTTGACTGATGCCTCTGCACTCCCACACATTTGGACATAGTCTGCTGAAGGCCACACTTGCTTTAGCATTCTGGCATTGGTTTCATCATTGATATGAAATGCACGTGACAGTGTACTGCCCAGATAGGGGAACCTGCCCACTGCCTGGGGGGCTTGACTATTCAGTGCAGTGCTAGGCTGCGTGTAAGGTTTTCGTGGTGTAGGCTGGTGCATCACTTCTGTCTTCTCAGTGTTGATTGTGAGACCAAAGTTGTCACAAGCTGGAAAGAAATGGTGTGTACTTCACTGCATGTCTGACTCAGATTTGGCATTCAAAGAACATTGGCAAACAGAAGATCATGAACAGTCACTTCCTGTAACTTTATCTTCACCTGTAGTCTCTTCAAATTGAAGAGTTTGCCATCAGTCCCGTAACATATCAATCCTGGTGTCAGAGTCACAAACAACATCTGTAAGAGAACATCATATTGAAGGGTTGAGGCCATCACACAGCCCTGCTTGACTCCACTGGTGACTGGGAATGGTTCAGATGACTCACTGTCATCCACAATATGAGTGAGCATGCCATCATGGAATTGCTGAACCATTGCAAAGAATTGCTCAAGACAACTGAATTTCAGCATGATCTTTCAAGCTAGGGACAGACATGCAAAGAGCCTGAGCCTGAAATGTTTCAGTTTTTGTAATGTCTGTCCCTAGGCTCAAATGCCAACTCTGCCTCCGCTCCCAACTGTATCAAATGCTTTTTTGAGGTCAATGAAAGTCATGTACAGTTTGGAGTTCTATTCCTAGCATTTCTCCTTAAGTTGGCAAGCTGCAGACACCATGTCTACGGTCCTGCATCCTTTCCTGAACCATGTTGACTCTCAGGCAAGAGCCCTTTTTCAAGGTGTTGCATAGTGCAATTCAACAGAATTATGCTAAGGATTTTACAAGCTATTGACAGCAGGGAGATGCCCTCATGGTTGTCACAGGATTGTCTATTGCCTTTCCACTTGTACAAGTGGACAATGGATGCATCCTTGTTCTCCTGGGGTATAGTACCTTGAATCCACATTGACTGGAACAGTTGAGTCAGTTTCAAAGCTGTGTGTGAGCCTCTGGAATTATAGACCTCTGCTGGTAAAGCATCTGCTCCAGGTACTTTACCATTTGACAGCAGGTTAACTGTTTTCACAGTCTCAGTCAGCATTGGAGGATCAGCAAGAAGTATTAATGCCACCTGGGGTAGTTGATCAATTGCCTCCTCCCTAATAGATAATTATTGATTGAGGAAGTTTTGAAGTGTTCCGCCCATTTCTGTAGTATCTTTCCTTTATCAATGAGCAGTGTGGTATCATCAGCACTCAGTACTGGAGATGTTCCTGGTGATTGTGGCCCATGAATTGTACTCAAAGAACCATAGAAGTTCTTCATGTCATTCTTGTCTGTGTAGGACTGGATCTCACTTACCTTGTTGCTCAGCTATGATATTTGTATCTCTCTGAGTTTGCATTGGATGATCCTCTTGATGTTATTGACGACTGCCTTCTTAGATGTTGAAGTGCTATCTTCTGAGCAGGCCTTATTTTTTTCATTCAGAGTCCCCCTATGTCAGTATTGCTTTCAGCAAGCCAATCTTGACATTTGTGTGTGATGGTACAGAGGGTATTGTATGCAGCCAAGTAGAAATGGTGCCCAATTCTCCTCAATGTTATTTGACTTTACATCAATTGTTACTAGTTGGCTGCATAGTTTTTCACCAGATACCTGTTTCACATTCTCCTGTTTCAATTTGAAGACATTGAGCTTTCTGGGTGCTTTTTTGCCTTCTGTTCATCTACCAGGATGTATCCAGATATTCAGCTTGGAGACAATGCATCTGTAGTCAGTCCAGCATTTTGCACTTCTTATGGCCTTTGTCACTCTGACAACCTGTCTGTCTCTTCTGCTGATGATGACATAGTCAAAGAGATACCAGAGCTTGGAGTGTGGGTGCATCCAAGACGTCTTGTTGTAGCTTGGCATGCTGCAGACTGTGTTGATGATGAGTAGGGATCCTCCAAAAAAAATCTCCAATTTTCAGCAAAAAAGTAACCCTAAATGCACATTTTTTTGTATATATTAGTGGTGTTTTGTTTTAATCATGGAAAAAATGTGGATTTAGGGTTACTTTTTTTAAACCAAAAATTGGGGATTTTTTTAAATCAGAGAAAACCAGGATCCCTGATGATGATGAAGGCATGGTCACCGCGTTTCTTCAGCAGGATGAGCCCATTGCTGTTGTATTTCCCGAGGCCATTTTTCCAGTGACTCCTGGCCATGCCTGGTGATCTTCACCAACTCTAGCATTAAAGTCACCAAGGATGATAACCTTATCTGCCTTCAGCACTTCTGGATAAGAGACTCCATATCTTCCTAAAATTTGTCCTTAATCACATCTGGGTGGGTCAAAGTGGGTGCGTGGGCATTGATGATAGTTGCACATCTTTTTCCAGACAGTGAGATTCTCATTAGTATAAATCTGTCATTCACTCCCTTTGGGAGATTTGTAAGCTTCCTGACTAGCTGTGTTTTGATGGCAAACACAACAACAGCTTCATGTCGCTGTTTACTACAGCAGTTTCAGAAGAATGTGTAGCCAGCTCCTTTTTCAGTTAGTTGCCTTTATATTAAATGTGGCAGAGAAAAGGTATAGTCCATTTTAATTTTTCATATAAAAGAAATTCATAAAAAAAATAGGAAACCTAAATAGTGATCCAACTCCAGTTTTCCCCTTTTACTTCCCTAAATTCTGTCTACAATGATCTATTACCATGGGATGCAAGCTGTTAGTGGGGAGCAGGAAGAAAATGGCTCCAGGACAAGGAATTCACTTTATAAGAGGTAGGAAATTCATTTACATTTTCAGTCTGTAAATCCTATCATCTTACTCTTGCTGCACAGCTAGCATCTGAGAGCCAAAAGGCAATATAAATTTGGGCTGGAGCCCTTAAATAAAAAATATGAAGCCAGCCACAAATTTAATGTGGTAATAGCCAAAAAACTATTTATGGCCTGTGGATTTAATGCAATATTGTAGTGAATTGTGACCTAAACTAGTAAAAATATATACCCATAGTAGAACCAACAATATAATCAGATGTTTCACATTGAATTCATACAGATATCAGCATTTTCTTATTGTTAATGTTGAGTGAGAATTGCTTAATATTCTAAAAGGAATTGAATGGACATACCTTCACAATAATATTTCTAATTATATTTTATAAAATAAATAAGATACCAAGACTGAAGGAAGAAGAATTGCAATTTGTGCAAAATCATTGTTATTAATACTTTGGCTATTTTATATGTATTACAATTAATATTATATATAACTGAGATACATTTCTTGAGTAGTGCTTCAATTAATAATATTTTATTGCAGGTATAAATGTATTGTCCCCTCCACATTGTCATTTATAGAAATGGTGTGATTAATCATGACTTTTTTTTATTGGCCATTTTCCAGGTGTTATATGGCTTGAATCTTTTTTATGCCTCTATCAGGATGAAGTTGCAAACCACACCTGAATTTTTAAGAAAATAATTCCATTTTACTTTAGTGAGTAGAATTAAGGAGTGCTACAACATGTGCAAAAGGTACACAATTTCCAAATAGAGCAAATGTTCACCATTATTCTATAATTTGAACTGATTTATTTTTTGCATTTTTCTGTGTATTATATTTGTCACTATTTTCTTCTTTGCAATTAGTCATAAAAATATTAATTAAGGATATATTTATAATCATGTGCCTGCTTAACAATATGCATGCTAAGAAAGCTTAAACTGTGCCATTACCATCTCAAGATGCACTGATTAAAACATTCTGTCAACAGTCAACTTTTAAAGGATTATTACTATAACAAATCACAATCAAATATTTATAAGATCAATAATAGATGTGTCCCTTGATCAAATGGATTAACTGGCAGGAAATGACTTATTTTCCAGTAATCATTTTTTTTAAAAAAATGCAGTCAGTTAACCTTATACTAGACAGTCACGAGAAGGGTTACAACAGGTTATGCTCATAACCTCCTCTCCATGCTGACAATTGGCATTGTGAAAACCCAGAATAAAGTGGTGATCTATATAGTTTACAAGGTTAGGCATTGTGCATGCATGATTGGAGAAAGACTACATCAATATGAACCAAGGTATATTGCATTACAGTATTCTAAGCAAAACATCATAGAAAGAAATTATGCACTTTTGCCTCAGTAATTACATCAGGTTGCTGAAGGTATAACATTTGGTTGAGGACAAACTATATATTTAATTGTTTGTTATGTGAACAAATAACAATAATCTTCTGGCCAGATTTAAATGATGTATATGGAGGCAAGGAGGGGAGAGGGGTGGAGGAGGGGGAATGTTAGCTAATACAAAGTTCTAGTTTGTAGCTGAACAAAATGGTGACCATACTTACCCAACTGCAAGACAGTTCTAAATTTAAGACAGCTTCTCAATTATTATATTTTAGACATAAAAAATTATAAATTTGTTTTCATTTTCCAGGTCTTTAATTTAGTTATTGAAGGGTCCTCTTAAATTCATTCTCTCCCCAACCTGGAACAGGGAAAATAGTGGCAGGAAAAGCAGTGGCTAGGGGACAGGCAGCCTGTTCCATGCCCTTTGTCTCCCCTTTGCCACTTGCCCACCATGCCTGCCTCCTTTCTGTCTCCACTCCCCCACCAGTGTTTTGTCCCCATCTGGTGCCTGCTATACCCCCTCCCTGGTTGCCTACTTTTGCAGTTGCTCTGACTCTGTCTCAGACACCCAGCTGGGCCAGGGAGTAGTAGTGGCTCCAGCTCAAGCCTCCAGCCTGGATCAGGGTCTTAGACAGAGCTGCAATAGGTCCTTTCACTAGTCCATGTGCTACGTCTCCACACCTGCTCTGTTCATTCCTCTCCCCATGCTTCCCCTGCACCACGCATCCCTCGCAACTCCCCTTCCCTGAAGGCCCCTTTTCCACACTCCACTTTCTCCATGCATCTCTGTGCCCCTTCTCCTGCATTATCTCTGCTTCAAACATTCCTTCTTTCATGGTTCCCCTGCTGCTCTTTTACCCATGCTTCCCCCCCACACAATGCCCCCTTTCCCTGTGCTCCCCCCAGCACTGTACATCCTTTCTCCTGAGCTCCCTCCAGCATTGCATATCCCTTTACCTGTGCCTCTTCTTTGTGCTCCCCTCACTCGACACATCCCTACCCCTATGATCCCCACCACCTCCCTTTCATCCATGATCTCCACAGCATCATGTGCCTATTCCCCCATGTTCCACTCACTCTATGCACCCAATACCAGGTGAATCAGCCAGTCTGGCCCCATTCATAAATTCATAGATTGTAAGGCTGGAAGGAACTTCAGAAGATCATCAGGTCCAGCCCCCTGCACCAAACAGGAAAGATAACTGGGATCAGGTGACCCCAACAAGGTGACGGTCTAGTCTCCTCTTGAAGATTTCCAGAGTAAGTGATTGCACCAGCTCTGGAGGGAGCTTATTCCACAGTCTGGACACCCTGACTGTGAAGAAGTTTTTCCCAATGTTGAGCCTGACTTGATCTTCCAGGAGTTTACGGCCATTACTCCTGGTTTTCCCCTCAGGTGCCCTGGTGAACAGTTGCTCCCCAAGTCCTTGATGTACTCCCCTAGTGTAGCAGTAAGCTGCTACCAGGTCCCCTCTTAGCCTGAGGAAAAGAAGGCTGAGTCCCAGATCCCCCAGCCTTTCCTTGTACAGCTTGCCTTTTAAGACTCTGATCATATAGGTGGCTCTTCTTTGGACTCTCTCAAGCTTGTCCATGTCCTTGTTAAAGTGTGGTTCTCAGAACTGGATGCAGTACTTCAGCTGTGGTCTCACCAGCACTGTGTAAAGCAGAAGAATCACCTTGGTTTTGCTGGAGATGCATCAATCAATGCATGCCAGAGTATTATTTGCCCTACTAGCTACAGGATTGCATTGCCAGATCACATTCATACTGTAGTCTATTAGTACCCCCAGATCCCTTTCATTCATGGTGCTAGTCAGTTTGGTGCCGCCAAGCCTGTAGGTGTGTTGGGGGTTGCTCATCCCAAAGTGAGGCACTTTACATTTCTCAACATTGAACTTCATCAGGTTCCGATCTGCCCGACTTGCTAGCCTGCCTAGGTCTGCCTGTAACTGTAGACTATCTTCAAGCGTGACCATGCTTACCCATGACTTTGTATCATCCATGAACTTGGGCAGTGAGGTCTTCACCCACACATCCAAATTGTTAATAAAGATGTTGAAAAGTACTGGACCGAGCACCAACCCCTGGAGGACACTGCTGCCCACTTTGGCCAGGATGACACAGATCCGTTCACTATGACTGTCTGGGTTCTATCCTGCAGCAAGTTTCTCACCCACCTGACTGTCTCGGAGTTAAGACCACAGTCTTCCAATTTCCTCGTGAAGACATGGGATACTAGATCAAAGGCCTTTTGGAAGTCTAGGTATACAATGTCAACCTGCTCTCTCATGTGCAGGTGGCAAGTTACCTGGTCATAGAAGGAGATAAGGTTGGTAAGGCAAGATCCACCCATGATAAAGCCATGCTGACTGTCATTCAGAATTTTACCTTCTGCAAGCTTGTAGCAGATAGACTCCTTGATGAACTTTTCTGGGATTTTCCCTAGGATAGAAATTAGGCCTATAGTTACCTGGGTCCTCCCTCCTGCCCTTCTTGTGGTTAAGCACAATATTGACCATCTTCCAGTCATCAGGGACTTCTCCAGAGTGCCATGAGTTGCGGAAGAGTTTTGCCAGGGGTTCCACAATGACATCAGCCAGCTCCTTCAGCACTCTCGGATGAAGATCATCTGGTTCTGCTGACTTGTATACGTCTAATTTTATTAATTGATCATACACCAATTCTATGGCAATAGTAGGAAGGTGAGTATTCCTACTGTGCTCATCCTCTACTCCACCTGGCATGGTTTTCTAGTGAAAGACCATGACAAAATAGTCATTTAGGAGTTCAGCTTTCTCCTGGGTGCTGGTAGCAAGCTCTCCTGAGTTGTTGAGCAATGGCCCCACACTCCCATTTGTTTTCCTCCTGTTCCCTATGCACCTAAAGAAGGACTTCTTGTTCTCCTTGATTCCCATTGCTAATCTAAGTTCAGTCACCGCTTTAACCTTTTTTATCTGTTCCCTGAAAATGAAAACTATTGTGGAATAGTTCTTCCTGGGGCCTGCCCTGAGCTACCTTTTCTCTGCATGGGAATGGACTTCCTTTGTGCTTCAAGGATCATGTCCTCAAGGAACAACCATTCTTTGTGCTCACTTTTTGCCTTTGGTCCCTGGTTCTGCAGCACTTGCCCTACTAGTGACCTAAGCTTGTTGAAATTCATGTTTTTGAAGTCCAAGACTTCAATCCTGATATCCGATTTATCTGCCTTGAGTTGGACAGTGACTATGATGGTTTCATGGTCACTGTCATCCAGATTTCCCTCTATATTTAAGTCGGTCACCAAGTCATCTTCTTTGGCCAGGACCAAGTCTATCAGGGCATCACCTCTGGTTGGGCCATTCACCTCCTGAATCAGGAAGAGCTCCTCAACTCATGTCAGGAAGGATTGTGACTGTTCCAACTTGGCCGAGTGTTCCTGCCAAGAGATGTCTGGATAATTAAAAATTGCCCATGATGACCATGTCACATGCACATGCAGCCTTAGTCAATTTTCAGGTGAGCTCTAGATTGACTTCCTCCCCCTAGTTTGGTGGTCTGTAGTATAGACCTATACTCTCTCTCACCATGTCTCTCCCCACCCCCCTGCCCACAACTTCACCCAGAGGGTTTCAAGCTAACCATTTTTGGAGCCGATGTCATCCTCCAAGGAGGTGTACTGCTCTTTCACATAGAGAGCAATGCCTCCACCTTTCTTCCCCACCTGGTCCCTTCTATGCAGGGTGTAGCCCTCTATAGCTACACTCCAGTAGTGCAAGGAGTCCCACCAGGTCTCCATAATCTCTACTAAATTATAATGCACACTGGAGAGTAGGAGAGCTAGCTCCTCTTTCTTGTTCCCCATGTTCCTGGTGTTAATATATAGGCAACCAAGTCCTCCTACTGAGGGCCCAGTCTTCCTGACCTGCTGATGGAAAACTTTTCCCTTAGCTTCTGTAAGAGTGGCTTTACCAGTGTCCCTATCTACTGGGCTTACTTGTATGTTGATCCCTGAGTGTGTTTTAATTTGTGTATCCCCGTCCCCCAGCAATCTTAGTTTAAAGCCCTGTCCAGAAGATCAGCCATCCTGGCCTTGAACAGGGACTTACCTTTCCTCATGTGGTGGATGCTCTCCCTTCCCAGGAGTCCTCTCTCTGTGAAGTCCAAACCTTGGTCAAGGAATCCAAAGCCTTCTCGGTGGCACCAGCATCAGAGTTGCTGGTTCACTTCCTCAATGCATCCTTCCCTTCTAGGACCAGCCTGCAACAGGGAGCACAGAAGAAAAGAGCCACATCTTGAACCACAGTAGCTGCTTGCCAGGCCCATATTTAAATGGGGGATTCCCCCCCCACATACACACCTACGCTAAATGGTGGGGGGAAACGCACTTAGATTTGAGTAATTATGGTATTTATTTTTATGCCAGCAGAAACCTGGTATTTTTATGGTAGACCACATCTCTACTTATAAAGGGCTTAACCTGATAATGCTAGAGGTATTTATTGTATGATGACAACAAAAGGTCTGTGACTCTCTTCTTATTTTCACTCAAGAAAATGTTGTACTCTATTAGAGAATGGACTACAAACATTTCAAGAGCTCTCAAAATACTGAATGAGGTAACTGAAACTGAAGTAATTCAAAATGGGAAGGGGAAAAGTATAAAACAAGTGTACAATGGCCAAAAGCCTCAGATTATCATAAGCAGAGACCCTAGTTTTCTCTGATTTTTAAAAAATCCCCAATTTTTGGTTAAAAAAAAGTAACCCCAACTCCACATTTTTCCATGATTAAAACAGAAGTATTATCTATATCTATAGAAATGTATCTATAATAGATATATATTAGTGGTATTTCACTTAAATCATGGAAAATGTGGAGTTGGAATTAGTTTTGTTTTGTTTTTTTAATTGAAAATTGGCGATTTTTTAACTCAGAGAAAATCAGGATCCCTAGTTATGAGAAGTAAAATATTTGTCACCGTGAGCTCACTAGCACCCCCTGCTGTGTCAATTAAGGTGATCCAGCACCCTCTTCTCGCCTGCCACATCTTTGTTCTTATGAGTTCAGTTATGGAAGGCTGCCTGCTTGCACCCTTGACACCGCGCTGGTATTACATCCATTCCAAGTGGGGTGCTCCAACACCACCAGCCTTATGGGCAATGCGTGCCTCCTACCTCCTCTTTAGCACGCCCCAAGCCTTGCAGCTGTTCCTGGACGTTATTCTGTCCTTGCCCTCTGGCGCCCCTTGGGCTCATCCAGCCCTGGTGCCCCTCTCTGGCACCTCTGGGCCTGTCACCCACCTGGTGCCCCTGGGCTGGTCACACACCTGACGCCCCATTACCAGCACCTCTGAGCCGGTTAAACAACCTGCACCCCACTACCGGCACCCTACCTGGCGCCCCTGAGCTTGGCCCGCATCCAGTGCCCTTCTCTGGCACCTCTCGCCCCCTCTAGGGCCTTTTGCCATGCTTCCCACCTTCTCGCCCCCCTTGGGGCCTGAGCGCCCTTTTGCGCTCTCGCCCCTCTGGAGCCTGTGCACCCTTTCGCGGCTGGGGCTACAACCCCCACACATTGAGCGCCTCTCTGGTACTCAAAACTGTCACTGCTCACTGTGCCCCCGCTGGGCACCGGGAACCCCCAAGCTACTGGGGAGCCCCCGTGAGGCCTCCTTGCACCCCTACAGCCTCACCCGGTCCTCCAGTATAACCATAACAAAACCATAAGCCAAGTGGCTGCAACACAAACAAGAAGCCTACTAGCTTATAACACAACTCACCAAACTATGCCAGCCAGCTATAACCCATCATAAGCCCCCGAGCTTATAATACCACCTCCGCTCTATGCTGGCTCTCTCTCCTGCCTCCATCAGGGTTCTCTTTACCCCTGCATCATTGCAGCCGGTCAGAGTGGTCAGGCTGCAACCATCGACCCGGCCTGCTCAGCTCGCCCGCAGAGCCCGAGCCCCTGCCCCTGCCCCTGCCAAAGGGGAACTGCTACTCTGGCTCCGGCCTGGGCTGTTTATAAAGGCCTGGCCCTGCCCCCTTCTGGTCACCTGACCTGTCTGGTTGCTGCGGCAACCGGCACCTGAGCTACCCCTGGTGATTGGTAGCTCCTTAACCCTATATTAATCACAGGACACCTCCTTGATCCCATGACAGTCACCTATAGTTTTGTGAATAAAATTACTCCATTAGTCATCACCTTCATATACATCAAACTTTTGAATCTCTGGCCACATCCAAAAAAAAAGAAGGATACAGGCACCCAAATCAAATTAAAAATAGAGGTTGAGTACCTAAAATCAATACTGTAATCTGAAAAATCTCAGCTTCATGGCTGCCAAAACTCGCTAGACTCTTCTAGTTCTACATTCAGCTCATGCTCAGAATTGCCCAAGTCTGAGCAGCAAAGCACCTTTCTCCTGCAGAAGTATTGCTAGAACCTAGAAACAGGGCAGAGCAGCACCTAAGTACCCTGTACAACCCACCAGACAGGCACATTATGAGTAGGGACCTACCAAATTCATGATTTCCCAGTTTTTGTGGATTCTGTGAGAACTAGCATTGCCCATGAAATCTGTGTGATGCCCACAAAATCCATGGGGGGGGGGAAAACTTACAGAAAAGAAAATAGTGGCTCCTCAGAGGGAGCCAGTAGTCCTCAGCCTGCTGCAGCAGCTCAGTGGGGTGGGGAAGAAGGGGGCTTCCTGCTCATAAGGCAGTGGGTAAGACAGCTACTGCCTTCACTGCCCATCATGCAGCTGCACCCCTTGCCACAGATTAACTGCGAGGGCTGCCTGCCATGTGGCCCCACCCCCTCAACCAATTGGCAGTCAGGGGCAGGGCTACATAACAGACAGCTCTTGCAGCCAATCAGCAGTGAGGGCCAGGGCCACTGGGGCCCCTCAGCCACAGCATGTTGAAGCCTGCCATAATCTGCTATGAAATGGCTGACCAGGCCCACATTCTGCCTGTGAAATCAGAGAGCCAGCCCTGTACATTATGTAGGTCCCTAATTATATGTAAATCTACTGCCTGTCTTATTATATACCTTAGTGGCTAGAGTACTGACCCACAAAGTAAACCTGGAATGAATATCTTCTTCAGCATGAGGGGAGTCAAATCCACAACACATCTCTCAGATGAGTGTCCTAACCACAAGGCTATAGAATGGGCTGGGTAAAAACACTCTGTTCCCCTCCTGGTACAGTTATGCCCTTGCAAAGCAAATATTGAAAGATTCATGTGGATGGAAGGGGCAGGGCATGGGAGGTAGAAGGTAACGAGACTGCCACATACATTTGGAGATGGTAGGTGTGGATTTGAATCCCTTCAGACCACAGGGGAATTGAACCAAGTTATCCTACTCTGGGTGAATACTCTAACCAGTAGAATAGTATATAAAAAAGGGTCCTGTCCTCTTAAATATGTTGCCAAATCGTTAAAAAAATGAACCTTGCTCAGTTATTCAAAGAATATTTGTACATGTGCACCCTCAAGGATGGTTTCCTATATAATATAGGGAGCTTTGTCACCTAACTTGGAGGGTTTTAACTACACTCTTGGGAAAGAGCATCTACAATTTAGGGATTGCACTGTCTAACTTGTAGACTTCCAAACTGCTTTTGGTTCTGGCCACCTAATGTCCATCAATACAGGTTCACAAACAAAAGAATGAGCAGTTGCCTCAGAACTGGAACTTTATTTTTTAAAGTAATACCCGTACCAATATAAGCAACATGGATTAGTTGTACACTCACTTCTAAGTGCATTTTTGAAAAGATTTCTAGAGAAGAGAAGTTCATTGCATGATCATTGAAACAGTGAACATTACCACTCAATTTAGTACAGCTGTGTCATATAATCTATGGAGAATGGCACTTTATTTGGAACTCTTATGTAAGTACACTGGGCTTGATTACATATTTTTCTGTCAGGATCTTCTTTTGCTATTCCATTGCTGTGGAGCCAATGGTGGGGTTTAATAGCTTTCTGCAATCAGAGATGACTCCTTTGGACACCAATTTTGATTTATGTATATTGACATCTTTGAACAGAAACTCAAGTTTGAGTTGCTCATTATTCCAAATGACAGGGGTTTCCAAAGCTTTAGAAAGTTAACTTTAAAAATATTCTTTATAAATATAAATAAGTTGTTTGAGCATGATCTTTAGCTTATTGCTCAAGAGTGTGTGCTGGCATTCAGTAACTTGAAAACAACAGAAGTAGTATCACCAGGAGCATTAGCATGAACAGACTTTAATGGGTCACTTCTCATACTTTATCAAGCCAGTCTTTGCCTGGCTTTAATATATAATCAGTAGGCAATTTTTGAGATGATGATCTCTGTAAGGCCTCCTGAATTTGAAATAAAGTTAAAGAAAAAGGTCTGTATTGAAAACATAGTTAGCAAAGTGGTATTTGTAGTAGTTCATTTCCTTTAAAGATAGAAAAAATGTTTTTTATTCCCAGGTTTGAAATACTTCTGTATAATATTTCTTTTAGCTAAACTTTGACCTCCTATCACTGTATATTCTCATACTTTATAAATGTTTATGATGAGTAGAATGCAGTCAGTTCCTCCATCTAAAATGGAATTTCATGAACAGTATTTTTTTCAGGAAATTCATGAAAACTATATAAACCAATTATTTGAATTATTCGACTGTTTAAACCAAAATCAGGAATGGGGTGATTCACTCTGCTCTTAATTTTTCCCACAGAGCCTCAGTAATGAAAGCTCCACTGAGTTACATCTCTGCTAAAATATGCAGAAGTTAAGAGTAGCAGCAATATTAATGATGAATACTGTTTATATTTGTTGATTTAAATTAGATATGTTACTTAATTTTAATGTAATATTTGTATTTACCAAGTTATCATTTACCAAAAAAATCAAATAACGTGTTTAGAAGAATGTATGTGGACAAGAAAAAAAATCTCCTGTTGCCTATATGGTATTTATTATTCTCTTTAGTCCAGTTAAGAAGTACAGTAGTTGATATAACAATCTAGTAGTTTCTTAATATATGACATATTATTTAAGGTCTCTTTACTGATACAAAGAGGCTAGCACTCCCTCTCTATGGGAAGAGTGGGAAAATAAGAGTGAAATTCATGCTCTCCCCTCATCTAGCTCTACAGAAGTAACTATGAAAAGATAATTTGGCATAAGATATTGCTTATATAAGCGATTTGCCCCAATAAAAGTTACTGGTGACAGCCCAGTAATGTAGTTACCACAGGCAAACTTTAACAGCTATAAGCAGCTGTCTGAATAAAAATATTGCTAGAACAATGCCAAATCTCCACAAGAACCTCATAATTTTCTTCTTCAGCCCATCACCTTCCAATGGTTGTTCCCATTATGGCAAGCAGTGACTCTGACATCATTGATTTGGATGAACGTTAGATTGCTTGTGGAAAACTAGAGACTAAGGAGTTTCTGACTATTCTGAAAGAAAAAATCATATGGACCACCAGCTTTTAGTTCTAAGAACTTTATTTTAAATGAAAAAGACCAGTTGCACAGATATTAATCTGTTTTTTGTTTTGTTTTAAACTGCCAAATCTAAATTAACTTCTCACCCTTTTTTAACCCACTTTCACTCTCTGCATAGTAAAACACCTCTATAAATTAAGCCAATAGTCCTGATTAGGCTGTAGACTGCAGTTAAATCTTTATCCTGTCCATGATAAATGAGGTTCTGGAAAACTGTTCCAGAACCTACTAATGACATTTATTGAGACACATGTTTTATAAACTAAAAACAACTTATTTTTTAAACTTAAGAATTCTACCATCAGAGTTATACTTAAGTTTTACAAATGATTAATGGCAATGGATAATGGTCCTCTGATAGGACCATTTGTGAAGATTACAAAGGCCTTTGATTTAGTCACTCATGTTATGGATGGGAAAATACATGTGTGCATTTAATTGCTTCCAAACTAAACAACTGGAGAAAAAAAAATTTGTCCTGGTCCCTCCTCATTAAGCTAAATTTGAGACTGGTTTTTCCAGTCTCAATTTCCACAGTGGTTTAATTTGAAACTCCATTCTACCACCAACTTCTTTAGTACTTGGATGACAAGCGGTGATTTATTCAATACATTATAGTACTTGAGAGGGAAAAAAATGTGTATTGGTTAATACTCAGGACTGGAAGCGGAAGAATTGAATTTATATTGTGCTACAGAATTCCCACCTAGAAAGAAACAAATGATAATATACTTTGTATCAGTTTCATTTTCTGTAAAATGGAAGTAAAAATCTTTGCCTAACAGTTGTAGATCTCTTAACAGTGAGCTGTAACCTAACAACAATCTCAGTACCTATTTATGATGCATAAAGGTACCTCCAAAGTCCTATCTCTCTAGATAAAG
Source organism: Crocodylus porosus (assembly GCF_001723895.1). Taxonomy (NCBI): domain Eukaryota; kingdom Metazoa; phylum Chordata; order Crocodylia; family Crocodylidae; genus Crocodylus; species Crocodylus porosus. The sequence continues at coordinate 101,854,095 of NW_017728906.1, forward strand.
CATACATCCTTGGAACATCTGAACAATGTCAGAGAGGGATCTTACTTAAATTGCAATAAGTTGTGGAGGGAACATTTTGGAGTCAGGCTCCTTTGAATAGAAAAGAAGAAATTAACTTTCCCTTTATTTTTATAGCATCAGTAAGTCTGTCTATTCAAGGCTACAATGCGAGAGTAAACAGGAGGAAGCAAAGACAAGGCAAATATCTAATACAAAGAAAAAGAAAACAGTAACCAGTTAATGAAATTGGTTAAAGGCAAACATTCTTTACATTGTGTTTCACTTTTCATATTTATGAAGCATTATAGAAGTGCTTCTGGGTGTATACAAACATCCACCACACCCGGCCTATGATCACGCATCTTAGTTTAAGCCGTGAGATCATAGATTAGGAGCTGCATATGCAGACATTTTCTGGTACTTCCATGTAATTTTTCCATGTAATTATTAATTTAACTGGGAACCTGGTGTAAGAAACTCATGGTTGGAAGGAGGGGTGAGGAGGGTAGGACCAGGAAAAATAGTGGGTCTATGGGAGAGTCTGGTCCAGTAAGAGAGGAGAGGGGTTGTGGGAATCAGAGGGGGCTGGTTGGTCTTCAGGGGCATGGAGGTTTGTGAGTCTGTCCATTCGGGGATTGGCAGGGTCAAGAGGCTAGAAATAGCCCAGTCAGGGTCAGGGGAAGAAAGAACAAGCTGCAGCACTGAGGCAAGCAGCTGACTTTCCCCAGTCCCAGGGCTACACTCTGAAAGTGTAACAGCTGTTCAGTAGATCGGGCTAACCCAATCTCAATCTAAGTTAGTTCACTAAGAACTAACTTAGATTGGGCCCGCCATTTTTGTCCTGATTTAAACTCCCCAAATGTCTGCACAGTAGACCTGTGTGAATAGGGAAGTATTCTATTTAGATTCAGCTGATTCAGAGGACAGTGATTCAATTTGGAGATTCAGATCACTGTCCTGAATCAATTTGGCTGAATCAGCTTCGAAAGATTCTATGCTGATTCTGAGAGATTCAGAGATTCCTCCATAGAATATAATGGGGAATCACTGAATACTTATAACTTTGTCATTTTTGGCTGATTCAGATAAAAGTTGCAGATATGGTAGCCTCTTCTGAGGACATGAAGTGTGCCAAGTTTCAAGAAGATATGTGCAGGGGCTTCTGGGAAACTGTACCTGAAATGGCTGAAAGCTAAATTCGTGTCGTGTGTGTGTTAAGGCAGATTTGGATGAAAACAGAAGGGATGGTAGCCTCTTCTGAGGGCATGAAGTATGTCAAGTTTCAAGGAGATAGGTGCAGGGGTTTCTGGGAAACTGTACCTCAAGTGGCTGAAAACAAAATTTGCATTGTGTGTGTTTTAAGGCTGATTTGGATGAAAACAGCAGGGATGGTAGCCCCTTCTGATGCGTGAGACCTGCTAATTTTCAAGGAGATATATGCAGGGGTTTCACTGCCAGGGAAAACACAGATTTCTTTTTCAGAAGTGTGGGGGGGCAAAAAACATGAACAAATATAAATTCAAAGAACTGGATTGGAAAGGGATAAGTAGAGGGATTCTAGTTAGTAAGCTATATCCAATCTTTTCCAAGAACAGAAAGTAGCAGGAGACTTACTAGGTAGGAAGCCAAGCCAGTCCTATACCTTTCAGACATTGTTGCTGAGGCACAAACAGCTCACAAAAGGCACAGAAAGGTTGGAGACAGAGGCTTATGTGCTGTTTCTACATCTCTTCCCCAGATCACTGTGATTGGAAGGGGACTCAGGGGAAAATCACAGTGACTGGCCAGCTACAGATGTCAGTCTTTCCCTCGCTGCTCCCCCTTCTTCTCAGTTTCTCTTCCCCTGAAAGACTGCCCTCTGAATCTCTGAATCTTTTCTGAATCTTTTCTGAATCGATTCAGAGGCTCCGAATCAATTTGGAGGAGTTTTTTTCTTTTCCCAATTCAATTCAGATTAGGTGATTCAGCCTCCAAATGGGGCCGAATCTTTTCCAAATCGAATCGCGGACCAGAGCTTTACATACCCCTACTGTACAGATGACATTTAGATCAACCTAATCCTAATTAGGTTGATCTAAATGTAATATTTGCACATACCCTCATACACTGCTCAGTAGTCTTTTCTGAGGTTAATTTATGACACTATATTTCAGCTGCTGTGCCTTTACAACATTAACCATCTGAGACATTGATCTGAATGTTTGATGCACTTCACCTACTGGAAAGACATAATGTACAGGTAAAAATCAAATAATAAAATAATGGTTTGGTGTACTCCTAAGTGTTTCTTGCAAATTCAATATAATAAAAACCCAAATTTAGTTCACATTCGAGTCAAAAAAATTCGTGGTATATATACAAAGTATGAGCATACTTTAAATCTGAGTTCAACCCCCTCAATCAATTAAAATACAATTTTAAGAGAGATTTTGTAAAAGATGTGATGGCAATACCTCCCTCAGGACAGATGAATTTATTCAATTTAGATTGGAAAATGTCCAGAAAGTATAAATCAGGCCATAGTTAGTACCAGAAAAGTGTCTCTCCCTCTCCTAGAGGAAGGAGGGCCACTAACTGTGATATTTCATTATTTTCTGATGGTCCATTAAGCACCTATTCCCTCTCTAATATGGTTCTTCAGTAGTATATCCAGAAGTTATGAGTGTGATGCAATCATAAAGTTCATTGCCCTGTGTCATGCAGGTGATGATATCAATCCCTAGTCCCAGACATGCAGGAAGAATGACAAGATGCAAGGGATGTGGTTTCGTGTAGCTGCAATGGCAACCAGGTACAGACATTACCAGAGATCCTGGTTTTCTTTCATTAAAAAAATCCCCAATTTTCAGATTTAAAAAAGTAACCCAAAATCTACATTTTTCTGTGATTAAAATGAAATTCCATGAATGTATAGATACATATATAGTGATGTTTCATTTTAATCACAGGAAAAATGTAGATTTTGGGTTACTTTTTTAATGCAAAAATTGGGGGGGTATCAAAGAAAACCATGATCCCTGGATATTACATACACTGGTATAAGTGCCTGAAAAGCAGCCTACACCCATAACAGAATAGAAGTTCAGCACACACAGATTGGTTTAAAAATGGTAGAACCTAGTCTAAGATAGACCTGGATCAATGTTCATTCAAATTTAATCAATTTAGGTTAGACTGATGCATAGAACTTCTCTACCAGATCCCCAATGAATTCATGTTAGGTCACTGTCCACTGGCATCCCAGGTACCTCTGTGGCTCCCTGCTAGTTCCCCCCTCACAGAGAAGCATGCCAGCACTCACCCTGCACTCAGCTGCTCCAGCCAAGCACCCAATGGGCCCCTTCTCCAACCTCTCATAGAGCAGAGCTAGCACAGACTTTTTTCCCAGGCCCACCTGCTGCCTGCAGCCAGGTGTCAGCCACAGCCAAGCAGTGGGGCGGGGGGGTGGAATGAAGGCTTCCACCAGACAGACCCAGCAGCCAATCAGGGGTGGCCCAGCTGCTTAGCTGTGCCTAACAACCTCCAGCATCCCAGGGAGCCTTCAGGGCCTGCTGACAGGTATGCAGGAGCACCCCTAGCCTCCTGGTCTCAGCCACTACAGGAAGCCTGTGTGCCTCCCCACACCATCAAAGGGCAAACATGTTCTGCTTGCTCCCAAACTAATCTACACGACTAACAGAAACCCACATAGGTTTGATCAATTCTACCTCAGGCTTTTGTATGGCTGTGCCTAGTCTGCATTAAATTTTGTTAACTTAACTTCATTAGCTTAACTGAATTATCTAGGTCAATAACTTACACAGTGCAAATCATGATCTGTCTTTCCTTGTTTCCATTTATCTGAGGAGAGGTGCTATCATTGTATCTGGTCCTCAGCCCTGGTGCGTGGGTGCCCAGAATGGCAGGTCAGTTTCAATCTACTTTCTTTTGACTGGGCTTGGAGGGGGTGCAGATTGAGACCTCCACACTGTGATGTGATGCCAGCAGTGGAAAGTACGTGGTGTAATGCCACTTTTGAAGCAGTGGCAGTGAGGCACAGAGGCATGTTGCAGACCCCAGCCCACAGCAGCAGCCCACCCTCGCTCCATGCACAGATTGGAGGGGCACATGCCCCCCTCCCGGCTCCACCACAGTGAGCACAGTGGCGGGACCCCCCTCCCCATGCCCCTGAATGACCCTCCAGGCTCCAACTGTCCCATGACCTAGCTAGCTGGGCCCCCATTCATGGAGAATGGGGCCCCAGCTGAGCCAGGTCATGGGACAATCCCCACAGTGCAAGAGGTAGTGGGACAAGGACAAGGGTGAATGATTTGCCCCTGCCCCTGCCCCTCTCCCTCCTGCACTGTGGGGTCTCAATCCCTCGGCCCAGCCCCACTTCCTCCCTCACCACTGTTGGGTGGTCCAGATTGCAGTTCCCACAATGAGAGAAGGAATGGGGCACAGCGAGGGGCTGGGGTGAGTGGGGTCCTGGCTGGGCTTGGTTTTGGGACAAGTGGAGGCCTGGGGGACACATGCCCCCCATCTGTGCATGAGGCAGAGGTGACTGCCACTATGCAATGCACTTTGCTCCCCACTGCAGCTGCCTGGGAAGCAGCCAACAGCATGTGCCTGCTGCCACTAGGCTGTACTGTGTCCCCTGCCTGAACAGCAGCAGGATGAACCTGGTGTCACATGGCACTCAGGGCCGTGGGGCTCAAAGCTGAGTGTGCAGCATCAGCTGCATTTGTCCTGCACATAGATGAGGAGGCACATGCCCCCCAGGCCTCCACTTGTCCTACCACCCACCCTGGCCATGCCCATTCACCCTAGCCCCTGCTCCTGCCTATGTCCCGCTCCCTCTCTAACCACTGGGACCTTGATCTGACATGTCCCCTGTGGCCCTTTCCCTTCCCCCCCACTCCTTCTCCCACAGACTTACCTGCTGGGGTGGGGTGGGCACACACACGCACACATGTGCACTTAGCATCCTGCCCCAAAAAATATTTTTTCTCCCTCCGCCTATTCTTCCTGATCTCCACATTTTAGCAATTCTTGGCAGCACCAATAACAATGCCAATAATACTCAGTTTCTTTAGAAGGTTCTTCCCCATAAGACCATTTTTCACTCAGACTGATCAGGTAACTGGATCCTTAAAGAATGAGTACCTACCTGCCCCCGTGTGACCTGAAGTGCTGTGAAGAAAACAAAACCCCACACTCTTCCAGACATTTTTGATGGGAGGGGGAAATAGTTCTTCCCAGTGCTAAAAGAAATGTAACTCAAATACATTTTTCTGTGTTTAAACATCTGATAACAATAAGAACAGCTGATGCAGAAGCAAGGGACAGTTTGTAATTTGACAAGACGTTGTTTCTGTATATATACATATATACACAAACACACATATGCACGTGAAGACACAGGTCTTCCTCCTCTCTCTCTACATGAGCTCTTTTGGCTATTCCTCACTCCAGGTAAGCAAGCTCATTTGCACTCTATTTTTGTTCCTTAACAGAGCCAAAACTCTTCCTTTTCATGGGATTAAATAAAGTCTGTTCCCAGTTGATGCCTTAAGATCTATTAATCTATCTCCAACTCTCATTCTTCTTTAAAATCATGGAATTTATTTTAATCAATATTAAAATCCTGACATTTATCATAGTCTATTTTCAGAATAAGCTTTACTCACTGGGCATCTATACATGTTACAGACCTTTGCTCCAATCCATGCTAATTATCACACATCAGAGCAGACTCAATTAACCGAGTCTGTTGCAAATCTGCTGGACCATGCCAATTAGCATACTCCAGCAGCCTCCACATCACATGTATCCAGCGTCCCCACATTTCAAAATGGTGGCAGGAGCACTTTAACTAAAGTTCGTCAAACAAGCATTAGTTAAAATGTCCCCGCCACCATTTTGAAGTGTGGGACACTGAATAGATGTGATGGACACTTTAATTAGAGCAGCTCTCAAAGCCACTCTATTAAAGTGCCCCACCTCCCATCCAGAGCACTTGTATAGACGCCCATTATGGGTATGTACAGACATTCAAAAAGCAACCTGATGTGAAATTAATCTAAGTTACTTGCTTTTCTGCAAGCAGCATAATTTAGATCAATAGTGAACAGAACACACATTCACCGTTTTGTGGGAGGCAGGACAAATCTTAAAGAGGGCTTCACCATTTCTAAAACAGTCTGTGTGTGCCAAACTTCTGTTCTGTTACAGGTATAGACTGATTTCCAGTCATTTATACTGGTAAAAGTGAAATGCCTGTACCTGGCCCATGATATCTTTAGAGGGGACTTGGAATTGCATTTGGGAGGGGGGAAATTACAATATTTTATTTAATTTGTTTTTTAGCAGCATTTCATGTGTCCAAATTTCAGGTGTCTCAATGTCAATTGTATGGAAGCTATATGTCTCTGACAGACACATACATACACATTTTTGAGTCAGCAAGCTCACAGTTTCTTTCATTCACAAATGTTTCTTTCAAGCCACACATGCTAGATTTCATACACATCTGTTATTCAAAATGTCTCATCTGCAGAGATCATAATTGTCTCTGATGAAGATTCACACTGCAATAAGGCAAAAGCTGACAATTCAGTCTGCAAGATTATATCTGCTCCTTTTCGGCCCCCTTAGAAGTACTAGACAAAGCATAAAATCAACCGCCTCTTTCCATCTCCAGCATCCATGAATAAACAACATCTTTTCAAGAAACAGGAGTAGTACAAAACAGGCTATAAATAAGATTAATCAAAACATGTCAAATAGTTGCTAGGTCACATAGTTTGCATTTCCTGCAGCATATAGTGTCTAAACCGAAACCCAGAAATGCTAAGGGGCACAAAAGGAAATGCTATCTCAACAATTTCAGATCCACAGAAATATGTTTGGTTTGATTTACTGAAAAGTTCAGGGTAGTGTTTATTTCATGAGAACCAATTTGCCCTTCTCAATGCTGTTCTGTTCTCCTTAGGTTCCCATTCTGCACCCATGATGGTGGTGTCTGTGCATTTCCCAAAAGTACCTTAAAGCAGTGTGGCAAACATCTTCTATGCACTGTTTCTCTCTTATCCTCAAGTCCTCCCAGATACAAGGAAAAATTAAAAGTGACAACTATTCATAATTTTCTATGATTCACAAAGACTGTCGTACTAATTGTCAAAGTGGCTTTTGGCTGGTACACTGTGTCCTGTGAGAGTACTTGAAAATACATAATTCATTACTCTTTCATAAATTCTCATTATGCATCCTGCAAAAATAAAAAAGGCTGTTAAAAGAAGTATTAAGCTTTGCAACACCAGTACAAATAAAGCTTGTTAGGCACTGATATTCCAGAAGTATTGTACTTGACACCTAGCAAAACATTTGTTATCACTTCATTATTCACAGAGTCATCTATTGAGATATTGTGGGTAACTGTTTCCTAAATGAAGATCAGTAGGATGATGAAAGTCCTTTGCTTTTTTCATTGTGAACCCTTTAAGAGAAATAAGCATGTCCTAAATATTAATCCCACTGAGTTTGCATTAACTCTGAAGCTTGTTTATCCATGTCTTAGTTCATAATGTATCATGCTGCATCTGAATCTACTTAGCAGACTTATACCCTGCCTGAGTGCCTGAGATGCAAAAGAGATGGATTCACACATGTAGACTTGTAAGACATTATAAATCTGACAAGTATAAAGTAAAATCTAAAATGAAACATGCTGGTGTTTTTATAGTGCCATCATTTCTCATAGGAATGGGATTTGTCAGCCAAATGATGGTGTAATGCACCATGTCCGAAAGTCAGAGCACGTCTTTGCCATGCAGCAAAAACAAAAATGCAAAATTTCATTCCAGCCTTTGACATGAGGCTCTGCCAAGCATAGAGCTTACCCTAGTAACAATGGCAGCTGCTCACACTGGCAAAAACATCTGGGAAAAAATGGAGAACTGAAGTCGTTATCTCTCACATACAATATGATTTAGTTGGAACTGTGCCCAAAATGTTAACTGTGAACCTGAGTGACAGCCCAAATAACCCCATATAATGGTTATGTCTCCCTTATTTTCTCTTGTACACTTGTTTTCCTTATTAAACTCAACAGGTTGACAAGTTGGGAAAAAGGAAAATAATTTAGCATCAGAAAAAACAGGTCTTCCTGCTATGCATTGAAAATGCATAAATGTGTATTTCAAATATTTTAAGTGCCTGATCCAAGCTTAGCCATGACTTAGAGAAGCTACATGGATCTTTTTAGCTTTAAGAGAACTGCTCTTTCCCAGTCAGCCTCCCATAGCTGCATCTGCCAATGTTAGCACACGCAATACTAGGAGAGGGGCTACCCATTAAGACTGAATGTTTCTATTATTTTTCATAAATAAATATACTCTCTGTGGAAAACTGATTTCATTGGAAACTGAAGCTTCAAATTCAGAGTGCAGAACATACAGAGCAGAGGCGGGAATAGTGCAAACTACCCTATACTACAACACCAATGAACCTGGTCTTACAGGACCAACTTCAAAGGTAAAGTGGTTGCTCATTTTTCATATCTATTTATTTCCCTCACTTTTCTAATGGAATGGGATCACCAGCTCATTTCGTATAATCCGTGAATGATTGTCACAGGGTAACAGCTTTCAGTCAGTAATAACATGGATCTGATTCCAAAAAAATTAAATAGATGTGAAAATCTCCACAGCCCTATGCTAATCATGTAAGGAATGCATTGCCCCTAATTATTTTAAATATCCTCTGTAACACTGCTAGGAATTCTTTATTGTTAAAAATGAACTGATTAAGCTGCTATGCAGAATGTGCACTCTCTTAAGATCAGCCACTGTATCAGAAATCTGGAAGCGGAAGATATTTTAACGAATTTTAAACCAGATACAATGGATGTTTCAGAGGCAATGCTAATTGCCTTATGTTTTGAACAAGATAAATCAATTGATGTAATAACTTTAAAGAGTGCTGTCCAACTGACAGCCCACAGGCTGCATGCAAGCCACAAAGGGTAAAATTGTTGCCCAGGGTCTTCTGTTCAGCTACTGCTCCCATCATTTCTTCAGCTGCAACAGCAGACACAATCTCTGGGGTCCTCCTCCATGCTGCAGCTGCACCCAGGGGTGTCCACACAGCACATAGCCCAATGACCCATGGCTCACCTTGGTGCAGTTCATAGCGTGTCCAGTCCTTGCTCCCCCAAGCCTTTGGAAGTTGGACAAGTTAGTGAATGGTCAAGGGATAGGTACTGATCAAAAAAAGCTATCAAATACAGGCTTAAAACTGGGCAAATGAACAAGTATTTTGCTGGTTTAAAGCCCTAATTCTCAAATGCCAAGAAATTTTGTTGACAAGAGGAGAGCGGGAATTAGTACAAATTAAGTCTTTTAGAAGTACAGTATATCACTTACATAAGGGCCTAAATATTTCAACATAAGGCATCCTTTTTTTTAAACAAAAAATTTTGGTCTAGTTTAGTAGCTATTCAGTTCTCAAACTGTGACTATTATAAGCATAAAGATTTTCATGTGGAAGAACTATATGGATTTTTAAATTTACTATGGGAAAAGAAATCATAAGGAAGTGCATATTATGCTTTGCTACTATGTACTTTGTTTTATTAATTTCTATTCTTTTTCATATGGAAGAGTTGGACACATGAATAAAATCTGAAAAGAATATGTAGAGATAAATACAAAAATAACTTGATATCCAAGGGGCCAATAAGATGCATACTTACATATGTAACAAAAACAGATCAGTTGTTTGATTGTTGGATCTAACCTTTGCCAAGAGACTTGATGCTGAATATATTCTTCCATTTTTCATGTTCAGTACAAATTCTGTAATGAGAAAGTATGAAATGTACAAGTAATAATGATTAAAGTAGTAGTGTGACATACTGTTTTGAGCACTCAGCATTCTTTGATTTGATTAACTATATATTCCATCTCTTTCCATGCATCAGAGAGCCTGCAAGCAGAAGGGAACTTGAATGGTTAGCCAGTCAAATGATGGAACATTATAAAGATCAAAGCAGTCCAGCACTCAATTATGTAATTTACAAAATACAAAATGTCTTCAACATTCAAAAACCTTATTTTTGTGACAAAAAGCATATAAAGAACAGAAAGTGATCCATTATAAATTGTCATTCAGGACACTAATTGTAAAAAAAAGAAGGATAAATAGACCTAGTGTCTCCAGTGCTTATTATGATCTTTAAATTGTAACCTTATGGTCGTCTTGGAAATCAAATACAAGAGAGATAAAACATGAAAAATGCTTAGTGAAGTTAAAAAGAAAACCCCTATAATCTCAAATAGAAAAATTAATACATCATACCTGTTATAGCATATATTGGTAAGATTTGCTTCAATGGTCAGACTTGGATAAAATAACTAGAAAAATCCATGAGTTCATTATTATAGGAGTTTTATGAAATTTGTACATGCCCATGATTTATAAATAAATAGTTTGCTCTGGTTGATAAGAATCTGGTCCTAAAAGGCAGAATTTAATGGGATAATAAATTTGTTCAAGCACAAAATTTAACACAACAAAAGAAAAACTTCTGAACATACTGGTTGACCATAATGCACTTCCTTTGCTCCTTGTATGTGATTTCACATACAATTTTGAAGTCTATGTGATTATTTCTGGAATATGGAGCTATCCAACGTGATTAAGATAATTAGAAAGTGGCCCTGAGTAACCTATAGTAAGTGATATCCTTGAGAACACTTCACAAAATCAAAAGAAGTTTATCGTTAAATAAGTAGTTGTAAAAAAGAGGATGCAAGGCTTTAATGTACCAGGTTAATAAATACACAACTGGATAAATATTAACTCAAAGTAATATAGAAAATAAAGCTGTAAATAAGACATTGGCAGCTTCCACTGTAGATTGCCACATTTTGTACTCAGGAAGTAGCTAAACCACAACATTTTTCTATGGTCAAGTTCAGAACATCACTTAAAAAAACACTTCTGTGTTGTCACATCTTCCTCACAAATTAAACAAATAATAGCAGCAACTTCAGGACGAAACCAACCCTTAAAATACCACTTCCCAAGGTTCAAAACAGAGCTTGATGTATTATTTTGACTTTTGCTATTTCTAATATCCAAAGTACTTTCAGGGGCACAAGGGAGACAGTCAATTCTTTAGAACAATGTAGGCCCTGTGAATCTATGGACTGTTCTGAAATTTGCTGCCATGAAGATCAGAAAAACCGAGAAGGTGAAAGAATATAACAGATAGTTCAAAGCAATATCCAAGTCTAATTCTTACAAAAGTCCTACTGAAGTTCACTTCCATATAATCTGACCTTCAACGGGTACTGCATGCATCTGAAAAATAAAGAGCTTTGTCAACCTTTAAAAACTTTCCCATGAGTCTCTACCTATTTATTTCCACAATGCTCACCATGTTTACTGCACTGAAAATCATTCCACATTAAAGGCCATAAAATGGGAAAAGTTAACAAGGGCTTTGACACAATATGGGCTATGAACCTTATAAAATATTTCTTAGATCTTCTGCACTGGTGGCAAGCAAGCTAAAATTAGAGGAAGGAACAAATATTTCTTACTTTAAATGAGAGAATAAAGCTACCTAGTACATTAGCTGAAGGCACCCCAACCTTTTTATAGCTTTTAAAGCCTGCTTAGGGCACAAATGAAATCTTAGCTTAAGATGTACAAAGCCTGGCAGCTTTATTTCACAGGAAATTATGGGAATTTTTTGTTTAAAATAACTCCACAGGGGTCTCAAATAAAGTAAATTTGTATTTGACTTAAATTACATAATTATGATCCTCAAAATTCAAAGTGAAACTCAGCCAAGAGTACAAAATACTTCAACTTCAGTCCCAGGTTCTTTCCCCCTCATGTGTAATATTATCATAGGAAATATTTAACACTGTTGCATGTGTTCCTGATGACAGAATAATGGGAGAATAATGGGACATAATGGGAGATAAGACATACTGGGAGCGTCTACATGTGATACTACATCATGGTAGCAACACGCTACAGTGACATAGCGTCAGCGGGTGCAAACCATGATGCCACAATTATGTCACCATAGGAACACACTCCATCATTATAGTGTGTTGCTACAGTAATGTAGTAGCTAAAAATAACCGTAAGCCACCAGCACGGCTCAGTATGAGCTATTACTGTGACATCATTTTAGCACTTCCAAAAGGAAGTACTAAATGACAGTGTAGTAAGAACAGTGCTATGGGGCACATGTAGACATGCCCACTGTTTTTAAAATAAGTCAAACTATGAAAAATGTTAATACTCACTCCACACCAAAAAAAAAAAAATCACTGTGTTCATTTTTTGTTTTTCAAGCATTAGTTTTCAAGGACATACCAAGGCCAAAAGACTTCCTGAGTTTATTCAGTAGGTAGCATGCAAAATTGGCTTCCAGTTCAGAACTTAGCTATTTGGGTTATTTAACATACTACTTTTTTTAGCCATTTTCAGTTTTGGAATATAAGAAAAAACAGGAATTCTCCAAACATTTTCCATGTATAGATTCCATCTAGATGGGTTTCAACACTGACAAGTGCAAGGTACTGCACTGGGGGGAAGAACCAGCAGCATACCTACAGGCTGGGAAACTCCCTTCTCGTCAGGGCAGAGGCAGAAAAGGATCTTGGTGTCATCACTGATGCCAAGATGAACATGGGCCGGCAGTGTGGGGATGCAGTCAGGAAGGCTAACCGCACCTTGTCGTGCATCCACAGATGCATCTCAAGCAGATCCAAGGAGGTGATACTCCCCCTCTATGTGGCAGTGGTCAAGCCACAGCTGGAGTACTGCATCCAGTTCTGGGCACCGCACTTCAAGAAGGATGTAGACAACATGGAGAGGGTCCAGAGAAGGGCCACTCGCATGATCAGGGGGCAGCAGGGCAGGCCCTACGAGGAGAGGATAAGGGACCTGAACCTGTTCAGCCTCCACAAGAAAAGGTTGAGGGGGGATCTAGTGGCCATTTACAAACTAGTCAGAGGGGACCAGCAGGCATTGGGGGGAGTCCCTGTTCCCCCAGGCACTACCAGGAATAACGGTCACAAGCTGGCAGAGGGTAGATTTGGATTAGACATCTGGAGACGCTACTTCACGGTCAGGGCGGCGAGGATCTGGAACTGACTTCCAAGAGAAGTGGTGCTGGCTCCTACCCCAGGGGTCTTTAAGAGGGGGCTAGGTGAACACCTTGCTGGGGTTGTTTGACCCTAGTAGTCTTTCCTGCCATGGCATGGGGTCAGACTTGATGATCTGCACAGGTCCCTGCTGACCCTATCACCTATGAAACTATGAAACTAGATATTTTTTTCTCTCACATCGCTTTCCCATCTGCCTACAGTTGCTTAAGCAACTCAATAAACTTTAATATCTGAGAACATCTGGAGGTAAAAAAAGGATATGTCCTCTTCATCTTGTTGGTTAGTGCCACTATTTGCTATATGACAGACTTCTGACGAGATAATTGGAATTCCATGGGTAGATGGAGCGGCTGGAGGTCTGAACTTTGCTGATAATATCTGTCTCTGAACACACTGATTAATAAGATCCAGCAAAAGACCAATTGCCTAGCTAGAACTTATAAGCAATTAGGTGTTAAAAGCAACAAGTCAAACCAAAGGTTATAATAGTCAATATGACTCAGAGCAGAGTTGTCCAACTTCTGAGTGGTCTGTGCACACTGCATGAGAGGGTTCATGCTGTGCTGTGTGAGTCCCTCTATCATGCATGTGCCCCCTGCTGTTGGGTTGCCCCATAGGCTGCACCACACAACATTTCATCCCCTCCCCAATTTAACACTTGTTCCTGGGAAAAACATGTAGATATAGGTTTGTAGTTAGCCTATTCATTATTCCTAGTCTGGGAGAAAATTAAGTTACCTGCCAGAATTAAAAAATCAGAGATTGAAGTATTATGCAACATAAGTAATAATATGTGCAAGTATCCTCAATCTGGCCATGTCTATATGTCTCATCTTACCTGAATGTATAGTTTTAAAGTTAGGAAAGCAATTCAGTTTCCAGGCTTCTACTCCCTTGGCTTCTTGGCTAAAAACTCTGATTTGTGTTTTCACTAAATGGTGACAGTGTTTTGATTTTGTAGAGGTCTTCCCAGAAACTAGATTGAGGCCACTGCTTTAATTCATACAGGCCACTAAACCTGTGTCCTTTAATAATGCTTTTCTATTATCTCTTTCCTGCACTGATGGAACATGAAAGTCTCAGGATCCTCATGCCATTTACTGGATATGTTATGACTAGCATACTCAATACGACTGAAAGGTAAAGGCTGGTTATTGTTATGGATATAAAAGTATGCCTAATAGTCTAAAATGTTGGGTAAGTGTGTGGTAGCATGATGATTGGAAGAAAGTGGCACAGTTTGCCTTCAGTATAACATGCCAGAATAAAGTGAAAGATTTCCTTGTTAGGTGGATTTTATTTTTTTTTTTTTTTTGGACACTTAAGCAGGTTTGCCAGGGCACTGGAAAATTTATGGTTCCATTAGTTTACATAATATAACTACTTACTCTATAAAAACTGTGTTCATAAAGAATTGTCACCATAAACTCGCTATCAAGGGCAAATATGTGGTTGTGTGGTGTTCTGACTAAAATAACCTGAAAATTGCATTAATAACTTCTAGCAGTCTGTCCAAAATATTATTTTTCATTCTAGCTCATCCATTAATTTACAATCTGCAGTAAAACAATCAGAGACTGTCTTTGTTATATTAAGTATGTCTTAAAAAGTCTCATTGAAAACAAAATAGTTAATCAATGCTGTTTTACAAATGTATTTGCTCTTTGTTATGTTAACAGAGATCAGAACAAATAAAAAATCAGTTTATTACCACCTCAATCTTAGGTGTTTGGTTAAAAGTCCATAATTATATTGTGTTTCTTCATCACTTTTTTGAGTTGATTTGTTAATTTTTTATTTGATTAATATTCTGCCTAATCTCACTAGCAAATTCTTCACAATTAATTGTGGGTAAGTGATACAACATTAGTTCAAGCTAAAGGTCACTAATAAAAGCCATTATGCCAAGACGATCCAATACAACTGACCAATCAGTTATCTTTCTTTAAATTTTCCATTTTCCTATGTGTAGGTACTATATGTGTAAAAGAGAAAAAAATCCAGTGTGGATGAAAGCATCTAACTTGCAGTCATGAGTCAGGTGCCTTTGGAACAGCCCTTGAGATATGCCCACATTTCCTCCCCACAAGTAGTTAATGGTACCTAACTGTTTCCATGGACTCTATGGAGAACCTAAACAACTTCACATATGGATTACCAAATCTTTAGAAGTATTTTAGCATATAAAGGGATTTTCAAAAGCAGTTACAGTTCGGAATTGGTTATCTAATCTGCTTAGATGCTTTTGAAAAATCCCAGTAGGCACCTATGTACAACTTTTAGTACCTTTAAAAATCTGTTCATCCAATTCCCACTTAATGGTTGACTACTATGAGTGCTTGTCCATGTCTCACCTCACTTGTTACCATGTTACACTTTTCCTGTTTCCATGTGATAAAAATCACCTTTAAATTGCCTAAATTATGCCTGCAGATCCACTTTGTCAGGTGATTTTACCGGGGGGGGGCTTGGGGGGGGTGAGTTCATGTTAATTTAAAACATCTCCAACATGTTGTATTTTTAACTCCTGAATTTCTTCCATGAGGGTTTTTCGTATCATTTTAAATGTTCACTGTGGATGTAACTTATGCCCAAAATGTTTTCAGGCTTTTCCCTGCTTTGCAACTATTACACCACCAGGTACTGCTTGGGTTCACTCATAAACCCATGGAAATTCACAGAAATCCATCAAATTTCTCTTACAATGATTCAGTGGGATGCCAGGTGATAATCTTGCAATTTTTTACTGATTATTATTTTACTGGGTATTTCCGATTCATGAAAAATGAAACTAAAAAAACCTCACATGTTCCTCCTTTTCTCATGCACTTTGCTCCTGGCTGTCCTTTTACCTGCTGTTGCCACCACTTATCAAAGTCAGCCAGCCTTAGCCTCTACCATCCAGCCCGGCCCTCCAACTTTTTATCCTGCTCCTGCCCAGAGTTGTGGGGACCCCCAATATAGATATATCGGGCAAAGCATACAAGTACAGAGGAACAGATCCCTGCAAACCAATTTATTTTCATTGTGCGTGTAAGAAGGAAGTCCACTTCATCTTGGAGAGTCTAAAGAATAAGATTTCAGCTTCTTCTTCGGCTTGGACAAGTAAGCCGTGGCTGATGGAAAGGCTTCTTGATCTTCCTCCTGCTATGCATCTGAATAAAGTGGCCACAGTCTGAGAAATTCATAGCGTAATATTGCCACATCTTTTCCTTCAGTTGATGTGTCCTCTTTCCAACTAAAACCTCCGTTAAAACCTCTAGTGTCCAGCTTGTATTTTGTAATTGAATTAACTACTGAAAAGCAGGTTTTAGTAATGGAAACACTGACACCACCTCAACCAGAACAGCATAAACAGTGGCACTGTTATCAGCATTAAAGAGATTCTACAGAGACAAAGTAGCACACTCATTAATTTCCCTGCCTGCTGCAACCAGGATTCAGATACAGCTCAAATTCTAAAGGCCAAAAGCCATATCAATCTGCGCTGTAAATGTTTAGCTTGGCGAGATGGGATATCATAAAGGAAC